>NC_044035.1:820141-1144955 GCF_901765095.1 Microcaecilia unicolor
AATGCGCTTCTGCTGTGGATAGTAGAAAAAGAATAAACACCTACCCAGCACGCTACATTTACATTGTAACTTTCCCATAGGTAACTTCTGAATTGTTTTTTATTTATTTTTTATTTATGTTAATTGTTTTATATTACATGTATTGATTAACTGGAACTTAAATGAACAATGGGAATCCCTAGCCCCCAACCCCGCCAACAACCCACCCTCCCTGACCTTCCCATACCCCTGCTCCTTGACCCTATAGTCCGAATGTAACAGTTCATCTTTCGTTTGACCTGTAAAGCTTACTTTCTCAAAAAGTATTCCCATATAGACTGCCATCTGTGCAGCTGATGTTTTCTGTCGGCCATCAGCCGCTCCATTTCACATATGTATGTCAACTTGTTTTCCCACTTCTTAATGGGAGGAACCCCCTTCTGCTTCCAATGTGCTGCGATTACTACTCTAGCAGCCCCCACCGCCTGCCGCAACAGAGCTTGGTGATGTGGTTTTAAGCCATGCATGTCTGCAGAGAACAAGAAAACCTTGGGGGTCCACGGAACCACACACCCCACACAACTCTGTAGTCGGTGGTGTACTGATTTCCAAAACGCCCGAATCTTCACACATCCCCACCACACATGCCCCATAGTCCCCTTATGGCCACACCCTCTCCAGCACAGGCCCAATGTGGTCGGAAAGATGCGCTGGAGACGATCCGGCGTAAGGTACCACCGAAACAGAACCTTCAACGCATTCTCTTTAAGGGGGACATGAACAGACACACCACTCGCTGCTCTTTCTATTCACTCCCACTCGGGTCCACCCAGAGACACTCCTAGTTCCCGCTCCCAACTGGACCTATGCTGGGTGTAGCTGGAAACCTGTGCATTGACACTTTTGTATAAGCGTCCTATCAAGCCTCTTGATGAAACAAATTTAAAACAAATCTCCTCCACTTCCAGTCTTTGCCTCTGTATTACCTGACCCACCGCCTTCGTTTTAAGGAAATGGGTAAGTTGCTGATAGGCATACGTGTCCCCCTCTCTAACTGAATATGTGGATTGCAGTGTGGCAAAAGACATCAGCGAACCGTTCTCTAACAATTGTCCCCAAGTCCTCAAACCCTCCCTATACCACCTCCTGAAGGGCCCAGCTACTGTCCCTGGCTTAAACAACGGGTTAAAGGCTATGGGTGACATCTGGGTTAGCACACAATGACCCTGGGGAAATAGGCTATCCCAATAGTGGAATGTGACACATATGGACGGACACACCTCCTCACCCAGCTGCCGAAACTGCCTAGGCAGCCACATGAGGGCCCCCAACGGCGTGGACCCCAAAGAGTGTTGTTCCAGGTGCACCCATTGTCTATCAGGGTATTCTTGGTACCATTCAATGGCGGCTCTTCCCTGACTAGCCCTATAATACCAATTAAGGTTAGGGACCCCCATCCCCCCCCCCTTTTCTTGTCTTGATAAAGCAGCTGACGAGCTAGCCTCGGACGCTTGCCTGCCCAGACGAAGCGCATTACTGAGTCCTGTAAGGAAGCAAGGAATCGCCTGGGCATCATCACAGGCAGGGCCTGAAATTGGTGAGTCTTTAATCAACTTTACATCATCGCACTGCGACCCTCCCTGCCTCCATTTTCCTAAAATAAAGAATGTTCTTACTCTATTTATGATTTTCCACAAGCATAAGTGCCAATACACTTATCTGTCAATGGGGGCCGTGGTTGCCGTAACCTATTGCATGGTGTCAAATATCATCCAGGGTAGACAGTATTCATGCTGGTGTATCCGTGCTTTTTTAAAATCACTTGAATACTCTTATATTTCAGAGTCCTTATATCTTTCTTCTTATCATATTTCCCTCTTTTCTTCCCAACACAAGTATCCCCTAGCTGGCAGATGAAGGGACCCAGGAGCACTATCATCTCAAAAAACCCCAAATTGGGGTTACCAGCACACCCCTAGCTCAATCGTCAGCCAACAAAGCGGGAACATGAGCTAGCCCGCCATCACCAACAGGAGCTGCACATCCATCCACCATCCGCTATGAGACAGAGAAAATACTGAGACATAAGACATAAGCTTCGCCACACTGGGACAGACCAAGAGGCTCATTTTCAAAGCACTTAGCCTCCCAAAGTTCCATAGAAACCTATGGAACTTAGCCTCCCAAAGTGCTTTGAAAATATGCCTCTAAAGGTCCATCTAGCCCAGCACCCTGTCTCCGACAGTGGCCAATCCAGGTCACAATCACCCGACAAGATCTACAGAGCAAAGCATTTTGTACTGCTTGTCCCAGGAATAGTGGATTTTTCCCTACGTCCATTTAATAACTTTCTATGGCCTTTTCCTTCAGGAAGCCGTCCAAACCTTTCTTAAACTCTGCTAAGCTAACCGCCTTAACCACATTCTCCGGCAACAAATTCCAGAGTCGAATTACACGCCGAGTAAAGAAATTTTTCTCTTATTTGTTTTAAACTTACTGCACTCCAGCTTCATTGCATGCTCCCTTGTCCTAGTATTTTTGGAAAGCGTAAACAGACGCTCCATATCTATTTGTTCCACTTCACTCATTATTTTATATACCTCTATCATATCATTCCAGGCTGCACGATATCCTTAAGAGGTGCAGTGCTTGGAACTATTTTCTCTGTCTCCTTCCACTTGTGGATGGACATAACCCATTGGTCTGGACTGGTCTGGTTTTTGATGACAAGGAGTAGGTTTTTCCCACCTATCCTAAGGTGGCTTACTCTTAGCATCCATAGCGCCCCCTTCTGTAAGGTGGCTTAATTCTGATATCTGTGAGAAAGTGCTCTTCAGTTTACCATCCACTCCTTCTCACACCCATATAAAAAATGGCTTTTCAGTTGTCTGTTTCAACCTCTGCCAGCAGCCCAGCTTGACCAAATAAAAACTGGTTAATTGGCAACCCTAAAGTTTACCCTTGGATTTTTGTTTCCTAAATGTGGCCAAGAGTCTACTTTTTTCTGGAATAACATAGGGTCAATATAGGTGGTAATTATATTTACAAGGTGCCCCCACCAGTGTACAATTTTACACCTGATGCAAAGGTAAAAATGTGTGAGTATACATATGTACACTGCAACACTGAACATCTACACACAGTGCATGTAGGGGTGGACTGACCATTCAAGGGCCGAGAGGCTCTACGAGGTCCAGAGGCTCTGCCCGGTTGCCCACTTCAGCCCCCACGGGGCCCTGGTGGTCTAATAGTCGCTGCTGCTATTCTCTCTGGTTGCAGCGCTGTATTTACAAAATGGCTGCAGACTCCCACGGTAGTGTCACGAGAGGCGAGACTACTGTGGGAAGTCTTGGCAGCCATTTTGTAAACATGGCACTGCGCCAGGCAGAATAGAGGCAACGGGTGGGCAGGAAAGAGGGGAATTTATTTCCTGCCCCTGAAGAAGCCACTAGACCACCAGGGGCCTTCAAGGTAAGGGAGGACAGCGGCAACACGGTGAGAGGGAGGCAGCACGGCGGGGGTGGGGGCAGTGGGGGCAGTGGCAGCAGCATGGCAGGGGGCCCAGAGTACTCTGAGTCCACTCCTGAGCAAGGCTGAAGACACATGCGTAAGAGCCATTTCTGCCTGGAAAGCATGTTTTCCAGACAGAAAATGATTTATTGAAGTCCAGACTCCATCCTTTTCATGTAAATGACAACCTTATATACATAAATAGTTTTGAAAATAGTCCATTTGATAGCTTACCCTTTTCCTAGGGAGAAAAGAATTGGAGTTTCTAATCCAATCAGAACTTGGAACGCTTTGTTAAGATTTTCGTAGGAGAAATTATTAGCAGCATCACCAAGAACCACACAGTTTGGGTTCGACTTATCAACTGAATCAAATTCAGGAGCAAGTGCTGAAAATAAAAGACTTACAGGTTACACATTTTTAACTCATCGGACAAACCTAGTCAATTTGTGTCTAATATGGAAAAAAAGAGTATGTCTTGATATAAAGGTACATTTTATATCAAATGCATGTTCAGAGGGCTCTATATAGGAAAAATCTGTAGGAAACTTTTGAAATCAGCTGGTAACCTTTTAAGCCAAAATTAAACACATGCACGTTTATAGCTCAGCACAAAGTAGGCCCATTTTCCCTTCTGCTAGCCCACTCCCCAAACCATTCTCCAAATTCTTCCTATACTCTTGTCCTTCACTCCCTTCTCTAAGCTCTCCTCTTCTACCACCTCCTATCCTTTCTAGACTTCGTCCCTGCCAGACAGCATAGCAAACATTTCAGAGCTCATAGTCCCATACACCAAGAGATTATTATAGCCAATATGGGGGTAATTTTATAAAGCTTTTGCATGAAGAAAAGAGTTCTTACCAAATTGCCTAAGGGTACACATGCGTAAAACATAGGCATACACAGAATAAGTGACTTCATCCGAGGGCATGGCCACTTCAGTCAGAAACTCTGTGCAGCTAGGCCTTATAGTATAATCAAACAACAGCTATCTCACCCCAAAAAGACAAGAACTGGAGGGGCTACTAGTTGGAGATCTACCTCTTCATAAAGGCGGTTAATAAATCCCAATAAATAAAATAAATACATAAGTGGAAAACTGATTTGCACCAATTTTAATTAGGGAAGCCCCGGTAGTGGGGACCACGTGGCAAGCGATGGCACAGCTAAAGGGAACATATGAGTGACCTCATCTGGGAGGTGGATATGGAGGTGAGCAGTGGACTCACCTCCATATCCAGAGAGGAGTTAAAATGCTGATTCCAGAATATTAAAACAGTTTTGGCAGAAGTGAAGAAGGAAACTCTTGGTACAGCGACAGAACTGCAGACGGAGATACCTGGGTAGCTGCATGGAGGACATGGACAGTTGTTTAGAGGAGAAAGAGGAAAGGGAAATGGGACTTGATATACAGTGTGCTTTTAGACACGGTGTCCAGCGGCGCACCTGAAGCAACTCGGTTAATGGTAGTGCAGGTTTATAGGCTTATAGAGTTTAACGAAGTCTCACGGCTGCTAATTTTATTTATTAGTTCATTGTAAGCCGCTTTGGGGCTGCAACACTGTGGCAAAAGGCGGGGTATAAATGGCCTAAAAATAAATAAATAATGTTATCATGAATCTTTTACTTTTTTGCCTACTAGTATAAAAGTCCTGTTTCGGTAGGCAATGAAACAGGTGCTAGCAAGGTAATCCCCCCCCCTGCAGCGTCCTTCCTGTCTCCCCTGCCCCCCCTGCAGCCACCCATCTGGTCTCAGGACCCCCTCCCCACCAACCCTCCTCTGCCCCTGCAGCCACCCCAGCATGTGCAGCGGCCCTCCTCTCTCCCCTGCTCCCCCTGCAGCCACCCATGTCCAGCGACTCTCCTCTCCCCCTGCAGCCACCCATGTCCAGCAACCCTCCTCTCCCCCTGCCCCCCCTGCAGCCACCCATGTCCAGCAACCCTCCTCTTCCCCTGCCCCCCCCTTCAGCCACCCATGTCCAACGACCCTCCTCTCCTTTCCCCTTGCCCCCCCTGTAGGCACCCATGTCCAGCGACCCACCTCTCTCCCCTGCCCCCCCTGCAGCCACCCATGTCCAGCGACCCTCCCCTCCCCCCTCGGTGCATCACCCAAGCCCCTACCTCCCCCCCTCGGGCACATCAACCCCCTCGCCATCCGCAGCCGCCAATACTAACGCTGTCCGGCCGCTGCTGCGTCTCCTGTTGAGCAGCAGCGGCCGGTACAAAAAGGAAAAAGCCAAAAAAATGATTTTAAACCTGAAACACGGCTCCGTAGACAGCCATCTGGCATTGGCTGTCATCTCTGCAGCTGCTCCTCCTCTCCCCTCTGACATCGCTACGCTCCTCCGGGGTTTTCCTGCAGGGGCAGAGACGTGGAGGGGAGAGGAGGAGCGGCTGCAGTGATGACAGCCAATGCCAGATGGCTGTCTACGGAGCCGCGTTTCAGGTTAAAAATCTTTTTGTGGCTTTTTTATTTTTGTACCAGCCGCTGCTGCTCCACAGGAGAAGCAGCAGCGGCCAGACAGCGTTAGTATTGGCGGCTGCAGGTGGCGAGGGAGTTGATGTGCCCGAGGGGGGGGGGGGGTAGGGGCTTTGGTGATGCGCCAGGGGGAGGGTCTTGGGTGATGCGTCGAGGGGGGGGGGGCACTGAGAGCTGATTGGTAGGCAGGAGTTCTTTTAACGTTATTACAGCTGAATGTTGGAATGTAATTGTATTTTACATGCATTGCCTGTCACCTATTATTTCTCTGTGATTACTCTGTGACCTCTGATGTGAATTACTTAGAGAGGTCACACTGCTATGCAACTTCCTGTGGGGGTTAGACACAGCAGATGCAGCACATGGAGCACATGGAGCTCATGATCTCTCCTAACCTGAGAGGATCTATGGTGGTGTGAGCATCCATTACCATCTAAGCACATGGAAGGAGCTGATAATACAAATGTATAGTAATATGTATATATAAGCCTGTCTGATTATAATCTAACTACAAACTGTGAGTAAACAGATGTTTTGTTACTTCAACTTTAAAGTGACTCAGCAGTGAATTATTCAGGGGTGAATGAGAGAGAGATGAAGAAAGAAATTAACATTTCTAAAGCTGAAGCTGTGTGTACTAAAATCTGCTAATTATTTACTACAAATAATCCAACAAAAGGGTTATGGGCCCAGGGCCAGGAATTGAAAAAGAAGAGAAATATTACCAGGCAGAAAAAAAGGCCACATTTTTCTCTTAAGTTTTAAAGGAAAGATTCAGTCTGTCTCTCTCTCCCCCCCCACACAGCAGACAGAAGGCTAAGAAAATGGCTGAGGGAAGAAATTCACCATTGTTCTATTCTCTCAAGGTGCCTAAATTAACTGAGTTTAATTATCGGCAGTGGGAACTAAGATTCATATGTCTCCTTTGAGCAAAAGGATTAAATATATGCTTAGACCAAGACAGAACAGCTGAAAATATGGCTGAATGGGACAATGCAAACTATTATGTGAAGTGCATGCTTTTGGAAGCTCTCTCAGAGAAACAAGCCATATTAGTGGAGGGAAAAGATACACCAAAGGACATTTTATATAAACTGAGAACTATGTATGCAACTACATATGCAAAGCAGCAACCAATTTGGCTGGCAGAGTTGAATGAAACCAAATTAAGGGATAAAAGTAAATGTAATGATCACATTATGCATCTTATGTCTTCATTTCAAAAGTTAGAACTTTCAGGAATTCCCATGTGTGATGCATTGAAAAGAGCATTTCTTTTTACCTCACTATCAAAGAAGTTTGATGTTTTTAGGTCTGTAAATGAGGCCATTGAAGGGCAATCTTTTGAACAGGCAACATCAAAACTAAGGCAGGAATGCATAATAAATGATTCTGAGGAGATGTGTTCTCAAAGTCAGTCAGAGAGAAATGAAACAAATTTCTTGGCAAAGAACAGAGGAAGGCGGAGCTATGGGAAAACTCCACCCAAGGGCAAGCTGATTTGCTACTCATGTGGAAAGGAGGGACATGTATCTAAATGGTGTAAGGAAACACAAAACACTCCCTCTAGCTCACCTAAGCCAATGGAACTAAAGAATTTTCAAACCAGGAAATGTATGAAGGACAAAGATAAACACAAGGGCTTTCTAATGGCAGAAAAATCTTTGACTATGGTAAATAATAATTCAAATGAAAGTACTTGGATTTTGGATTCAGGGAGCACATGCCATTTAACCAATTGTAAAGATTTCTTTCAGGAAATGTGTCCAGAGGAAGGTATTCTTAAAACTGCAAACGCAGGGACTGCTAAGATCCAAGCAAAAGGTATTGGATTCTTAAAATGCAAAGTGTCTAATGAAGTTAAAGAAATTCCTGTAAGTGATGTCTTGTATATTCCCCAAGCAGTTTGCAATATGCTTAGTGTATCTACATTAGATAAGAAGGGATTTGTGATTCATTTTGAAAACAGTAAGTGCACAATCTCTAAAAATGATGAAGTGTATGCTGAAGCTTTTATGCATAATGATGTTTATAAGCTGAACATTTCAGGTGAAGCCTCACATATGGCGCAAGTAAGGAAGAATGATGGTAAATGTAGTCTGGAAATCTGGCACCGCCGCCTGGGACATCGTGATTCTAAGGTGATCCAGGATCTTTACAGTAAGCAACTAGCCACCGGCATTCAGATAAGTGCAGATGCTGGTAAAATGGAGAAATGCATAGACTGTGTTACTCAAAAAGGTGTGAGACCCTCATTTCCTGCATACACAGGAAATAGGAGTAATAAAGTGCTGGACTTAATACACAGTGACTTATGTGGACCGTTTAATATCCCATCATTGGGAAATAACAGATTTGTGCTAATATTCTTGGATGATTTCTCTAGATATTGTGTGGCCTATTTGCTGAAAGAGAAAAGTCAAGTCACAGACATGCTGAAGAAATACGTAGCCATGGTGAGCAATAAATTTGAAAGAAAACCAAAGGTTCTTCAGACCGACAATGGTGGTGAGTTCACTTCACAAAGCATGCGCACATTTCTAGAACAAGAAGGCATTCAACATATCACAACAGTAGCTTATACACCAGAGCAAAATTCTGTTGCAGAGAGAAAATTTAGGTCACTTGTGGAAATGACCAGATGTATGCTGTCAGATAGCAATCTCTCTAAAAGACTATGGGGGGAAGCCATTCTCACAGCAGTGTACCTACAAAACAGAATGCCAACTAAAGGCGCTGAGCGCACACCACATGAGACATGGCATGGTAGGAAGCCAAACCTGTCACATATAAGAACATTTGGAAGTACAGCATATGCTCATGTACCAAAGCAAAGAAGGCATAAGCTGGATTCCACAACAGAAAGGGGCATTTTAGTTGGCTATGCTCCAGGACACAAAGGATATAGAATTTTGAATCTGAAAACTGGCATTGTTGGCATAAGACATGTTACATATTTTGATGAAAACAAAAGGGTTGATAAAGGCTGGATTATCCCAGATGAGCCTTATCATCCAGAATATGAAACTAGAACCATAATAGACATGCCAGTGTATATAAATGCCATACCAAGGCAGATGTCTGAAAGCAACTCACCTGTATCTAACGAGGAACAGGCAGAGGAAGCAGACACAGAAAGGATCATTGAAGAAGACAGTACAGTTGGAGAAGGGGAATCAATTGGAGAAGAACTCTCAGATATAGAGGATGCAGAAAGGTCAGACCAACCTGTTGTCAGACGCTCATCCAGGGAAAACAAAGGTGTTCCACCCCCAAGACTGTCTTACTTAACAAAGTCAGCAGAAGCTCAAGAGCCCTTAACATGGGATGAGATTGAGAAAATGCCAGCAGAAGAAGCTGCTAAATGGCATAAAGCTGCACAAGAAGAAATTGATGCATTGGATAAAAATAATACTTGGATTCTTACAAAATTACCTCCTGGCAAGAAAGCTATAGGATGCAAATGGGTATTCAAGTTAAAAAGGAATGCACAAGGAAAAGTGGAAAGGTATAAAGCCAGATTAGTCGCAAAGGGATATCTTCAAAAATATGGAGAAGATTTTGATGAAGTGTTTGCACCTGTAGTGAAACACACGACAATCAGAACACTTCTGAGCATTGCAGTCTCAAAAGGCATGCAAGTCAACCACATTGATGTGAAAACAGCATTTCTTCACGGAGATATAACTGAAGACTTGTACATGGAACAACCAACAGGTTTCATAAATACAAAACAAAGACAGCTAGTGTGTAAATTAAACAAAGGTCTTTGTGGATTAAAGCAAAGTGCAGAATGTTGGAATGAAAAATTGCATGAAATATTGACAAATTTAGGATTTAAGCAAGGTGAAGCAGATAAATGTTTGTACACTAGGTGCACAAATGGACAATATGCATACATTTTAGCTTTTGTTGATGATCTGCTCATTGCAAGCAAAAGTGAGCAAGAGTACAAGGACATTGTAAAGTGTTTAAACCTCAATGTTGAGATAAAAGAACTTGGTAATGTGTCATACTATCTTGGTATAGAAATTGAGAAACAAAATGATGGTTCTTATCTTCTAAGCCAGAAGCAGAAAATAAATGAGCTTATTGAAAGTTTAGGTATGCAAGATGCCCAAGTTGTAAGCACTCCCATGATCACTGATTTTCTGAAGGATGAAACAGTAAGAGAACCTTTACCAGATAACATCCAATATAGATCAGCCATAGGTAAGCTTTTATATCTAGCTACCACATACAGGGCTGATATAGCAAATGCAGTAGGAATTTTGAGCAGAAGGGTCAGCTCACCTACCAAATCAGATTGGACTGCAGTTAAAAGGATGGTAAGGTATTTAAAGGGTACCATTGATTGTAAATTAAAGATTTCAGCCAATAGTAATCCAAAACTAATATGTTACTGTGATTCAGATTGGGCAGGGGATCATTCTGATTATAAATCCACAAGTGGATATGTGTTTATGTATGGAAATGTACAAATTTCATGGGCCAGTCATAAACAAAGTATTGTGAGTTTGTCTTCTACAGAAGCTGAATATGTGGCCGTATCGGAAGCGTGCAGAGAACTGATGTGGATTGAAAAACTTATGCTGGATTTCGGAATAGCTGAACAGAGACCAATCCAGATAATGGAAGATAATCAGAGCTGCATCCGACTGTCACAGAATGACAAGGTTCAGTCACGCACCAAGCACATCGCAACGAAATACCACAACGTGCGAGAGTTGGCGAAAGAAGGGGTCATCAGTCTACACTATTGTCACACCAGTGAGATGACAGCTGACATCATGACCAAACCGTTACCCAGAGAACATTTTGTGAATCTGCGTATAAAGCTTGGACTTTGTATGAATAAATAATTGCATGACAGTTATGCATGAGAAGGGGTTTGTTGGAATGTAATTGTATTTTACATGCATTGCCTGTCACCTATTATTTCTCTGTGATTACTCTGTGACCTCTGATGTGAATTACTTAGAGAGGTCACACTGCTATGCAACTTCCTGTGGGGGTTAGACACAGCAGATGCAGCACATGGAGCACATGGAGCTCATGATCTCTCCTAACCTGAGAGGATCTATGGTGGTGTGAGCATCCATTACCATCTAAGCACATGGAAGGAGCTGATAATACAAATGTATAGTAATATGTATATATAAGCCTGTCTGATTATAATCTAACTACAAACTGTGAGTAAACAGATGTTTTGTTACTTCAACTTTAAAGTGACTCAGCAGTGAATTATTCAGGGGTGAATGAGAGAGAGATGAAGAAAGAAATTAACATTTCTAAAGCTGAAGCTGTGTGTACTAAAATCTGCTAATTATTTACTACAAATAATCCAACACTGAAGACGTCAGTATTCTATTACTGAAACTGAAAAAAAAATTGTATGCTTCATGACTATCCTGCTTATGTATTTACTCATTCTCCACTTTCTATTATTCTGTAGTTAGTGTCATTCTTGAATAACTTACTACTTTTTGGTAGTTTTCCCTCTGAAATGGGCCATATCGTATTGATCCCAATACCTAAATCTAAAAACTTAGATTTGTCCCTTCCATCTAGCTTTAGGCCTGTAGCCAGTATACTGTTATTGACCAAGCTGATGGAGACTCTTGTTAGTAAACAACTATCTTAATTTACTGAGTCATTTTCCTGATTACATCCATCTCAATTCAGCTTTTGAGTTCAACATTGTACGGAATCCCTTTTGCTTGTTTTGAAATCTGTTGTACGTGGAGGGGCATAATCGAACGCAAACGCCTATCTCCATGGGCGTTTATCTCCGAGAATGGGTCTGTGAAAGGGCGGACTGAACCGTATTTTCGAAAAAGATGGACATCTATCTTTAGTTTCGAAAATACGGTTTGTGCCAGGCAAATGCATTGGATATGGGCGTTTTTTGAGCTGGGCGTTTTCATTTTTCAGCGATAATCGAAACCAAAGCGGCCCAGCTCAAAAACGAACAAATCCAAGGCTTTGGGTCGTGGGAGGGGCCAGGATTCGTAGTGAGCATTTACCACAAGCTAGTGGAATCACGGAGCCCAATAGCCCAAAGCACATTCCTGCACATACCCATCAAGCATTGCTGATGTAATTCTGCAGTGTGCATAACAGAAAAGGGTGTCAAACTCACCTGAGACCCACATCAGAACCAGGGAAAGGCTGACAGAGGATAGAACACTTTCTGCTGTGATGGAGGTGAGTTCGGCATTTGAGGCTGGCATAGAGGCTGGAAAAACAGTTTTTAAAGTGGGGTTTTTTTTTTGGTGGGAGGGGGTTAGTGACCACTGGGGGAGTCCGAGGAGGTCATCCCCGATTCCCTCCAGTGGTCATCTGGGCAGTTGGGGCACTTTTTTGGGACTTGTTCGTGAAAAAAAAGGGTAAAAAAAAAGTGACCCAAAATCGCGGTAAACACACCTTTTTTTTCGATTATCAGCTAAAGACGCCCATCTCTCCTCGGCTGATAACCACGCCCCAGTCCTTCCTTCACCACGCCTCCGACACGCCCCCGTCAACATTACCCGTTTCCGCGACGGATTGCGGTTGGAACCGCCCAAAATCAGCTTTTGATTATACCGATTTGGGCGCCCAGGGGAGAAAGACGCCCATCTCCCGATTTGGGTCAAAATATTGGCGTTTTTCTCTTTCGATTATGAGGCGGATAGTTTTCTAAGCAAAGACTACGCAAAACAGAGGAATTCAGTAAGTGGCTTGAGTCTTGGTGTAAAGCAGACGGTTTTAGATACATAGGAGAATGGGGTAATATGTGGAAAAATAACAGGCTGTACTGTAATGATGGGCTACATCTTTCTGTGA
This sequence comes from Microcaecilia unicolor, assembly GCF_901765095.1. NCBI lineage: Eukaryota > Metazoa > Chordata > Amphibia > Gymnophiona > Siphonopidae > Microcaecilia > Microcaecilia unicolor. The sequence goes on from NC_044035.1 coordinate 832,935, forward strand.
CAGGAAAAAAGATCCTTGAGGAGAAATTCAGACAGTACGTTTCTAGACATTTAAATTAGAGGGTGGGGGTGACAAAAGCAAACAGGGGATTTCGGAAAGTCACCCCCAAAATAAACATGATGGCAGAGGGAAAGGTCATGTAAATACAGAAAACCACCTAAACTCACTAAGCACATGGAAAGCTATGAGTACAAATGCTCGTAGTCAACGTAAAAAGGTTCAAGACTTGCAATCTCTGTGTAAAGCTCCCAGCCACGGAGGAGCGTGATAGGGCTCCCACAGCCTGTATCCTGCCCTGCTTGATCGATGCTAGATCTAGTGCTCACGAATGAAGGAAGTGTTTCCAATATCCGGGTGGGTGCCCACGTATGTAATAGTTATCATAACACCATATGGTTTGATATAAGGGTGAAGGCGGAGTGTGGACGCACAAAACTCAAAGTACTGGGTTTCAGACGTACTGATTTTAGTAAAATGGGGGAATACCTGAAGAAGGAGCTGTTGGAAGGCATAGGAGAAGTGGAAAATCAGTGGTCAAAGCTAAAGACTGCTATAAATATGGCAACTGATCTTTATGCTGCCAAACCCAGTCCCCACCCACCCTGGCGGTCTAGCGGTTCCCACCCACCTCCATACCTCGTTGTAGGAGAAGGAAGCAGCAGATGCCCCCTCCCCGTACCACATTGTAGGAGGAGGAAGCAGCACTCCCTCCTCTTCCAGCAGCCTGCCCAGCACATCCCAGGATAAACTGGACAGAGCACTGCTCCCTCCTCCTACAACAAGGTACGGAGGGGGGACCGCTAGACCACCAGGGCAGGTGGGGACCGGGTTTGGCAGCCCACTTGGGCCACCACAGATTTTATTTTGTGTGTGTGTGGGGGGGGGGGGGGGGGGAGCGGGGGGGAGCGGGGGGGGGGGGGGGCTGGAGATCTACCAGACCTCCAGCCTCTGTTGCTGTCCCGGGGGAGTGCTAATGTAAACCCCCTAGTGGTGGAGCGGGTAATTACAATATGTAAAGAAATAAATATATAGGAACTAGTGGAACCCAGCCCGTTTCCTCAACAATGAAACGGGCCCTAGAATGGCTCTCTTGTAAGTGATTTTTTTGTCTCTCCCCTCCATGTCCAGCGATTCTTCCCTTCCCTCCCATCCCATCCATATCCATCGATTGTGCTCTTCTCTGCTCTGCCCTGCCCTCACCTCGATGTGCCGCGATTCTCTCTTCCTTTGTACCTCATCGTTTTCTGGCTGGTTTCCCTTCCGTTGGTAACATCCTGATGTTAGCTTGCTTCCAGCGTTCCCTTCCCTTTCACTGTTCCGCCCTCTGACGTCATTACATTTTGACGCAAGGACGGGCAGTGAGGGGGAATAGAACGCTGGAGGCTGGCTGACATCATGAGATGTTACGAGCCCAGGCAGCCAGACAGCGATGGAACATTGGAGGTGCAAATTATTATATAGGATGTCACGGTTTCAAATAGGGTTCCCAAATAAACTCCACACAACCAAGGGATTTGACAAGAAAAATATTAAATATTTTATTAAATAGTAAAGTAAATAGAAACACTTGGTTATGTTCCTTAATGTTGGTACCATAATGCAAGGTGTTAAATACTTTGTGATAAGTTACAAAGGCAATAAGATGTTTAAAACTACAATTACAGTTACCAAGACCCCGACCCCACAGATAAGCAAGGGAAATTCCTATCTAGCCCTCCCAAAACATGACCCCTTTTCTTTTATTTTGTTATACACCCTCTACTCAAACTGATGGACTGCTAAACTAAACCTCCTAAAGGTAGGCCCTTAACTGCAGGCACTCACAGTGCTCGAGGCTTAGGCTGGGCAGCTCCTTCCCCAGGGCAGGCTCGCTTAGGTGTGGACACTTGAACCAGTAGGCTTCTGTGCTGGATCCTCCTGAGGCAGACACTCACGCTGCCAGACACTCTAAAACCAGTTCCTTTGGAGTCTGGGCACTCAGTGCAGGGGGGGGGGGGGGGGGGGGGGGGGGGAGGGGTCTCTCTGTCCCTCTCTTTGTGGGGCATCTTCCCTTTCCGGATAGGCCTCTTCTTTACAAGACCGGCTTTCTCCTCTCTGGACAGGCAAGCACACAGACGGAGGGATAAGCTGGGTGGACTTCTCTGGGATTCAGGGCCCTTGCCACGCTGCTCTCTATTCAGCTCTGCAGTGCTGCCAACACGTTTCAGCTCCCCAGTGTGGTCCCTCTTCCTCCTCTGCCTGAAGAATGGCCTCTGTGGCTACTGCTCGCCTGTTCCCCTGCAGCTCAGCTCCTCTTTTGCCCCCGGCTCGCTTTAGACTCTCTTCTCCTCCTCCTCTGTTCCTGTCTGCTTTGGTACCCGGCCCCACCAGTTCTTTCTCCATCCGGGGCTCTTCTCTTCCAGCCAGCAGCACACTCCTGCTTGGGCTTGATCTTCTTCTTCTCCTCCAGCCTGTAGCTGCCTCTCTTGCCTAAGCTTGCCCTTCTCTGCCCCTGCTTGCAGCACACTCCTGCCTGGATCTGATCTCTCTTCTCCTCTCAGAGCATGCTTTCAAACTTCTCTCTTTGCCCAGGCTTGCCTTTCTCTTTCCCAGGTTGTCTCTCGGCTACTATTCTTTTTCTGCTGTTCCACCCCTCCTGTCCCCTGGACTGGCTTGAAATTTGCGTCAGTCAGGGTTGCCAGGTGGAAAATTTTTTTCCAGCCCAATCGAGCCCAAAAAACAGCCCAAAACCCGCCCAAACACAAACCCCGCCCCTGACACCCCCCCCCCCCGCGTCATCACCCCCGCCCCCGCCGTCATCAACCCCGCCCCCGCCGTCACGGCCCCGCCTCCCACGTCACCGGCCCCGCCTCCCCGTCATCGGCCCCCGCCTCTCACGTCATCGGCCCCGCCTCCCCATCATCGGCCCCGCCTCTCACGTCATCGGCCCCGCCTCCCCGTCATCGGCCCCGCCTCCCACATCATCGGCCCCGCCTCCCACGTCACTAACCCCGCCCAAAACGCCATTAACCCCACCCAAAAACGTCACTAACCCCGCCCCCCCGCGGCCGAAAAAACCGCCCTGAAGGCCAAAAACAGCCCAAAAAACCGCAACCCGCCGCGGGCAAAAATTTCCCGCGGCGGGTCGCGGAAAACCGCCCAATTGGGCGGTAAAACCGCCCACCTGGCAACACTGGCGCCAGTCTATGAGTCAGTCTGCCTCCTGCCTCCTCATTGGTCCAAATTCATGCCTTCACCAGATCCTGGCTCCTATTGGCCACCTTCCACACTGCCCCTCAGGCTCCCAGCTTTCCCTGGGGCCTCAGACAGCCAATCAGGAAACTTATAACATTTTTTTTTTAATTTGTACGAAGTCTTTATTGCTCAAATAAAAAGAAAGTCAATACAATAGCTCTGTGCACAACAATAACATTCCTCTGTTGCATAGATTATACCAACACTGAAAACATTTTCCAATGATTAACATTTTATAGTTAAAACTTCAACAAAGAAAGTCAGAGCACACCTCTGGCATCTATGGGCAACTGAGTTCTTAGTTTTATAACAGTGCTGGAGCATTTTGAACACTTTAAACATTTTAAGTAAACGGTGTCAGTGCTGTTTCTGGGTTGCCCTGAGCCCTCTGTACCTCCCTGTCCTCTGCAAGATGCCCCCCTCTCAGGGAAAGGGGGACGGGACGGGACAAGGTAAAGGCTTCTTTTTTTTCTATATTTACACTAACAATGGCAGGGGTCTGGGGGTCCAATGGACCACCCCAGGGCACAGTGACAGCCCAGGCTGCCTGACTCTGACGGGAGGGGGTGTGGGGGCGGGAACAGAGCCTTAACCCTAACGACAGCTCTGTGCTCTGATCATAGGGGTGGAATACTACAGAGCTTATTTAAACATAATTTTATTGAGCTCTCTGATGTTCCTGCGCTCTCACGCTGGACACCCTTTGATCATGGCTGATATGTAAATGCAGGAGCTAGTCCGGCGCTAGTGGTCTCTAGCGTCCACATTTACGTTTGATTATCTGGGCCTGTGTTTCACTGCTTCTCCATTAGAAATGCATTGAGTTATTTTTATGGGACCTCATTTCTCCTGAACTCCCAGTCCAATCTGGCCTATTTTCAACCTCTGCCTTTGTACCAGCTCTTCCTCCATGCCAAATCTGGTTCTGTTTATCAAATTTTCAGAGAATTATTTTACCCAAAAACATTCTCAACCCCATATGTATCATTCTTTCCAACGCATCGGATTGAACAGGATAACAAACTGTTTCAACACTACTGACTTATCACATCTCTCCTTTCCTGGTAGCATCTTTCAGTTTTGCAGCTCCCACTGTAAAGAGTGCATTCAGAACAACATATCTCAATGTCTAGAGATAGAACAAGCAGCTAGGATTAGTTTCAAAGAATTAAAAAGTACTGACCATCATGCACCAGTAGATATGGACGCAGTCCTCGCTCTTGCAAAATCCGGCATGCTGCAGGGGCTGGTGCAATCACTTCCTTCTCACTCACATCAAAGCCCAGCTGCTGCAGCTTCTGCACAAACTTAGCTCGTGTTGCCTGCGTCTCATTGGTGCAAAACCGCAGCTTAAGTCCTGATTGCTTGATCCTGTAAAAAAGCATAAGATTATTAAACTACATGAGCATAGTAAAATTAGTCCTTACCTGATAATTTTCTTTCCATTAGTCCCAACAGATCAATCCAGAGACTTGTGGGTTATTTCCCTCTACCAGCAGGTGGAGATAGAGAGAACTTCAGAGGTTTACTATATGTGGTCATGTGAAGCCACCTTAACTTCAGTATTATTGTGATAAAGTCACCTCCAGGATAGTTGGGTTAAGGCAGTCTGAAATACAAGTCCCAGAAGGCATTGCAGGCAAGGAGCCAGGGGGTGAGATGAGGAACCCGGACTGGACTCCTAGCTGCAATAGGGGAACACATGGCTGTAAGCTGGCAGGATGTGTAGATGGGCTGCCACTAGAGGGAAAGAGAGTTAGGAAACCCTGTGTGCAAGAGCTCGTCATTAGTCTAATGCTCAACTCAGCTGGTATGGGTGTGGGGGAAGCTAATGGAAGGAGAATGATTGTTTGTGAGAGGAGAAGCCAGGGATTGATTAGGCAAGTGGGAAGGAATCCTAGGAGAGAAGCAGAAGGAGAGAAGCAGTTGCAGGCTGAAAACCCTTGGGCAAGAGAGGTCCCTAAAGTACTGAAGCAGGCTGAAATCCCTTGGGTGTGAGGAAGTCCCAAAAGTATTTGCAGGCTGAAAATCCTTGGGTAAGAGAGGTCCCTAAAGTATTGAATCTAGCAGTGAAGCAGATGCAGGGGGGAATCCCTTGGGTATGAGAAGTCCCTAAAGTACTGAACCCTCCTGAAGGTAAAGAAAGTAGAAGGTGGAGACTGCTGCTTTGTGATTTAACTGTGATGATAAACTGAAATAACTGCTTCTATTTGGAATTGAACTACTGTTTATTGGGCACTGGATAAAGAGCCTAGACTGGAGCTGACTGTGAGCCTGTATTGAATCCTGGTATGTGCTGATAGCCTGCTGCTTAAAGGGGACTATTTGCCACACACTTTCAGGTGGCTTATATGTGCTTAAGATTGAAGGTGAATGCTGCTGTTGGACGCCGTGGGATTTAAACTGTGAGCATAGAGGATTCCCTCTGCACCATCTTTGTATGAACACTGACCGCGACTTAGTTTTTTAAGTCATTTTGAGTCTTCAATTTAAATGTGGTTTAGCGCCCTTCCTGAAGCAGCCTTTTAATAGGCGAAACAAGGCGCACTTGTTGGAGGGTTGTATATCCTGTTGGATGTACAATAATGCAACGCAAGACTGCAACATCACCTCTTTGAGAACACTACAAGTTACCTTTCTGGTTTTGGACATTCCACGCCCTGCAGCTAAGTACCGAAGATTGGTTTTTAGTTACAGTAATGTTCTGCTGGGCTTGTTAGGGGATCTAGTTCAATAAGGGCAGCTTGGGAGCTTTAAGGTTCAGGGGTGGTGGTAATAGGCAGTTTTCTTTGTCTCCGGACCTAGTTCTCTTTAGTTTGGTGCTTGGTGAGCTCCACATTACTTTTGGGTAAGGGACAGGAGGAGGTTTTTAAATCACTCGTTTTTTTCTCACTCAGAGTGAGTTTTTTTGCGTGTGATTGGTTTTCCTCTTTTTTCGTCCCTTACGGAACCTATGATAAAAACAGACCCCTATAATGGTAGTGGCAGCTCTATATTGAAATTATTATTATTATTATTAACATTTGTATAGTGCTACCAGACGCACGCAGCGCTGAACACCTGACATAGAGAGACAGTCCCTGCTCAATAGAGCTTACAATTCTCCCTATCTGGGGATTTGAGGTTCCATTTGTTAGTTTGAATCTATTGTGTGGAGACACCCGCAAACTAAGTGTGCAAACTCTTTGGATTTATAGTATTATTTCAGTTTGCATTTCCCTGTTCTTCAATTGAGATACTAATCAAGGTCAGGTATACACATAAAGTAGCACATATGAGTTTATCTTGTTGGGCAGACTGGATGGACCTCGCAGGTCTTTCTCTGCCGTCATCTACTATGTTACCATGTTTACATTATTTGATCACACTGATTGTAATTCACAACGTCATTTATGGTATTTTATGGCCATGCGACCTCTGGTATATTAGGCAGACCCGGAGGAGGGTTAAATTTTGTATAGCACACCACCTTAGTAATTTGAGGGATCAGCGGGCTGAAGCTCCATTAGTTAATCATTGGATGTCTGCACATCATCAAGTGTCCAATTTAAAATTTGTAGTGTTGTATCAGCTACATTTCCTCCAGGGAGGAAACATTTCACAGTTACTCACTCGTAAGGAGCAGCACTTCATTTTTTATTGGAGAACAGTTGAGCCTTTGGGTCTCAACAAGTAAGCTGATTGGTCTGCTGATTAGGGAGGAGATTTAACTCAACTGTTTGTACCCATGCGTTGGCGTTTTTGTGCAGCCGACTCCATAGTGCAGGCAGTGTTGAAGGTGCTATGTACTGCCTAGTGGCTGATGATAGATAATTGCAATGTTAAGGTACGGAATTTGTTAATTTTTTTATTTTAGAAGTGGGTATGTGAGGATCCCTGTTATGTGGGGTGTTGTATGGTTGTTTGATGTTTTTCAGTCTCAAACACCGAGGACACGGATTGTGAAACATGGATCGTGTCGGGTCTAGAGAGAAAGTGGCAAATTGCATTAGCAAACAAGAAAACAAAAAGAAGGACGAAAAAACTCACATACAACAAAAGCAATGGACAAAAACGTGACAGGAAAGACAGACTGCATTTATTAATGATAATGGAAAAAATGACAGATAAACGTAGGGGAAAATATAAGCCCAATGCAGAGGAATGGCTACATTTGGAGGGGATCTTGCAAAGGGTAGAGGGAGAGTGAGGAATTCAGGTACTAGCATGGGTGAAGAGGAGGGGCGGGGGGAGAGAGGGTGGGAGGGAGGGTAGAACGGGTTTGGGGGAGGGGGGAGGAAGAGGGAGTAGGGGGGGATGGTGGAATAAAAGGAAGGGGAAAAATGATTGTTGTCAAGGCTTGAGTGTTGTTGTCTTTGAATAATATAGGAGAATTGATCTCCATGGTTTTGTATTGTTGATGATTTAATAAAAAGTTTTGCAAATTAAAAAAAAAAGTGAGGACAGCTCAAGGAGGATGTCAGGAAGTCTTTAATATCAACAGCTAAAAAACGACCCGACACGGCGTTTACTGCTTTGATGTCATAGACTGCAACACAAACATTTTTTCAATCCACGGAAGCCACACAGCTATAGTCCTCTTGGTTAAGCTATCAGCCACAACACAAGAGATTCAATAGGCCCCTGATGCAGGCCTTGGTGCCGAAACACGGCCGTGCCAGGTCGTTTTTTAGCTCTTGATATTAAAGACTTCCTGACATCCTCCTTGAGCTGTCCTCACTTTTTTGTCCATTGCAATTGGATTAGCAACCAACGTTCTGTTTGTTGAATGGGAGGCGGAAGACGCAGAGTCACCAGCCCTGTGCCGTGTTCCTGGTACAATTTTGCTGTGGATTGAGCAAGTGTTCCAGCTTCAGCTGACTGATGCACTGTTTTGTGATTTTAATGCTCGATACAGTGACATGGGTATTAAATTTATAGACAGTTATTGCATTTTGCACTGAGGGATTTTATCCAACAGACTTGTTTTAGAACTTTTGGGGTTTGGGATTTTTTTGAATTTTACGAATACCATCATGGCAGAGAAGGTGTAAGCTTGGACTGTATCTATCATAAGGAAAGTTTTTAATAAGTGTAGTGAGAGATGTTCTAATGCATAACTTTGTTAATAAAAGTATGAGATTATTTTGTATTTGAATAATAATTATTTGATGTAAATAATGTATATTCACTGTAGATATCCTGAAAACCTGTCTGGCACTGTTATATAACCCACAAACTGTGGGGGATTATAACGGGGGGGGGGGGGGGGGGAAGATGGAGAGGGGGTTAATGTCACTGACTTGTGCTCAGCCTTCTCAATGGTACCTCCGTAGCCCACCCCCACTCAGCGTCATTCCTGGTGGTTGTATCCAAGGAGGTTTAATAGACAGGAGATGAAGTGACATCAGAACGCTGAAACCAATTAGGTCAGTCTCCCCTTCCTAGTGCAGCTGTCATCCCCGTTCATGCAAAACAAAGCAAGCAAACCTATGAGCAGCTGCATCCACCTTGTTGTTCTTTATTGTTGATAGCATTTTTATTTAATCTCACTTATATTTTCAAACATGCCAGCTTGTGCAGCATATGGCTGTACACTGAGGAAGTATAATAATGGAATAACTTTTCATAGGTAGAGTAGTAATTGGTTATAAATCTTAATCAGTGATCAGTTGGAGGGGCTGGTTACAGGGACACCCTAGCACGTGTTATATTTGTGCAGAGATTTTTTTTTCTCCTGGTAATGGGCCACTAAAACAGACATCATGTTATGAGAATCAGGTGCTCAACATTCAGAGTTTCTGTCTATGTATTTATTTATGACATTCATATTCCACATTTAACGTGTATTAGGTTGAAACCAGGGCGAGTTTGAAAGCTTTTTTTTTTCTTGTGGTTTGTGGGAACTTGCTCCTTCTGTTTTGAAGAATGCAGTGATATATTATAAAAATGCACTTAATATTGTTTATTACTATTATTTACTACTGGTTGATATACAGCAGAAGTTAACCAAGTCAACTTCATGCTTTGTAATATAATTTTTAATAGCATTTTCTCAGTTATTACCCAAATATAAATAAAATTATGTTAATTATACGACCGTGTCTGCTTCTTATGGTAGTTAGGATAACCTGGTCCTGGAGTTAACCAAGGCAGTCAGGATTGTCAGGATATTGACAATGAATATTCATGAGAGAGATTTGCATACAGTGGAGGCAGTGTTTCTTATGAAATGATTTGAGTCCAACTGATCTGTACATCTGTTGTGGTATTTTGGCAGGTGGAAACAGTCAGGTGGGCTTATAGGGAGGGAGGGGAGTATGGGACGGAAAGGGTTCTTGGCGTATGTTCTCTGCAAAAAGGTTTATTGTGCCATGTTGGATGGTTTACTGTTTTTTCTTGTTCTGCATGAAGCTTATCAACCAACATGTTTTGCTGTTAATAGATGATTAAAACATAAAAAATAAGTTTTGGATGTTATTGAATTCTCATTCCCCCCCCCCCCCCCCAAACCCACCTCCCCGCTCCCCCCGTTTTCTATTTCTGTTGATGGCTCTCTCATTCTCCCTGTCTCCTCAGCTCGAAACCTTGGGGTCATCATTGACTCTTCTCTCTCCTTCTCTGCTCATATCCAGCAGATTGCCAAGACCTGTCGTTTCTTTCTTTACAACATCCGTAAAATCCGCCCCTTTCTTTCCGAGCACTCTACCAAAACCCTCATCCACACCCTTGTCACCTCTCGTTTAGACTACTGCAATCTGCTTCTTGCTGGCCTCCCACTTAGTCACCTCTCCCCCCTCCAGTCGGTTCAAAACTCTGCTGCCCGTCTCGTCTTCCGCCAGGGTCGCTTTACTCATACTACCCCTCTCCTCAAGACCCTTCACTGGCTCCCTATCCGTTTTCGCATCCTGTTCAAACTTCTTCTACTAACCTATAAATGTACTCACTCTGCTGCTCCCCAGTATCTCTCCACACTCGTCCTTCCCTACACCCTTCCCGTGCACTCCGCTCCATGGATAAATCCTTATCTGTTCCCTTCTCCACTACTGCCAACTCCAGACTTCGCGCCTTCTGTCTCGCTGCACCCTACGCCTGGAATAAACTTCCTGAGCCCCTACGCTTTGCCCCATCCTTGGCCACCTTTAAATCTAGACTGATAGCCCACCTCTTTAACATTGCTTTTGACTCGTAACCACTTGTAACCACTCGCCTGCACCTACCCTCCTCTCTTCCTTCCCGTTCACATTAATTGATTTGATTTGCTTACTTTATTTATTTTTTGTCTATTAGATTGTAAGCTCTTTGAGCAGGGACTGTCTTTCTTCTAGGTTTGTGCAGCGCTGCGTATGCCTTGTAGCGCTATAGAAATGCTAAATAGTAGTAGTAGTAGTATTCTGTCTCACTGTATTTCCAGTTTTGGCACAGTATAAGCAATCACAAGAACAAAATATAAGAAAACCAATTTAGCCCATTTAGTTATGTTTCAACAAATGAGAGATCTGTTTGACAGAAGATATTTTTATTATTTTGACTTATAAACCACTTGTCCCTGAAACATGCTCAAACCACAGAATAATCCATTTGTGTTTCTAAAAGGTAAACTTCAACTAAACAGTTGAAGATGTGATTTCATATGCCCCAGTGAAAGGAGAGTTTAATTCTACTTCCATTTAATTTCAATATATTCCATCATCTTTATAACACCAGGCTGGCTCAATCCGTCCTCCTTTTTCTGGAGCCACATGGTAACCCTATCCCAAGGCAGATTACAACAACATTTAAGATGAACCCATCAGGAAACAGACTGAAATTTGGCCAACTGTATTGTACACAGTGTATTTATTTCGTTTTTAGTGTAGAAAATGAGCACAAAATACAGAGTTTAAAATTGCTGTTTCTACCAGCTATAATAATTTTATGAGCTGTTTTAGTGATATTCAATTGTTATTTCATGATAGTTATATCTACATATGGGACGCTTTCAAATAAATTAAAAAGCTGTCCAATAAGTAAAAAAAAAAGTTTTGTTCTGCACCTTTTAAGGCACTGCCTATCCAATTGAAACAGCTTTAGACTTGCTAAAGGTGGACCAACAATTAAAAAACAAAACAAAACCCTACAATGTGGATGCAGCAGCTCATTGGTTTGTTTGCTTTGTTTTGAGTGAACGGGGATGACGGCTGCGATGGGAAGGGGAAACGTATATCGTCCTAACTGGCTTCCTTTCTTACAGTGGACTAGATAGGCGCACTTCCACTCCTGTCTATTAAACCTCCTTATCACTGACCTTTGCACAGCCTCCTCAATGACACCCCCGTAGCCCCGCCCCCTCTTCGCGTTATACCCAGGGGGTAGTGTCACTGACCTACGCACAGCCTGCACAGACCCTGCAATAGCGCTCCCCAGTCCTTCCTCCCCACCGCTGTCGTAGAGAACGCCGCTAACGTCAAGCAGGAGCCCGCGCAGGCCTCGCGCTCCAACAGCCCAGGTCGCCATAAGAACAGGTGCTCGAGACACTGATTCCCCCAGGACCTTGGAGAAGCTGCTCCTATTGGTGGCCTTGAACATTGCGTCCAACCAGAGGAGAGGAAGGCGGGAGCTGTCATTGTGTGATTGGCCAATCTGAAGTTTGTGTAGTCGCTAGCGGGTCCGAGCGAGGCTTTTAGGCTGCAGCTGTGCTGTGCTGTGCTGTGCTGCAGCAGTGCATTGAAACCGCTTGAGGGGCAGTGTGCGAGCTCTGCGGTTAGGGTGAACTGTGGGGTATTGGTAACGTCAGTAGAAGGAGACCCACACACATAATTACTCATGTTTCAAAAACATTAAAGGAACAGTTTTATAAACGAGGAGCCTATGTACATTCACATAATGCAAACGTTAATAATTTTATTGGCATGACGGTTTCTCACGTGTTGCTTCCATCTTCAGCAGACAGATGTGGTTAGTCCACTTTTAAAGGTAATCAATAGCAATAAAACATAGAAAAGAAAAGACACCTTTTTGTTGCTAAAATAACACCGTTACTGCAAAGCTGCCAAGTTACCCAGTCTAGAAGCGATACTTCTTGTCCACCCCTGGTTTTTGAAATTACAGCCCTGCTTTAACCACTGAAATGCGAGCTGCAATTCTCAGAAGTCAGGTAAGAGTCTTCTCTGAAAGCCAGAGCTAGGCTTCCTGTAAGGTTAGATTGAGAACAGGAGACGGCAAGACGCGAGCCTATCTGAAGCCAATAGTCAGAGCTTGCCGCCATATTGGTACACCCAAAACGATAGCAAAAGCTTATTAGAAATAATGAACTGCCTAGGTGTGGTCCATCTGTAAAAACTCTATAAAGCTGTTCCAGTTGGATAAGAGATGGAGGATAAGAGATTTTATTTATTATTATGGATTTAGCACACACCTTTTTCAGTAGTAGCTCAAGGGTGAGTTACTTACTTTCAGGTACACTCGATAGTTCCCTGTCCCAGGAGGGCTCACAATCTAGGTTTGTACCTGAGGCAATGGAAGGTTAATTATCTAACTTGCCCAAGATCACAAGGAGGAGTAGTGGGATTGGAACCAGCTACCTCTGGATGTCAAGACAGGTGCTCTAACCACTTGTCCACGTCTCCATTTTATTTGAAAGTGGCCCATATCTTTTACATTATGAAGTAAAAGTGAATATCACTAAAGCAGCTTAAAAATTATTGTAGCTGGTAGAAATAGCAGTTATTTAATTGATACCCCACATTATCCCAGCAATGTGGCTAACAATACAGTTATTAAAGGCTGTACACAAAACAACGCCAATACTATTACGTACAATATTACAGAGAGTAAAAAACACTACATTGCAGGGGTCAGATGGGGAAACTACTACTTAGCATTTCTATAGCGCTGCCAGGGTTACGCAGCGCTGTACAAGTTTAAACATGGGGAAGGACAGCCCCTGCTCAGGAGAGCTTACAATCTAAAGGTTACGAACTATGTAGTCAGTGGAGGTATCATGAATGGGGAAGGTGGTTAGGCGCCAAAAGCAAGGGAGAAGAGATGGGCTTTGAGTAAGGACTTGAAAATGGGCAGGGAGGGCGCATAGCGTATGGGCTCGGGAAGTCTGTTCCAGGCATAAGGTGATGCGAGGCAGAAGGGGCGGAGTCTGGAGTTAGCGGTGGTGGAGAAGGGTACAGCTAGGAGTGATTTGTCCTGAGAGCGGAGGTTACGGGTGGGAACATACGGGGAGAGGAGGGTAGAGAGATAATGGGGGGCTGCAGATTGAGTGCACTTGAAGGTCAATAGGAGAAGCTTGACCTGTATACGGTAACGGATCGGGAGCCAGTGAAGCGACTTGAGGAGAGGGGTGATATGAGAGTATCGGTTCACGCGGTAGATAAGACGTGCGGCGGAATTTTGGACAGATCAGCCTAAACAGGAAGATCAGAGACTACTTTCACAAATCTGCCAAAGAAGGTCTTTAGCTGTTTTCGAAATATCATGTAATCACGTTGACCATGGACAGATTTAGGTAAGGAGCAACTTAGAAATGAGATATAGTGAAATTAGAATAGGTACAGAGAAGGGCAATGAAAGTGATAAAGGGGATGGGACAACTTCCCTATGAGGAAAGACTAAAGCGGCTAGGGCTCTTCAGGTTGGAGAAAAGGCGGCTGAGGGGAGATATGATACAGGTCTATAAAATAATGAGTGGAGTTGAACAGGTAGACGTGAAGCATCTCTGTATGCTTTCCAAAAATACTAGGATTAGGGGCATGCGAAGAAGCTACAAAGTTGTAAATTTAAAACAAATCGGAGAAAATGTTTTTTCACTCAACGTGTAATTAAACTCCGGAATTCGTTGCCAGAGAATGTGGTAAAGGCGGTTAGCTTAGCAGAGTTTAAAAAAGGTTTGGACGACTTCCTAAAGAAAAAGTCCATAGACCATTATTAAATTGGACTTGGGGAAAATCCACCATCTCTGCGATAAGCAGTATAAAATGTTTTGTAGCTTTTTGGGGATCTTGCCAGGTATTTGTGACCTGGATTGGCCACTGTTGGAGACAGGATGCTAGACTTGATGGACCTTTGGTCTGTCCCAGTGTGGCAATACTTATGTACTTACGAAAAGGTACAGAGAAGGGCGACAAAAATGATAAAGGGGATGGGACGACTTCCCTATGAGGAAAGGCTTGGAGAAAAGACGGCTGAGGGGAGATATAATAGAGGTCTATAAGATAATGAGTAGAGTGAAACGGGTAGACGTGAATCACTTGTTTACTCTTTCCAAAAATACTAGGACTAGGGGGTACGCAATGTAGCTACAAAGTAGTACATTTAAAACAAATCAGAGAAAGTTTTTCTTCGCTCAACGTGTAAACTGTGAACTTCGTTTCCAGACAATGTAGGAAAAACAGCAGGTTTTAAAAAAGGTTTGGATAACTTCCTAAAAATGAAGTCCATAAACCATTATTAAGATGGGGAAAATCCATTGCTTATTTCCAGGATAAGCAGCATAAAATATATTGTACTGTTTTGGGATCTTGCCGGGTACTTCTGACTACTACTTAACACTTCTATAGTGCTACAAGGCATACGCAGCGCTGTACACCATACACATAAAAACAGTCCCTGCTCATAGAGCTCACAATCTAAATAAGACACATAACAGACAGAACAACTAAGGGATAAGGGGAATTAAAGAGGAGGGGATAAAAAGTACAGGCAAGTGAGCAGTGGTTAGGACTCAAAAGCAGCGTCAAAGAGGTGGGCTTTTAGCTTGGCCTTGAAAACGGCCTAAGACTGGGCTAGACGTACATGCTCGGGAAGTCTATTCCAGGCGTGTGGTGCAGAGAGATAGAAGGAATGGAGTCTGGAATTATCAGTAGAGGAGAAGGGGACAGACAAGAGAGATTTGTCAACAGAACGGAGTGCCCGAGGGGGGGTGTAGGGAGAGACAAGAGTGGAGAGGTACTGGGGAGCAGCAGAATGAATACATTTGTAGGTCAGTAAGAGAAGTTTGAATTGAATGCGGAAACGGATAGGGAGCCAGTGAAGTGACTTGAGGAGAGGGCTAATGTGAGCATAGCGATTTTGGCAGAAAATGAGTCGTGCAGCAGAGTTTTGGACTGATTGAAGAGGAGAGAGATGGCTAAGTGGGAGGCAGGTTGCAATAGTCTAGGCGAGAGGTGATAAGAGTGTGAATGAGGGTTCTGGTAGAGTGCTCAGAGATGAAGGGACGGATTTTGCTGATGTTATAGAGAAAGAAACGACAGGTTTTGGCAATCTGCTGAATGTGAGCAGAGAAGGAGAGAGAGGAGTCGAAGGTGACCCCAAGGTTACGAGCTGATGAGACAGGGAGAATGAGAGTGCCATCCACAGAAATAGAGAAAGGGGGGAGAGGAGAGGTGGGTTTAGGGGGAAAGATGAGAAGCTCGGTCTTGGCCATGTTAAGCTTCAGATGACGTTGAGACATCCAGGCAGCGATATCAGACAGGCAGGCTGAAACATTGGTCTGGATGCTGGTTGAGATTTCGGGAGTAGAGAGGTAGATCTGGGAGTCGTCAGCGTAGAGATGGTATTGAAAGCCATGGGATGATATCAGAGAGCCAAGGCAGGAAGTGTAGATGGAGAACAGGAGAGGACCAAGAACAGAATCCTGAGGTACTCCAATTGGTAGTGGGATAGAAGTGGAAGAGGATGCACCAGCCAGAGTGTACACTAAAGGTGCGAAGCGAGAGGTAGGAGGAGAACCAGGAAAGAACAGAGCCCTGGAATCCAAGTGAAGACAATTAGGCTCATTTTCAAAGCACTTAGCCTCCCAAAGTTCCATAGAAACCTATGGAACTTAGCCTCCCAAAGTGCTTTGAAAATATGCCTCAATGTATCAAGGAGTAAGCTGTGATCAACAGTGTCAAAAGCCATGGATAGATCGAGAAGGATGAGGATAGAATAGAGACCTTTGGATTTGGCCAGTAACTTGTGACTTGGCTTGACCACTTGGGAAACAGGATGCTGGGCTTGATGGACCTTCATTCTGTCCCAGTATGGCAAAACTTATGTTCTTAAGTTAATATTTACCAGCCTGATAAGCAAATCTCACTTCAAGAACTGACTTATATGCAATTTTCTTGCTGCTTGGATAGTGTAACTATAAATAGAACAGCATTATGTGTATTTTGTGCTAAGTTTTCTACACTGTTCTACAGAATACAGTAACACATGGCCAGATTTCAGTGAGATTATCCTGTTTCTTAATGGGTTCATCTTAACTGTTGTTGTAATCTGTCTTGGGAAGCCTGGTGTTATAAAAATGGAGTATATTGATATTAAATGGAAGTAAAATTAAACTCTCGGGGCACATGGAATCACATCTTCACCTCATCTCTTTTGTAGAAGTTTAAATTTTAGATAGACAAATGGTTTATTCTATTTTGAGCTTGTTTCAGGGACAAGTGGTTTTATATATCAGAATAATAAAAATAAAGAGTTTGTTTCATGCATATCTCTCACTTGTTGAAACAAAACTAAATGGGCTATAAGCCCCTAATGCAGTCCATTGATTTTCTTATATTTGAGTACAATAAATCAAAAACGATTCTTACAATATATTCAGCAGAAAGACTACAAGAAGGGAGGAAAAAGCATCAAAGAGCTCCAGACAGAAAATGTCTATAGAGTTTCACGTTTCATTTACATTTTCTATCTGGCCTTACAGACAAGCCATCTAAACGGCTTACAATCAAGTAGCAATTAGAGGGAGAAAAAAATATAAACGAACATTATAAAATAGACAGAAAGTGAAGGAATCGTGTGGAACTCCATTATTGATAGGACAGTGGGGAAGGGAAAGAACAGTAGGTAGGTCTCATAAGGGAGGCCCTGGGAAATCTTCAGATGAGCAAAATGGAGTTTATCAGTAAGCATTATTAAACAAAAAGGTCTTGAGGGCTGATTTAAACTGTGGCAGCAAGGTTAGTGATCTCATTGAGGGGGAGGACAATGAATTCCATACTTGAGGCCCTTGCCCAGAAAATATCGATGCCCTCGTGTGCTCATGGACAATTTTTTTTTATAGGGATAATCACTTGATTTTTCCCAAAGGACCTGAGAGTTCAAGAAGGGATATATTGTATGAGATGGTGGAAAAGGTAGGTGGGTGGTTCTGAAGAAAGGGTTTTAAAAACTAGAAGAAGCATTTTGTATGAGATTCAGTGAGAGATAGGGAGCCAGTTTGCAGCCTTCAATAGGGATGTGATATGATCGAAACAGCCAGCTTTGTCAATAATTTGGAATGCGGTATTTTGTACTAGAAGGCAGTGAAGATCTTTAAATGGATACCTTTGTATAAAGAGTTGCATAGTCCAGTTGTGTGATTACTAGTGAATGAATTAGGATGTTTAAAGCTGATGCTTTCAGAAGGGGCTGTATTGATCTAATGAGGCACAATCTGTAGAATGAATTCTTAACAGCTTGGGCAGTTTGTGCTTATCATCAGTGTGTTTAAGGTAAGCCCATCTCTGGACATCCTCTAGTTGTTTGCTTCATGAGAGGTTTGCTTTTGTCAAAGCCCCCTGTCAAACCTTCACCAGTGTCATGGGATCTCAACGTCGTTCTCACCCAGCTGATGAAAGCTCCTTTTGAGCCACTGAATTCCTGCCATCTGAAGTACTTGACCTGGAAGATCATTTTCTTGGTGGCTGTTACTTCAGCTCGTAGAGTCAGTGAGCTTCAGGCCTTAGTAGTGGATGTATCTTATACTAAGTTTCATCACAACACAGTAGTCCTCTGCACTCACCCTAAGTTGCTGCCAAAAGTGGTGTCAGAGTTCCATCTGAACCAGTCGATTGTCTTGCCAACATTCGTTCTCTGACCTCATGCCCATCCTGGCGAAAGCAGCTTGCACACCTTGGATTGCAAGAGAACATTGGCTTACTACTTGGAACGGACAAAGCCCCACAGACAGTCCGCCCAGCTTTTTGTTTCTTTTGATCCCAACAGTATGGGGGTCACCATCGGGAAACACACCATTTCTAATTTGTTGGCTGATTGCATTTCATTCACTGTGCTGGTCATAGAGGGTCATGTCACAGTTCATAGTCAGAGCCATGGTTGCGTCAGTAAGCCCACTTCAGGTCAACCTCCATTGAAGAAATTTGCAAGACTGTGATGAGGTCTTCAGTCCACACATTCACATCACACTACTGCCTTGAGCAGGATACCTGATGCAACAGGCGGGCAGACAGTGTTGCAGAATGCAACTCCACCCTCCTAGGCCCATTTTATTCTGTTCCAGGCTGCACTCTCACTCAGTTTGTATTTAGTTTCAGGTTAATCTGAGTTATGTCCTCACCTTTGCGAGGCCTAGTTGACCAATGTTTGTTGTTTTTGGTGAGCCTAGATGCTAGGGATTTCCCACTTGTTAGAATTATAAGCCTGCTTGTCCTCAGAGAAAGCACAGACACTTACCTGTAGCAGGTGTTCTCTGAGGACAGCAGGGTTTATATTCTCACAATCCCTCCCACCTGCACTTGGAGTTGTCTCCTTCACAGTTTTTTACTTTATTGTTTTGCTGTAGTATGAAACTGAGGAGACCATGCTCCACATACGCTCTCGTTAGACTTCGGTAAATTCCGGACCGGGCGACACAAGTCGGCATCACCCACTTGTGAGAATATAACACCTGCTGTCCTTGGAGAATACCTGCCAAAGGTAAGTACTTGCGCTTTCCTTGCATAAAGCACTGCTTTACATTCAGAAATCTTTTTTAAATTGTCCTCTTAGCTGATATATGATGCAAATCCATCCTCTCTTTTACCTTGACTGTGTTCATGAATGAAGGAATATCCCTGTGGGCAAAACTGTGAAACCACAAAGCTTTCCAGTTTTGATGAGAAACATTAAATTCAGTTCTGAATCATATCAGGGATGATTAATAACTTATTACAAATGGACTTAGCAATAAACAAAACACAGTTTAATTCTTTTACATTCTTTTATGACATCCACAAGCCTGAACACACACACTTCCCTCATCCATTCCTTCTTGAAACAAAGAATTTGACACTCGGGCTCTGTGATTAAATTCTCTTATACCATCTTCTCCTAACTTGTATGGTTTACACTAAGAGACAATTTTAACCACTAGCCTCTAATAATACTATCCGTTCAGCCCATAACAACGGGCTAGTTTTTTTTTTCCTATGCCCCCCCTCCTCCCCGGGTCCACCAACCCTGCTCTCTCCCCTGCCCTCCCCCCAGCGTGTTTCCCTCAGTTCCGCCCCCTCCTTCCCTCCCTGCTCCCTCCTCCTCCGATTTCCACGCCCATGTCCAAGCCCTCCTCCCTATTGGGCTATACTGCTGGTGGAGGCGGGGCTTGGACTTCTACACTCTTAGCGTTCTGAGTGACTATACTGCACATTTGCAGGTGAGTCGGTCACTTGCCGTTTATATGTTTGATGATCAATACCTTCCAATATTAACATCATGCAGAAATAAAAATCCACTAGTCAACAGTCTGTTTTTTAAATTCTGGTCCTGGCACTTAAGTCATTTATGTATGTTCAGTACTGCTATACATACAGTCAGTAGCACAGAATATACATATGACTGCTGAGCTATCTGTATAGCTTTTTGCTGGCATAGATTAAACTGCTCATACAAACAGACAGTGGCTCATTATCATCAGCTGACCATATAGTTCCCTGGAATACTGATGCTCTGTTGTTGCTTTACCCCAACATTATTTGGAGAGAGTGCTGGGGTGAATATAAGAATATTCAGCAGCATATACTCCCTTATGCTATAACAGGACGGCTAAATTCAAACGCCATTTGCTATTTGCATGTGTATGGGTAACTTACATGTGCACCTAACCACTATTCTAAATTTACATGCTCAAACGGCTTAGCTGTGAATGCAAGGTGGGTGTTTATATGGGAAGGGTATGGGTGTGTCCTAGGTGTGACCAACATTTACGTGGGCTACTTATAGAAAACTGTTATGTCATAGGTGCTTCTCCACCACCGCCAACTCCAGGCTCCGCCCTTTCTGCCTCGCCTCACCCCATGCGTGGAACAAACTCCCCGAGCCCATACGCCAGGCCCCCTCCCTGCCCATCTTCAAATCACTGCTTACAGCCCACCCCTTCAATGTCGCATTTGGCACCTTACCACTACACCTCTACCCAGGAAATCTAGACCGCCCCAACTTAAGACATTTCGTTCTTTAGATTGTAAGCTCCTTTGAGCAGGGACCGTCCTTCTTTGTTTAATTTGTACAGCGCTGCGTAACCCTAGTAACGCTCTAGAAATGTTTAGTAGTAGTATTTAGGTGCACCTATTTATACCAACCATAGACCTGGTGTAAATACACGCCTACATTTAGGCACAACAGTGTCGATTCACACTAGTACTCTATCCACCCCAACTGGTTTTAGAACTCACTATAGTACTGAAATAGCTCTCCTTTGTCTCACAACCTACTTCTACTCTCATTTAGACCAGGATAATACAGCCTTGTTAATCTTGTTAAACCTTTCGTGTGCATTTGATTTAGTTGACCATACTTATTAGTAGATTAGAGGCAATTGGCACTACAGGTAAGGTTTTGGAATGACTTTGCTACTGTTTTCAGGTCAGGGTGGGCATTATTCATTAGCAAGAATCCTCATCTGTTGCTTCCTTTCCTCAAAATGGTGTTCCTTGTGGCTCACTTTTAGCCCCTGTGCTATTCAGAATTTATATATGGCTCCTCTTGTCATTTTAATTCTGTCTGCAGAATGGACCTTGTTCATCTACCAGATGCCATTCTGATTTTGGTACGATTTGAGCTGCAAAACATTCAATATATATGTAACCTAAATAATACATTTCTGCTTTTACTGCTCATCATGAGTGCTCCTCAGCTGCCTACCAAAAAGGAAGAACCCCCGCTGCCATCACTAGCTTTCCTACATGTAGAAGCTAGGGAAAGAGGAAACTCCGCCCCCTCGATTGTCATCTTGACGCTGCGGGTACTTTGGAACAGCCATCTTCCAAGCTAGGAACCATAGTTCCTCATCATGAGTGCTCCACAGCTGCCTACCAAAAAGGAAGAACCCCCACCGCCATCACTTGCTTTCTTTCACGCTGAAGCTAGGAAAAGAGGAAGCTGCATCCCCTCAATTGTCATCTGACACCACGGGTACTTAACTGTTGCTCCTAATGGTGCACCACCATTTGGTGCATCACCTAAGGCATGAGCCAAAGGCACGCGCCTATCTACAGCAACTTGAGCAGCATTGGATAGTAGTGACCTGGTCATAGTAAGCACGCCAGATCATTGGACCCCGAACCCTCCAAGAAGCACAATCGCTCACTGCATACCCTGCCCTAAAACATAAGAAGTCCAGAAGCTGATGTTCTTAATACATGCCCTCCCCTAACAAGTAAGAAGCCCAGAAACTGGTGTTCTCGATGATTGAGCCTAAGGGTCAACATCAGCAAGGTCTCTAGCTCCCTAAAACTGACCCTCAAAAAGGTACAAACCATGTTAGTTGTGATGTGTCTAGTGGTTTCTAGTATTAACTCACCTAACTGCAACAGCATAACGGTTGACTACAGCAACTTTGTCCGCCTTGGGACAGGATCTCCCTTAACACCAAGGTCGGTTCTTGTCTGGCTATGATCCTGTGATCCAAATCTTCTTACTCGCTCTTACCCTGATTCTCCCATGTCCTTTAAACATGCAGTGGCTTCTCCTTCTTTGCCTGACCCTCCTGATCACTATCAGCAACAACACACACACAACCACAGCATACCCAGCAAGATTTCTGTGATTTACAACACCTTCAGGAAGCCAAGAGGCAGAAAACAGCTGGACTTGTTGCCTACTCACTGAAGTCAATGTACAGACACCACCTACCATAACGTAACCTCACCTACTGGCTGTGAACATGCCACTATCCCTCTGATAAAGCGAGACCTTTAACCTGGTCTTAGCATACAGCAGACAAACAAAATGTAAAGCAATAGGAAAGCGAGAAAAAAAAATCCAGTAGTCAATCTAAGTTTTTATGTAGTCAAAAAGGCTTTGACAAACAGATGTGTTTTTAGCAGCTGTTTGAACTTCTGAATGTCTTCACATGGTCTCAGGTCTCTGGGTAGAGCATTCCACATGGATAGGGCAGCGATGGAGAAGGCTCGCAGTTTTGTCTCTACATAATTGTATGATTTCGCGGGGGGGGGGGGGGGGGGGGTAAATAGAGCTGATGGGACGTCTCAGATCTTAGTGCTGTTTGTATGAGTGTAGGGTATTTCGAAAGTACACTGGAACATTCCCAAATATACGTTGATGAGTCAGAACCAAGGTCTTGAATTGAACTCTGTATGTCACAGGAAGTCAGTGTAATATTTTAAAATGTTGGAGTAATGTGTTCCGCTGTTGAGATTCCAGTGATTAGTCATGCAGCTACGTTTGGATGACCTGCAGAGCTTGGATTCGGTATGATGATATTCCAAGAAAGTAGAGAGTTGCAATAATCAGTCTTTGTCAATACCAAGCTCTTTACAATCATCCGAAAATCATATGGTGTTACCATATCTTTCAGCTTGCTCAACAGGTGCAGCTGAAAGGAGGCAGAGATCACATGGTCTGTATGTTTTTGCATTGTTAGACTGGTATCTAGGAAGATGCCTAAACTATATATATATGGCTTCACAGCCACTTTTTCACCCTGATATTCAAACATTGCTGAGTCCAGGGTCTTACCTACAAACATTATTTCTGTCTTTGTAACATTCAATGACATTTTGGTCTTCAGTACCCTCGGATGTATATGCCATCTGACCCCATCAACAATTTTGACAAACACGTTCTTGTATAAAAATGCTACAGCTATGAGCCTTGGTCCCCTGTCTAGACTTTGGTTCAGGCTCTAAAATGAGGGAAAAGCTTACAGGCCTGTGTGGCTCTTGCTTGAACTCCCAGTGTTGGAGCACTGCAGAGAACAACAGGAAACACAAGGGTGGGGGTCCAAAGGACAGAGTGACATTGTGGTCAGCCATGGTCTTGCTTAAGATTTGTGGTCAAGCGAGCTAAAGACAAAACCATGTTAGCAAGATAAAAGCTACTTATTAGCATGAGCCAATCAGTGGTAACCATGACATTAGCATAGATCCAATCAGGTATATCTACTGTCATATTATCCATATCCTGAGGGCACCTATAAAAATCAGAGTATTTCCTGGTTTAAGCTAGAGAGAAGGGTTGCCACTCTCTCTCTCCAAGGGAAACCAATGTGACCAGCAGGATTGACAAATTACCGAATTGCTTTCCCTTGGAGAGAGAGAGTGGCAACCCTTCTCTCTAGTTTAAACCAGGAAATACTGTTCTGTTAGCTGGTCTGTTTATACTGTGTGGGACAGCCCTGAGCTGCTTCTCTGTGAGGCTTCCCTTTAACCCTTTGTGTTTGTGTGTGGTTCTTGTTTAACCTGTGTGAATTACTCTTTTGTTAGCTATTCCATTTAGGCTATGTGACACAGCCCTGAGCCATCTCTCTATGTGGTTTCCCTTTATCCCTTTTCTTGTTGGAGTCTGATGTTTGTATCTGAGTGAAAGGCTCTTCTGTTTAGCTGTGGTTTCTAGCATAGCCCTGAGCTCTCTCTCTCTGTGTGCTTGCTGTTTTGAGACGGTGTGTGAGCTACTTTTTGTTTGACTGTGTGCTGGGCACAATGTGTATTGTTTCTTTGTGTGGGTTTGCCTTTTACCCTTCTGTTACTGTTTGTGCCTGTGTGTAGGGTCTTTTGACCTTTTGTTGAGGCTGTGTTTGGCACAGTGTGTGCTGCCTAGTTAGTATTTTCTTAGGGAATCTCATTTTGTTCCTTTTCCCTTTCTTCCTGTTTATGTGGGTTCCAGTTCAGCCTTGTGGCCTGTATGAGTGTTCTTCCTTTTGTTCCTGCTATACACGAGCTCCGTTCCTGGTTCCTGTTACAGCCAGGCTCTGTTCCTACCTTGTCTTTAGTTTTCACTGCTTGTTTGCCATGTCTTGTGCCTTGTTTTATGTTTTTCTTTTTCATGTTTGGATTCAGGCCCAGATGCACAAAACCTAACGAGCCCACAACTTGCGTTTTAAACTGGTTCCAGCCAGTTTAAAACGCAAGTAGTTCACCCCGGGCATGCACTAAGGGCATTTTCCCTGCCACGGTAGTAGGCAACGAAAACGGAATGCAAATGATTGAAAAGCTATTATAATGAGCTGCACTACCGTTGCAGCCCATTATAATGAGATGCACTACCGTTTTTCCGATTCCCTTACCGTAGGAACGCTAACGAGATGTCTGACCTCGTTAGGGCTCCTGTGAGGGAATCGGAAAGGAAAAGGGCCCCCAAAAAAGGTAAAAAAGAAAAAAAAAAAAAAAAAGCAGGGAGCGCATGTGAGGGACGTCCTTTAAGGACATACTCTCCCTGCGCTTCTGAGAGACGTCTTTTTTTCGCTTTTTTTTTTTAGCTCTGCCGGCGCTGGTGTTTTTTCCCCCCTTCTATTTTGTCTTTGCCGCCCCTCCACAGCAAAACTTTTATGTTTTCCTGGTTGCCGGAGAATCGGGACGTCCCTTTAGATTAGGCTCCTCTTCCTGGTCTCTTCAGCCAATCAGAGCGCGTTTCGCTGACAACAGCCAGCTAAGCCCGCTTTGATTGGCTGAAGAGACCAGGAAGAGGAGCCTAATCTAAAGGGACGTCCCGATTCTCCAACTCAGGTACCGAAGGACTAGAGAATGCAAGTAAGCTACAACGAGTAGCTCATTTGCATTCCCTATCGTTGATGCATTCCCGTTCCCTACCGATTCGCTATGGAATGTCTTTAATGCATCTGGGCCTCAGTTCTTGGTCTGCCTTGTCTTGTCTGGATTCAGCATCTGGCTTGCCTCTGCTTTCTGCCCTGTGCCATCCCAGAGGACTTGTCTGCTGCAGCCTGTTCCTGAATCCGTGACACCTCACAATTGTCTGTTTTAGAAGTGTTTCTATTAATTTACTTACAAGAACAGAGATCAGACTAACCAGCTTGTAGTTTTCAACCTTCTCCTTGCTCCTGCTTTTGTGGAGAAGGACCACATCCTCCCTTCCCCAGTCCTCTGGGATCACTCCTGACTCTAGAGAAACAGTGGCGTAGCCATGGGTGGGCCCAGGCCCACCCACTTTGGGCTCAGGCCCACCCAGTAACAACACATCTATGGTGTGGCTGGCAGGGATTCCCAAGCCCCACCAGCTGAAAACGTCCAACAACTGTCCCTCCTGCATACCTTGTAAATAGCAGATGGCATGCAGGTGAGACAAGGAGAGACCAAATCACCTGTGCGACAGGGAGGGGTTCTGCCCACCCATCTTGGGTCCAGGCCCACTCAAAGTTGGGTGTCTGGCTACACCCCTGTAGAGAAACATTGAAAGTATTAGACAACAGAGTTGCCAGCAGTTCCCTAAGTTCCTTCAGTACCCTCTGATGTGTATGCCACCTTACCCCCATCGCTTTGTCCTCTTAGTTTAACCAGCTTTTAAATCTGGGGAAAAAAAATTCTTTGGTTGTTTCATTGCCCACAGTATTTTCAGTGGATTTATTTTTTAGGTCATTTATACCCCGCTTAAGATCTCTTTTTAACAGCTTGGGTTATTGTCAGACCTTGGGATTTTTGAACAGTGCTCCAGGTATTAGTTTTCAACAAGTTGGGCTACTGTAACATTCCATATCTTAGACAGAAGTTATGGCTGGTTTCTGGATGTTCCTTGAGAGAATATCAAATGCTAGATTTAGAGCAGTTCCTTTGCCTACCTATAAAACAACAGATTGAATTGAGCAGTCTGATGTTTCATCTTTTGAGATGAAAGGCTCTGTTGAAACAGTCACAGTCTGCTATTAATTTGCAGTCCAGTGAAACCCAGGTGCTGCACATGCTCTCAGTTAGAGAGGTTAGTCTAGGCTCAGTCAGATCAATATCTTTCCATGTTGTGCTTCTATTTTGTTGGAATACCATACTAGGAATACTGTGCACCTGTTGAAGATGTACCGGTAACTGTTTTGTGAATCATATATATGAGAGTATGTTCATTTTAGCTGAACATCTGTGATACTTTTCAAAATTGAGTGGGGGAGTATTGGAATCTAGTATTTACAGGATATTTTATGATAGATAATGTTACTGTATGTCTGCCTATTATATATATACACACTAGTAAAAAAGCCCCGTTTCTGATGCAAATGAAACGGGGGCTAGCAATGTTTTCTTCTGTGTGTGTGTCCCTGCCCTCTGGCCTCTCCCCTCCCCCCTCTGAGTCCTTCACTGTTACAGAGCCAGCGATTTGATTTCGTGCTCTGCTGTTTTCCTTCACTGACTGTGTTACAGAGAGGGCGGGGCAGACACTCATAGGGAAACTGGATATCTCGCCCCCTTCACACTTCCGGCTGGAGGCTTCATAGAACGTTGGTTGGTGTTGCTTTTTATATAGAGAGATTTTTTGCAAGTCGTATAGAGTTTGCCAGGTATTTGTGACCTGGATTGGCCTCTGTTGGAAACAGGATGCTGGGCTTGATGGACCTTTGGTCTTTCCCAGTATGGCAATACTTATGTACTTATTATGTAGAGTTTGGGATATAATGGCATACAAGTCATAGAATGCAGGGGCTGCTGGAGAGCCCTGCTATTTACATTGAAACATGTAAGACACTGGGAGAGATGCATTGCTGGGAAGCAGAGCTTGGAGTGTGCTGTCCCTCTGGCATGTTCAAATTCCTGAGTCAGTTCTGTAAAGAACAAGCCATTTCCCTTTACTTGTGGGTTTTAAATTACACTTTTCTCTATCCTGCCTGCCTAGAGGCATGAGGTGCTATTACAGCATTGACAGACAGCAATAAAGAAACCCTCAGCTAATTTCAACAATTCAGTAAAGCTACCATCAAACTTATTTGATAGCATCATCCAGTCAGCCAGGCGAATGCAGATTCTTGGATTTTCTGTGCATGTGGAGTGTTACAGAGCTGGAGGTTCATGGTTTATTTTCGGATTCTCCCCCACCCACTAACAACAGATGCAGAGCAGAACTAGGACATTTTACGTACAACATATAGAGGGGCATAATCAAACGCGAACGCCCATCTCTGAGGACGGATACGCGAAGGGGTGGGACAGACCATATTTTCGAAAAAGATGGGCGTCCATCTTTTGTTTCGATAATACGGTTGGTGCCAGGTAAATGCATTGGATTTGGGCGGATTTGAGCTGGACGGTATCAGTTTTCAGCGATAATGGAAACCGAAGGCGCCCAGCTCAAAAACTAATAACTCCAAGGCATTTGGTCATGGGAGGAGCCAGGATTCATAGTGCAATGGGCCCCCTCACATGCCAGGATACCAACCGGGCAACCTAGGGGCACTTGTAAAAAGTAAAAAAAAAAAAAAAAATTAAAATACCTCCCAAGTCCATAGCTCCCTTACCTTGGGTGCTGAGCCCCCCCCAAATCCCCCCAAAACCCACTGCCTACAACTCTACACCATTACCATAGCACTTATGGCTGAAGGGGGGCACCTAGATGTGGGTACAGTGGGTTTTGGGGGTGGTTTGGAGGGCTCCCAATTACCAGCACAAGTGTAACAGGTAGGGGGGATGGGCCTGGGTCCACCTGCCTGAAGTCCACTGCACCCTCTAACAACTGCTCCAGGGACCTGCATACTGCTGTGATGGAGCTGGGTATGACATTTGAGGCTGGCATACAGGCTGGAAAAAAGTTTTTAAAGTTCTTTTTTTTTGGTGGGAGGGGGTTAGTGACCACTGGGGGAGTCAGGGGAGGTCATCCCCAATTCCCTCCGGTGGTCATCTGGGCAGTTGGGGCATCTCTCCTTGGCCGATAAACACGCCCCAGTCCTGCTTTCACCACGCCTCCGACACGCCCCCGTCAACTTTGTCCATTCCCGCGACAGACTGCAGTTAGAGGCGCCCAAAATCAGCTTTTGATTATACCGATTTGGGCACCCATGAGAGAAAGGCGCCCATCTCCCGATTTGGGTCGAAATATGGCGTCTTTTTCTTTCGAAAATAAGCTGGATAGTAGATAATTTTTGAACCATTTAAACAGCAACATTTACACATTTAGGGCTCCTTTTACTAAACCACAGTACTGATCCCTGTACGAATGTGCGACGAAGTTCATAGGAATTCAGTAGGCTTCATCGCATTTGCCACATCGGGAATCACTACTGTGGCTTAGTAAAAGGAAGCCCTTAGATTGTGTACATGTGCACTCATCAATATTTATTTATTTAACAGACGCAGTTCACAAAATACAATCAAAACAAAAGCTCTGCAGATTACAAACAGGAACACAAGCACAGAAACAACATTAAAAAAATAGGCAAAGAAACAAGTGAATTGAGGATTTAAAAAGAAGATGAATGAAAAACAACTGGGCCAGTATTAAATGTCGCTTAAAAGCCTGCTGCGGTGGCCAAACACAACTGCCTATTCATTGCCCCTTTCTGGATTGTGCTGATAGTGGCCATATTGAGTTTATTATCCAGATAACTTGTCTGGAGAACACAGGACAACCTAGATCAGTTACTGTATCTGACTAGCAGACTGAATGCTACCACTATTTGGATAGGTTCCAGGACTTCCCCAGCGCTATTTGCATAATGCTGAGGTAGACTGTAAGAATATTCAGAGCCACTGGCAGAGAGGTGCATCTGAATATCTCATAGTGGCTACTGTTATTCAGATAAAAACTTTGGAGTATTGATCCAGACATTGTTACAAAATGTATTTATCTAACAGACAGAACAGGAGCAACAGTTAAAAGCAAAATCTGAAAAAAGCATTAACAGTAAGTTAATTAAAGCAGAACAGTAAAAAGCCTTGATCTGCTTTCTAAAATTAAGATGATAAGGTTCAGTAGGGAGATAATCAGATAGCATGTTCCAAAGCAAAGAACATAACCAGTGAAAAGGCAGCTATACAGCTTGAATAGCAGGAACATCAAGTTTATTACTCCCCAAACAGTACAACACTTGAGAAAGTTCATAGACATTAAGGACATCTCTCAGATACCTTGGATCGTTACCATGAATAACCTTAAAGATCAGAGTGCAGATTTTAAACTGAATTCTTCAACAAACAGGAAGCTGGTGTAACGTTTTAAGCACTGGTGTGTTTTGCTCCCCGTTATTTGGACTTGATATATATATATTTTTTGTTACATTTGTACCCCGCACTTTCCCACTCATGGCAGGCTCAATGCGGCTTACATGGGGCAATGGAGGGTTAAGTGACTTGCCCAGAGTCACAAGGAGCTGCCTGTGCCTGAAGTGGGAATCAAACTCAGTTCCCCAGGACCAAAGTCCACCACCCTAACCACTAGGCCACTCCTCCACTGTTTGACTGTTTCATTTGGGGGGGGGGGGGCAAAGGATGGGGCGGAGCATATTAGCATATTCATTTGCATGTTGCTACTATTGGACTTTTCCTTTAGGAAGCCGGCCAAACCGTTTTTAAACTTCGCTAAGCTAACCGCCTTTACCACATTCTCTGGCAACGAATTCCAGAGTTTAATTACACATTGTAGCTTCATCGCATGCCCCCTAGTCCTAGTATTTTTGGAAAATGTGAACAGACGCTTCACATCTACCCGTTCAACTCCACTCATTATTTTATAGACCTTTATCATATCTCCCCTCACCCACCTTTTCTCCAAGCTGAAGAGCCCTAGCTGCTCATAGGGAAGTAGTCCCATCCCCGCTATCATTTTCGTCGCCATTCTCTGCACCTTTTCTAATTCCACTATATCTTTTTTGAGATGCGACGACCAGAATTGAACACAACATTCGAGTTGCGGTCGCCCCATGGAGCGATACAAAGGCAATATAACATCCTCATTTTTGTTTTCCATTCCTTTCCTAATAATACCTAACATTCTATTTGCTTTCTTAGCCACAGCAGCACACTGAGCAGAAGGTTTCAACGTATCATCAATGATGACACTTAGATCCCTTTCTTGGTCCGTGACTCCTAACGTGACATAGCTATAATTCGGGTTCCTCTTTCCCACATGCATCACTTTGCACTTGCTCACATTAAACGTCATCTGCCATTTAGACGCCCAGTCTCCCAGTCTCGTAAGGTCCGCTTGTAATTTTTCACAATCCTCCCACGATTTAACAACTTTGAATAACTTTGTGTCATCAGCAAATTTAATTACCTCACTAGTTACTCCCATCTCTAGGTCATTTATAAATATGTTAAAAAGCAGTGGTCCCAGCACAGAGCCCTGGGGAACCCCACTAACTACCCTTCTTCATTGAGAATATTGACCATTTAACCCTACTCTCTGTTTTCTATCTTTTAACCAGTTTTTAATCCACAATAGAACACTACCTCCTATCCAATAACTCTCCAATTTCCTCTGGAGTCTATGATGAGGTATTTTGTCAAACGCCTTCTGAAAATCCAGATACACAATATCTACCGGCTCCCCTTTATCCACATGTTTGTTCACCCCTTCAAAGAAATGTAGTAGATTGGTGAGGCAAGATTTCCCTTCACTATATCCATGTTGACTTTGTCTCATTAATCCATGCTTTTGAATATGCTCTGTAATTTTGTTCTTAATAATAGTCTCTACCATTTTGCCCGGCACCGACGTCAGACTCACCGGTCTATAATTTCCTGGATCTCCTCTGGAACCTTTTTTAAAAATAGGCGTTACATTGGCCACCCTCCAATCTTCCGGTACCACGCTCGATTTTAAGGATAAATTACATATTTCTAACAATAGCTCCGCAAGCTCATTTTTCAGTTCTATCAGTACTTTGGGATGAATACCATCCGGTCCAGGAGATTTGCTACTCTTCAGTTTGTAGAACTTCTCCATTACATCCTCCAGATTTACAGAGAATTCATTAAGTTTCTCCGACTCGTCAGCTTCGAATACCATTTCCGGCACCGGTATCCCACCCAAATCTTCCTCAGTGAAGACCGAAGTAAAGAATTCATTTAATCTCTCCGCTACGGCTTTGTCTTCCCTGATCACCCCTTTTATTCCTCGGTCATCTAGCGGTCCAACTGATTCTTTTGCTGGCTTCCTGTTTTTAATATACCTAAAAAAAATATTTACTATGTGTTTTTGACTCCAATGCAATCTTTTTTTCAAAGTCCCTTTTAGCCTTCTTTATCAGTGCTTTGCATTTGACCTAACATTCCTTATGCCGTTTCTTATTATTTTCAGTAGGTTCATTCTTCCATTTTTTGAAGGATTTTCTTTTAGCTCTAATAGCTTCCTTCACTTCACTATTTAACCACGCCAGCTGTCGTTTGGTCTTCCGTCCTCTTTTTTTAATACGTGGAATATATTTGGCCTGGGCTTCCAGGATGGTGTTTTTGAACAGCATCCACGCCTGATGTAAATTTTTGACCCTTGAAGCCGCTCCTCTAAGTTTTTTTTTTCACCGTTCTTCTCATGTTATCATAGTCTCCTTTTTTTAAAGTTAAACGCTAACGTATTTGATTTCCTACGTATACTTACTTCAAAGCTAATATCAAACCTGATCATATTATGATCACTGTTATCAAGCGGCCCCAGCACCATTACCTCCCGCACCAGATCATGCGCTCCACTAAGGACTAGGTCTATAATTTTTCCTTCTCTCATTGGTTCCTGTACCAGCTGCTCCATAAAGCTGTCCTTGATTTCCCTAGCGTGTCTTGATGTTATATTTACCCAGTCAATATCAGGGTAATTGAAATCACCCATTATTATTGTGTTGCCCAGTTTGTTTGCGTCCCTAATTTCCTTTAACATTTCTGCATCCGTCTGTTCATCCTGGCCAGGTGGACGGTAGTACACTCCTATCATTATCCTTTTCCCCTTTACACATGGAATTTCAATCCATAGTGATTCCAAGAAGTGTTTTGTTTCCTGCAGAATTTTCAATTTGATTCAAGGCTCTCATTAATATACAATGCTACCCCTCCACCAATTCGATCCACCCTATCACTACGATATAATTTGTACCCCGGTATGACAGTGTCCCACTGGTTATCCTCCTTCCACCGGGTCTCAGAGATGCCTATTATATCTAATTTTTCATTTAGTGCAATATATTCTAACTCTCCCATCTTATTTCTTTGGCTCCTATTTACATCATGCTCAGTACTTGACAGTACTAATTTGCAATCTTTTGTCTGATTTTTATTTTTATTTAAGGACACCTGATCTACTACGGTCTCTTTTGCAACCTCACTATCAGGATACCCTGTCTTCCCTGTTTTTGTGATACCTTTGAAAGATACTTTATCCCGAACCATGCACTTTTGAGCGACTGTCGGCCTTCCCCCCATTTCTAGTTTAAAAGCTGCTCTATCTCCTTTTTAAATGCCGATGCCAGCACTCTGGTCCCACCCTGGTTAAGGTCAGCCCATCCTTTCGGAATAGGCTTCCCCTTCCCCAGAATGTTGCCCAGTTCCTAACAAATCTAAAACCCTCCTCCCTGGACCATCGTCTCATCCACGCATTGAGACTCCGGAGCTCTGCCTGTCTCTTGGGCCCTGCGCGTGGAACAGGTAGCATTTCAGAAAATGCTACCCTAGAGGATCTGGATTTGAGCTTTTACCTAAGTGCCTAAATTTGGCTTCCAGAACCTCTCTCCCACATTTTCCTATGTCATTTGTACCCACATGTACCAAGACAGCCAACTCCTCCCCAGCACTATCTAAAATCCTATCTAGGTGACGCGTGAGGTCTGCCACCTTCGCATCAGGCAGGCAAGTCACCAGGCGATCCTCACGTCCACCAGCCACGCAGCTATCTATATGCCTAATGATTGAATCACCAACTACAACAGCTGTCCTAACCTTTCCCTCCCGGGCAGCACTTGGAGACATATCCTCGGTGCGAGAGGATAGTACATCCCCTGGTGGGCAGGTCCTGGCTACAGGAGTACTTCCTACTTCACCAGGGTGATGCTCTCCTTCTAGGACAGTGATGGCGAACCTTTTAGAGACCGAGTGCCCAAACAGCAACCCAAAACCGAATTATTTATCGCAAAGTGCCGGTACTCATTATGGGCGGGGTTACCACATATGACTCCACCCCTATGATAGCCACACCCCTTGCACCAGCCATGGCGCAGATAAACAGACATCATTGAAAATATTATACTAGTGTGGGAGAAAAAAATAACATGACTTTCTTCCATTATAAATCATTTCTTTAAGCTGTTACAGCTCCAGTATGCCCAGTGCAAAATAAGACAGCAGATGTAAATTCTCCAATTTGACATATTCCAAACACTAAAATGAAAATAAAATGATTTTCCCTACCTTTGTTGTCTGGTGATTTGTTTTTCTATCCATATTGGTTCTAGTCGCTGATTCTGCTGCTCTCTATCTTTTCTCTTAACTCCGTTTCCAGGGCTTCCTTTCCATTGATTTCTTTACTTTCCTCCTTCATTTCTTGCCCTCCATCCATGTCCAGCAACCATCCTCTCCCCTCTAGCCATAAATGTCCAGCAGCCCTCCTCTCCCCCCTGCCCTACCTCCCAGCACCCAGCAGCACCCAGCACCAGGCCTCCCTCCCACCCAGCACGCAGCAGCAGCAGGTCTCCCTCCCACCCAGCAGCACACAGACAGCACCAGGCCGGCCTCCCGCCCTCCCTCCAACCCAACGAGCATCAGGCCACCTGCCCGTCCATCCTCCCTCCCTCCCAGCACCAGGAACCCCCCTCCTCCTAAAATTTAAAAAGTGTACCTCCAACCTCCTCAGTCGGGGTTAAGGCGGCGTGCGTCAGCAGCGGCAGCGAAGCGCCTGTGCTTCGCTCGATGCACCTTCGGCCTTCCCTGTCTCTCAAGCTGTGGTCCCGCACATAGGCGGGACCAGAGCTTGAGAGACAGGGAAGGCCGAAGGCGCGTCGAGCGAAGCACAAGCGCTTCGCTGCCGCTGCCGACGCACACCGCCTTAACCCCGACTGAGGAGGTACACTTTTTAAATTTTAGGAGGAGGGGGGTTCCTGGTGCTGGGAGGGAGGGAGGACGGGCGGGCGGGCTGTTGCTCGTTGCGTTGGAGGGAGGACGGGAGGAAGGCCAAACTGTGAGGGAGAGTGGGCGGACCAGCGATGGCGACGGCGCGCGTGCCAAGGAAGAGGGCTCTGCGTGCCCTCTCTGGCACGCGTGCCATAGGTTCGCCATCACTGTTCTAGGAGATCTCCCTCCTCCAAGGTAGCACAAGGGCTACCCGACTGGAGGTGGGACTTCTCTACAACATCCCTGTAGGTCTCCTTTATGTACCTCTCTGTCTCACTGAGCTCCACCAAGTTTGCTACTTATAGGCGTAGTTTGACTGTTTCATTTGGGGGGGGGGCAAAGGATGGGGCGGAGCATATTAGCATATTGATTTGCATATATATATATATATATATATATATATATATATATATATATATATATGCAAATGAATATGCTAATATGAAGGAAAGAGTAAAAACACAGCAAGAAAGATCTATGCTTGGAACAACCTTCCTGAGCCCTTATGCCAAGCCCCCTCCCTGCCCATCTTCAAGTCTTTGCTTAAAACCCACCTCTTCAATGCTGCATTCGGCACCTAACTCTTACCGTTCAGTAAATCCAGACTGCTCCATTTTGACCGCCCCTATCGGTCTGACCGTTCACTTGTCTCTTAGATTGTAAGCTCTTTGAGCAGGGACCGTCCCTCTATGTTAAATTGTACAGCGCTGCGTAACCCTAGTAGCGCTTTAGAAATGTTAAGTAGTAGAAGTAGTAATATACCTGGCATTCTGTTACTCCCTCCTATATAGGAAGGCCTTCTTTTGTTTTGTTTTTTTTTCTCTAGCTACCAAAAACTCCAGTATCCTCCATTATTCACCTGCCTCCTCCGCTCGCTAACGTGCGAGAATCTACTTACACCAGGGATCCGCTCGCATCACACTTACTGAAGCAGTCCTCTAGGCGACAGCGCCCTGCCAGCCTCCTGACCAGAAGCCATACCCTGATCAGCTCACAGCCCAGCAACACCATAAGCAGCTCCCGCAACGACGAACGGGCAGGCAGCGCTGCTGTAGTAAAAGCAACAAGGAGGCAGGTTCGACTCCGTCCGTCACTTCCCTGCCCTCTCAGTGTCCCGCCCGAAAGGAAATGACAGACGGAGTCGAACCTGCCTCCTTGTTGCTTTTACTACAGCAGCGCTGCCTGCCCGTTCGTCGCTGTGACTTTGGGTAAAAGTCGCCATTCCAGTTGTCGTCGTTTGGGGGGGGGGCATTGCCCCCCCTCGCCCCCCCAGTCTACGCCTATGCTGCTACTCTAGCCTCAAGAGAACAGACAGGTTCCCTGAGAGCTTTGCATCGGGCACACCCATATGACATCTCACCAACTGGGAGATAATCATACATGTGACACTCAATGCAAAAGACTGGATAGCACCCCTCTCGCTGCTGGACTGCTGACTCCATCTTAGTGTTTTTGAGTTTTTCAATAATTTAAAACTTGCTCCAGTATTAAGGATATTAGCCTAATATAAAAGTGTCTTTTAGTTTATGTGAAGGGGCATAATCGAAAGTGGGTGCCATCTCCATGGGCGGCCATGTGAAGGGATGGGACAAACCGTATTTTCGAAAAAAGATGGGCGCCCATCTTTTTTTCGATAATAGGGGCTGTGCGGGGCAAATGCCTAGGATTTGGGCGTTTTTCAGCTGGGCGCTATTGGTTTTCAGTGATAATGGAAACCGAAGGCGCCCAGCTCAAAAACAAACAAATCCAAGGCATTGGGTCGTGGGAGGGGCCAGGATTCGTAGTGCACTGGTCCCCCTCACATGCCAAGGCACCAACTGGGCACCATAGGGGGCACTTTTACAAATTAAAAAAAACATAAAATAGCTCCCAGGTGCATAGCACCCTTCCCTTGTGTGCTGAGCCCCCCAAATCCCCCCCAAAACCCACTGCCCACAAGTCTACACCATTACCATGGCCGTAGGGGTTAAGGGGGGCACCTACATGTGGGTACAGTGGGTTTGGGGTTTTTTGGAGGGCTCAACATTAACCACCACAAGTGTAACAGGTAGGGGGGGATGGGCCTGGGTCCACCTGCCTGAAGTCCACTGCACCCACTAACAACTGCTCCAGGGACCTGCATACGGCTGTGATGGAGCTGGGTATGGCATTTGAGACTGGCAAAAAAAGTTGTTAAAGTTATTTTTTTTTTGGTGGAAGGGGGTTAGTGACCACTGGGGGAGTCAGGGGTGGTCATCCCCGATTCCCTCCGGTGGTCATCTGGTCATTTAGGGCACTTTTTTGGGACTTGTTCGTGAATAAAAAGGGTCCAAAAAAGTGACCTAAATATTTGCTAAAAACGCCCATTTTTTTTGGTTATCGGCTGAACGCGCCCATCTCTGCTCGGCCGATAAACATGCCCCAGTCAACTTTGGACATTTCCGTGACGGAGTGCAGTTGCAGGCACCTAGAATCGGCTTTCGATTATACCGATTTGGGCACCTTTGCTAGATGGGCGCCCATCTCCCGATTTGGGTCGAAATATGGTCGCCCATCACTTTCGAAAATAAGCTGGATAGTATATTGTATGATTTAGTTAGTGTTTCCTTCTTAGATGGTAATGAAATGTTTTTAAAACTTTGTCAGAGCACTCCTTGCTTGTTACCCTAATTACAATAACTGACTATAAATGAAGAGTTGTCCTACGGGTGGGTGGGAAGACTAAACTAGATCCTGCAGTGCCTGTTAGTTTTAAAAACTTTGTACCAGGGCATTAACAGATAGAATCTAAGTGGAAAAGACTATGGAGATTAGTTGATCAAATTTGCTTTTTATATTTTTATTTTGCCTATCACTAACCATTAATAGAGAATCCACAAAGCGTGGAAAGCTCAAAGAGACCCACGGATACTTTGTAAAACAAACAAAAAAGTGGGCACAAAACCAGGAGTCCCAGAGACTGGATCACAGTAAAGCTAAAACCAAATTTTATTAATTAGTATATTTGACTCGTATATTTGACTCCTGGTTTTGTGCCCACTTTTTTGTTTGTTTTGCCTATCACTAACCTACAATTCCTCCTTTAAACCCCAATCTTTAAGTTCCCAAAGCACAAAGCAAAATAGTGTTCACTTACCAGAGAAATGCTCTCTTCTCTCGGAACTTCTTTTGCCTTTATCTGTTGAGGCCGTTATAGACCACAAAATGTTGTAGCCCGTCTACTTTTTGGGGTTTCTAGGTATGAGCATATTATTCCAGTGGTTACAATTGAAATGGAGGGCAGTTTAAGATTTTGTGCTTGATTTATAGGGCTGTGAATGGTGAAGTTACGATTCCTTTAGCTACTACCCTAAATATCTAATGTCCACCTTGTCCCCTATTAAATGTTCCTTCTTACAAACAGATTAGGTTAGAAAATATTAGATCAAAAATCTTCTATGGGGAAGGTGCATCTTTGTTGAACTGTCTCCCTGTTGAATTATGAAAGATTAAGTGCTACCTTCAATTCAGAAAATTACTTAAAGCTTATTTTTTTTTTCTCAGGCCTTTCGTTAAAAAAGGCTATAAGGACCTTTATTACTGATTCGTTATGATTTATTTTTTTATTTATTTTAATGGTGGGCTTTTTTTTTTGTACGCTGCCTAGAATTTTGGATAGCGGTTTATAAATTGTGTTATAAATAAATTTCACTTGGGGGTGTCACGTGACCTCATCCAGCATGGACACTTAGAGCTTTCTCTCCCGCTGGCTTTCATTTTCAATATTGTAATATAGCAGCTCAATATCATTTCTTTTGTACAGCAACTCGTTCCCATTCTGCATAAACAGGATGGCATCAAAAACCAACAGGAACGAAGGCTCTTTTTCTGTTCGTTCTGCCTCAAAGAGGAATAAAACTGATCCCTCCACGCCTGAGAAGGCCCTGCATTCGCCATTACCACATGACAAAGCTGAGTCTTTTGCTGATGATATAAAAGCGCTACATATCCTAATGCAACAAAATTTAAGCACCACCTCTGAAATCAAATCAGAATTAACCGCAATCTCTACTCAACTTACTCAGTTTAATGCTAGAATTGAATTCCTCAAAGACCGCATGTCAGCCCATGACGCACTTCATCTGGAGATGAACCGTAAGTTGAACTAAGTTGAACTCATGCAGCGAGAAATAGAGAATCTATCTAATAGAGTGAGAAGGGATAATATCCGAATATTCGGAGTGCCCGAACGCACCAAGGGTAAGGACATGATTCAGTTTCTGAGTACATTCTTTATAAATATCGCTGCTCTTCCAGCTGATACAATTATAGATATAGAACGAGCTCACCACATCGTGTCACGGCCTACTCCAGGAAAAGATTACCTGCGACCTATAATTGCTAAATTTCTTCGGCACGATCAACTAATGTCTGTATTAACCACTACTCGGTTGAAATCTCCTTTGATATATGCTGGCGCTAATCTTGGTACCGGATTTCTCCAAGCCTACCTCTAAGAAAAGGAAGATGTTTCTAGAAATGCACCCCAATCTAAAAGCCATAGGTGCTCAGTATGGTCTCTTGTACCCTGCAACCATTCGAGTAACGTTTCAGAATAATACCAAACAAAATACTGACCCTACTGAGTTACAGAAATTTCTTGATAAAAGCGCTTCTGGCATTTCATGACATCTCTGGTAACAAGGCGCTTATAAGCGTATTGATTAGCAATCTCTGGCGAACTCCCTGGCGCAGAATTTGTTTTGTTGCTATATGTACTATCTTTTATATATCATGTTATCTCATTCTGGCTTAAAAGCTCTTACTGAGTGTCTGCTCTGGATGCACGTGCCCCAAAATTGATTCCTCTTTTCTCTCTCTCTGGATCATATTTCTTTTTTTTTTCTTTTCATCGCCCACATCTATTGAGGTCATTTATCTTGCTATACTTATTGGCTTATTTTTTATTCATGAAGAATATAAACTTGCTAATTGTCTGCAAATTGTTTATGTTATTAATGGCAAAGCTATGAATACTCTCCCTTAATATCAAAGGGATCTCCATCCCTATCAAAAGAAAGAAACTCCTATTATATCTGAAAGAAAAAATTTTGATATTTGCTTTCTTCAAGAAACTCATTTAGATGCACAGGAACGCTCCAAGCTCTCGGGCAAATGGTTCG
Organism: Microcaecilia unicolor; assembly: GCF_901765095.1. Lineage (NCBI taxonomy): Eukaryota > Metazoa > Chordata > Amphibia > Gymnophiona > Siphonopidae > Microcaecilia > Microcaecilia unicolor. Next base: position 872,287 of record NC_044035.1, read on the forward strand.
ACTAGTGCTTTGTAAGCCCAGCAAATGGACGTGAAAATGGTGTTATCGCGCTTATTAGAAAATCTTTACCCGTCCAACTAGTTTCTCATATCCATGACAACAAAGGTAGATGGTCTAGATTGAAAGGTACTCTAGAAGGTAAACCCATTACATTAATCAATGTCTATGCTCCAAACTCTGACGATCCCACTTTTTTTCACAAAATCAATACTTCAGGATCTAATGCTCTTACTTGTCATACCATAATTGGAGGAGAAAATTCTCTTGTGCTTGACTGCTTAAATATTTTAAATTTAAATGCTTTACTTTTTGTCTATTAGATTGTAAGCTCTTTGAGCAGGGACTGTCTTTCTTCTGTGTTTGTACAGCGCTGCGTACACTTTGTAGCGCTCTAGAAATGTTAAATAGTAGTAGTAGTAGACTAATTTTCCAATTGAGTCTTACCTGGACAGATCTTCAAATTGCAGACCTGCCAAACTCAAAGTCTGCAAATCTTTAAATGTGCTTTTGCAATCCAACGGATAGTCTGATTTATGGCGACTACTTCACCCAACACCTAGAGACTATTCCTTTTACTCTGCCCCTCACAGTACATACTCAAGAATAGATTATTTTTTGGGTACCAAAGATTTGATTCCTGAGCTATCAACTGCAAAGATACATGAAATATCAATTTCTGACCATGCAGCAATATCCTGCGATTTTACTTGGTCTTCTAATGAAATGAAATCTTCAACTTGGAGACTCAACACCTCTCTACTCTCAGATCCAGCATTTCCGCATCATATTTCCCAGAAATCTGCCAAATTTTTCACTGATAACGACAATTCTGTATCATCTTATATAACATTATAGGAAACATATAAAACATGGCTGAGAGGCAAATTAATTAGCTATGCATCTCATCTTCGTAAAACTAATAATGCTACCATCGTTAATCTTGAAAAGGAAATTCACCAACTTGAAATGATCTTATACACATCCTCATCTAAATCTACACTTCAAAAACTTGGATCTCTTAAAATGAAACATAATTCTCTTCTATCAAGCATCTCCAATATCATCACTTTTAAGCAAAGTGCTTTATACTATTCAGAATCCAATAAAGCTGGAAAACTGTTAGCATCCTATCTTAAAGGTAAAAGAACAAAACACCATATAGCTACAATTCAATCTCCTTCAGGTGCCTCTTTGACTTCACCTCAAATCCTTGAAGCTTTTGAATCATTTTATACATCACTCTATTCTTCAGAATACATGGCTCATGATCTCGACATTTCTAAGTTTCTCACATCACTACATCTTCCCCACCTCTCTGAGCAGCAAATTAGTCAACTTAACCATCCCATCACCCATGATGAGATTATCTCTGCAATCAAAAAACTAACATCAGTAAAACCATCCGGCCCAGGCGGTCTACAAATCATTCTCCACTTCTATATCACTTCATTTGAAAACATACTATCATGCTTTATTAGAATCATCTTCTCCAGGCCATTTTCTGGACGCTAACATTGTAGCATTGTGCAAAATTACAGACCAATTTCATTATTAAATACAGACTACAAAATTTATACAAAACTTTTATGCTGCAGAATGGAGACCATCATCCATTCACTTATAGAGATCAAGCTGGTTTTGTAAAATCTAGATATGGTGCTGATAATACTAGATTACTATGAGGCATATTTTCAAAGCACTCAGCCTTCCAAAGTTCCATAGGTTTCTATGGTGGCTTCTTCTGGTGGCTATTCGAAAAAACAATGATATTGCTGGAGTCTCCATGGGCCAGGAAGAGTTCAAGCTCTCTGCATATGCTGATGATATAAATACAGTGCCGTAGCGAGGGCAGCTGACACCCGGGGCAGGTCGCCGCTGCGCACCCCCCCCCCCCGGGTGCAGCACAACCCCCCCCTCGGAGCACACCCCCCTCCATTGCGCACCCTCCCCCGGAGCGCATTCTTACTTAGTTTAGAGGCGAGGGGTGGACGGCCCCACCGCCCCCCCTTCCTACGCCACTGTATAAATATCTCAGTGAGCCACAGACATCTATGAAGGCACTTATTCAACTAATATCCCATTTGTCAGAGCTGTCAGGTTATGAAATCAATTGGGACAAAACTGAACTAATGCCTATTAATGATGCTTGTGTTTCCTTTACTAGTCCAGGCTATCCTCTCAAATGGGTAGTCTCCGCTCTATTAAATATCTGGGTGTATTTTTCGATAGAGATCTCTCTACTACTATCAAATTAATTCTAATAAAATTATAGCAAAGGTGGAGGATTCCCTCTCATCTTGGTCTCCATTAAATTTAACATGGTGGGGTAGGCTCAATACTATCAAATTGATGGTAGTTCCTAAAGTTATAAATACTCTGAGCATGATTCCTCTCCTTTTTCCTCATACCTTTTATAAAAGGTTGGAAAATTACTTTCCAATTTTCTGTGGAATTTTAAATCACCCAGAATCACAATGGAAATTCCTATAGCAAGCCACTTATCAAAAATGGTGGAATTTACTATTTCAAACTTATCAATATGAAACATTATGCTAAAAAATCATTCGTTTTGCTCTATGTAAGAAAAAATGGTCTCCACTTGTATCTTATTTAAAGGACGACTAATGAGCTTCTACCTGACTGTTACTTGTGAAATAGGCATGATTTGTAATTTGCTCTGTGTCCCTTTTTTTCTTTTTCTTTACTCTTAATGTTAACTAAGGCTTCGTATTGTACCTTTATACCTTTCAGGAAATCCAGACTGCCTCTATTTGACTGACTGTACATTTGTCCTTTAGATTGTAAGCTCTTTGAGCAGGGACTGTCCTTCTATGTTAAATTGTACAGCACTGCGTAACCCTAGTAGCGCTTTAGAAATGTCAAGTAGTAGTAGTAGTAATAGTAGTATTGTATTATTGTTGACACTTGTTGCATTGTTTTTCTTACAACAAAATTCAATAAAAAATACTAAGATTTAAAATCTGTATCCAGTTATTTTTTTACTTGTTAGTGTTCTGATGAATGTGGGCTACAAATGTTCAAACCTGTGATGTGGTTAAAAGTAGAATTAATACATGCTTTTCAGCCTCCCGAAAGTACTTAGATAACACACAAATTTGTTAACTTTAGAAGAGACATTCCAGGGATGTGTAATCAATGTATGTGTGTAGCTGATGGATAGCAAACTCCTCCTTCATGCCTCGCTTTACCTTCCTAGTTTGCATTCTGTAAATGTATGTACATGAATTTACATGCATAATAACCAGATTTTCAAATTCAAGTTAGGCAGGTCATTTGTACTTGAAAATTGGCTTATTTTGGTTCTGATTTTAATTAAAAGTATCCGAAGTGATTAATGAAAGAAAGAAAAACACATTTACTAGAAAAAATATCAATAAATACAATTTCAAAGTGGAAAAGGATCATTCCCCGATCCTGAGGCAGGAGCTGTTCCTCTTGCTTGTATCTCTCTGATTTACTGCACCATGAAAGAGGGTTTCTGCCAATCTCTTTCCCACAGTCCCTTTTGCTTTCTTTTCTATTTTAAGTTTGTTTGCCACCTTTTGTGCATCTCTCTCGCTTGCTCCTCCTTTCTATGCAGTCACGTGCATCCTCTGCCTCTTGAGATCTCTTCCTTAGCTGTCAAAACTTAAGCAAACTTGTCCAAAGCAAGTACAGTAGCACTCCCTGCCTTTCCTGGAAGCTGTAAAGATTTGCTAAGGCAAGGCAGATGATCAGGGCACAGACAGTTCTCACATTGTCAGGATTTAGTGTGTCTTAGTATCTGTGTGGACCTAGGAAGAGACTCTGTTGAAGGATATTCACATCAGTCCAAGGAAACCTGCAGGCAATCTTGGTCTCTCTCTGCAACCTGACTCCGCTTCAACAGCAGTTACCAGACTTGTCTTTCTTTCTGTCCAAGGAGCTCTGCAGAAGCCTTTCTCCCTGTGAAACTCTTGCAGCAATCTGGCTCTCCTTGTGGATCTCTTTTTTTACGAGACTTGGCTCTGTGGATCTCTTACAGCAGTCTGTCTCCCCTTTGGGATCTTTTGCCATACTCTCACACTGTACCTCTCAAAGCAGACTCCTTACCCCTGTGGATTTCTTGCAATAGTTTTGCTCAGAAATCTCTCTCCCCTTGGTTCTCTTTTAATACCCTCTGTTGCTGTGGATCTCTTTTAGCAGTCTCTCTCCCCTACTGGATCTCTCGTAGAAGTTGTTATATTATTAGTATAATTATTACTATCTGAGGACACCCACTGCCAAAGAACCCTGCCTTTGCTCTTGTCCAGAGACGTCTGAAAATGAGAGGAAAAGATTCTTGGGGGCTCTGCCGGGCTTTTGGGGTACTGATGTTGGCAGTGCTGCTGGACTGTACGTACAGGGACCCTGCTGAGGATCAACAGTATTACCTGCAAGAGATTCAAACTCTGGAAAATTATTACTCCTTTCTGGAACAAGAGGAACAGTTTCTACCACCAGATGCTACAAAACAAGAAAAGACCCCCCAGGTTCCCCAGGCCACAAGGGAAAGGCAGAAGAATGCAGTCAAGATGACAAGCAAGAGGAAAAATGCAGCAAACCTGAATTATGAGACTTTACCAGCAACAGGTAACCCAGAACTAAAGTTTCTATAAGTACAGCTGCACAATGTGATACTCAGCTGCTAATACCTCTAATACCCACTGTCAGTAAGCACCAATACTTTTTACTGTACTTGTCACTGTAATAATACCCCTATACTGTATTTGTTCACACCGGAGTCTGTAACCACCTCTCTGGAACTATATAAGCCACTTTGAGCCTACTAATAAGTGGGAAAAGGTGGGATACAAATTAACAAATAAATAAATTGTACCTCACTGCAGCCTAACTTAATACTAATACTCACGAACTCACCATCTGTACTGTTCTGTACCCTCCTGCAGGGACCCCCATCCCAAAAGTAAAAATACCACTGTACCCACAGTTTATGGTGTACTGTACTTCAGTGCAGGGATCCCACCCCCAACCTAACTGAATATTTATACCACTGTATCCTCAGTTTGTACTATAATGTAACCCATTGCAAAAAACACATCCCCAGCCTACCTGTGGTGTATATTTTTTTGACCCTTTACAATTAGAAAGGTTTTTTTGTAACTAGGGTTGGAACACCACCCTAGTTTATAATTTCAGCTGACTTGTTTTTGTTTGGGGTATAGTTTACTTTTCCAAGGCCAGTGGTTCTAATTTCTGGTTACTGGTTTTTACCCTTTTTAATTTTTTCCTCTTCAGTTCTCCATGATGTGGACTTGTATGGTAGTGGTATAAGTATTTTTCCCTTTGTTAAAGATTTGATTGCATATTACCTTTATTGTTTATATATGATATTAAAAATTTTTTTTAATTAAAAAAAAGATGAATGGGAGATAAGGACTCATAAGCAAAAGCTTTAGAAGTTACTACTAATAATTTCTGTAGCACTACTAGATCTGTGCAGTGCTGTACACATTATATGCAGGTCCTTTCTTTATCACTAGTGGGCTCACAATCTAACCCCCTCTGTTTACAAAGCCACATGGCAATGCCAACACAGCCCATTCAACGTCAATAGGCTGTGTTGGAATTACTGCGCTGGCAGCTGCTAGCACAGCTTTGTAAACAAGGGTAAGTTGTTTTTTTTTTTTTACCTAGGGCAATGTAGGGTTAAGTGGCGTGCCCAGGATTTGGACATCTAGTGTTCCAGTTTCCTAAAGTCTTCCTGCAATATTTCACAGTCCACATATATTTTAACAACCTTGAAGAGTTTTGTATCATCTGCAAATTTGATCACCTCATTCATTGTTCCGATTTTCATATCATTTATAAATATGCTAAATAGTACCGGTCCCAGTACAGATCCCTGTGGCACTCCACTGTTCACTCTCCTCTGTTGAGAGAAATGACTATTTAACCCTACCCTTTGGTTTCTGTCCAATAACCAATTCCTAATCCACGCCAGAACATTGCCTCCTATCCCATGATTCTTTATTTTTCTCTGGAGTCTCTCATGGGGAACTTTATCAAAAGCTTTCTGAAAATCTAGATACACCACATCAACCGGCTCACCTTTATTCACGCCTTCAAAGAAATGAAGCAAGTTGGTGAGGCAAGACTTTCGTCAGCTGAACCCGTGCTGACTCTGTCCCATTAAACCATGTTTGTCTACGTCTTCTATAATTTCATTATTTATAATAGTTTCCATTATTTTGCCTGGCACTGACGTCAGGCTTACCGGTCTATAATTTCCTACATCACCCCTACATAGTAGATGACGGCAGAGAAAGACCTGTACGGTCCATCCAGTCTGCCCAACAAGATAAACTCATATGTGCTACTTTATGTGTACACCTGACCTTGATTTGTATCTGCCATTTTCAGGGCACAGACAGTAGAAGTCTGCCCAGCACTAGCCCCGTCTCCCAACCACTAACCCCGCCTCCCACCACTGGCTCTGCCACCCAATCTCCGCTAAGCTTCTGAGGATCCATTCCTTCTGAACAGGATTCCTTTATGTTTATCCCACACAGTTTTGAATTCCGTTACCGTTTTCATCTCCACCACCCCCCGCGGGAATTAGCGTCACATTGGCCACCCTCCGATCTTCAGGTTCTATGGATTTTAATGACAGGTTACATATTACTAACAGCAGATCAGCAATTTCATGCTTGAGTTCTTTGAGTACCCTTGAAAGTATGCCATCCAGTCCAGGTGATTTACTACTCTTTAATTTGTCAATTTGGCTCAGTACATCTTCCATGCTCACCGATATTTCTTTCAATTCCTCCACATCATCACCTTTGAAAACCATTTCTAGTACAGGCAGATCTCTTACATCTTCTTCCATATAGACAGAAGCAAAGAATTCATTCAGTTTCTCCGCTATGGCCTTGTCCTCCCTGTGCGCCCATTTTGCTTCTTCGAGATCTAACGGTCCCACGGATTCTATCACAGGCTTTCTGCTTCTGATGTACCAGAAAAAGTTGTTACTGTGAGTTTTAACCTCTGTGGCAAGTTTCTCTTCATATTCTCTTTTAGCCTTCTTTATTAATGTTTTGCATCTGACTTGCCAGTGCTTATGTTACTTCTTATTTTGGGTCCTTTTTCCATTCTTTGAAGGACAATCTTTTGGCTGTAATGGCCTCTTTTACTTCACCTTTTAACCTCGATGGCTGACGTTTTCTCTTACATAGAGGGGCATAATCGAACGTCGCCGGCGACCTATTTTGGCGGCGGCGCAACAGCTGGCCGGAACCGTATTTTCGAAAAAGATGGCCGGTCATCTTTTTTTTCGAAAATATGGTTTAGGCCGGCCAAATGCCAGAGTTCGCCGGGTTTGAGATCGCTGGTTTTGTTTTTCAGCGATAATGGGAAAAAAATGCCGGCCATCTCAAACCCGGCGAAATCCAAGGCATTTGGTCGTGGAAGGAGCCAGCATTTGTAGTGCACTGGTCCCCCTCACATGCCAGGACACCAACCGGGCACCCTAGGGGGCACTTCTAAAAATTTTGAAAATATATACAAATAGCTCCCAGGTCCATAGTTCCCTTACCTTGGGTCCTGAGCCCCCCAAATCCCCCCCAAAACCCACTCCCCACAACTCTACACCATTACCGTAGCCCTTATGGGCGAAGGGGGGCACCTACATGTGGGTACAGTGGGTTTTAGGGGGGGGGTTTGTAGGGCTCAACACTTTACACCACAAGTGTAACAGGTAGGGGGGGTGGACCTGGGTCTGCCTGTCTGAAGTGCTCTGCACCCATTAAAAACTGCTTGAGGGACCTGCATACTGCTGTCAGGGAGCTGGGTATGACATTTGAGACTGACATACAGGCTGGCAAAAGTGTTTTATTTTTATTTTTTTAGTGTGGGAGGGGGTTGTGACCACTGGGGGAATATGGGAAGGTCATCCCCATTCCCTCCGGTGGTCATCTGGTCAATTGGAGCACCTTTTTGAGGCTTGTTCATGAAAATTAAAGGACCAAGTAAACCCGGCGAAATACTGCTTAACGCTGCTTTTTTTTTCCATTATCCACGAAAGCTGGCCATCTGCTGACATGCCCCCTTGCACTTTTGCCGGTGTGGCGACGGGAAAGCGGCGATGGTGTCAAAAACGCGGCTTTCGATTATACCGATTTCACCGCTTTTGCGAAATTGCTAGCCATCTCTCGATTTGTGTCGGAAGATGGCCGGCAATCACTTTCGAAATAAGCCTGATAGTAACCTAGTAGATGACGACAGAGAAAGACCTGCACGGTCTTTCCAACTTTGCAAATACGTAGAATACATCTGGACTGGGCTTCCAAGATGGTATTTTTGAATAATGTCCACGCCTGATTGAGTGACCTAACCTTTTCACCCTCTTCTCACCATGCATATCTCCCTGTCTCTCATTCACCCTGCTCTCCCTGTCTCTCACCTAACCCACCCCACCCTCATCCTGTAAGACTATCACTGGAATCCTTCGATGTTTCACTTATACTGTTATTTATCAACGTTTGCTTATTTCTTAAGAAGAAGGGTTACCTTCGAAAGCTAATCAAAAAATGTATTAAGTTAGTCCAATAAAAAAGGTATCATCTTATTTTCTTTTCCATGTTTTATTTTATTTTATTTCTATTGATTCACTCTTTCAAAACGCACAAAGACAAAAGGACACTCAAGGAAATTATATGGAAATACTGACTACAGTCTTTAAATAAGGGGTGGAGGGAGGGTGGGCTGTTCTGGCCTAGTTAGCTGTAGATGTTAATAAAATAAAAAATTATGCGGGGGATGATAAATATCCATGACCATCAGTTCCCAGCACAATTAATGTAAATAATGTTATACTTTGACCACTTTTAAGTTAAAATCACAACTATTCAAACTCAAATAAATGTTCACATTATTGGTTAAATCATCTTATTCATTTTATATTCAATTTATAGGACCAATCAGAGGCAGCTCTGTCCCATTATCAAATCTTTGTAAGGGAGTATATAAGTATTGCCATACTGGGACAGCCTGAAGGTCCATCAAGCCCAGCATCCTGTTTCCAACAGTGGCCAATCCAGGTTACAGGTACCTGGCAAGATCCCAAAACAGTACAATTTTATTTTATGCTGCTTATCCTAGAAATAAGCAGTGGATTTTTCCCCAAGTCCATTTTAATAATGACTTATGGACTTTTAGGAAATTATCCAAACCTTTTTTAAACTCTGCTATGCTAACTGGTTTTATTGTATTCTCTGGCAATGAATTCCAGATTTTAATTACACATTGAGTGCATGCCTGTTTATTTATAGGTTCATAATTTTTATAGTGCGATTCAGTGCTAACAGATGTTCAGATAAAAAAAAAAATGCAGAAGTGCTCAGGGGAACCTGTTGGCCTAGTTAACCACAGCACAAGAATCTTGAAGTGGTACCATGGCTTAGTCTCCAAATACCTAGGCACTGTGATGCAGTGGCTTTACCAGGCAAAGATAGGAATCTGCCTTTGGGCTGAGTATTTGTAACTTTCAGTGTCCTCCTACTATTAACTCTCTGGTAAGGAGAACCCTCCTAGTTCTGGAAAGGCCTAGAAAGGTCACATTACCTGGCATGTAGATTGTTTATAATTTGGGCCTCTGTTTTATGTATTTAAGAATTATTAATTTGGGTTTCTGTTTTCCAGTTAATTGAGGGTGTTTTTGGTGTTTTCAGTTACAACTACTGTTCCTAGGCACCTTTTTAGGTTGAATGAAATACATATATTTATGCAGATGAGAAGTCATCGTTGGCCCGGGGGCAAGGCATCATTTTGAGCCGTTCACCAGAAGTTGTCTTTATGTCACAAGATAAGTGCCTTTGTAAAAAATAATTTTTTTGAGCACTGTGATAACAACTGACATTTTTTCACTATTTGGAAAGGTTTTTGCCTATGATGAAGTAAAGATTTGTTTAGATTGCTATCGCTCTATAAACCTTGTTGGATTTGAGCGACTTGGAGCCTTTTCCTTCCTTTTTTTATTATCAGTGTATGAGTGTTTCATAGCAATACCTGTGGATTAATTTTGAGTTATAGCTTTGAGTGTTGGTAATCCCACACCCATTTTTGCTACTTTAGTTGATTTTTAAAAATGTTTGGACAAATTCCTGGAGGAAAAGTCCATAGTCTGCTATTGAGACAGACATGGGGAAGCAAATGCTTGCCCTGGGATTGGTAGCATGGAATGTTAATACTCTTTGGGATTCTGCAAGGTACTTGTGACCTGGATTGGCCTCTGTTTGGAAACAGGATACTGTGCTAGATGGACCATTGGTCTGACCCAGTATGACTACTCTTATGTTCTAACAGAGTAGAGGATCCAAGGCAGGCACAAGGAGGGATGAGAGAATACTAGGGGAAGTGGGCAGTTATTTACTGGTATATATTGGATCTAACCTAAAATCAAAAGCTTATTTATAGTAGTCTAATATCAAATGTTTATTTTATAGCCAATAACAGTAACAAGAAACCTGATAAGAGTAAGAAAACTTCAGAAAAGGCACAGAATGGGCCTCAACCAGGAAACGGAGTGCATGAAGCTGCCAGGGAATGTAAGTATTTCTCTGTCTTTCAAGTGGCTAACTAATCAGTCCAGACATAGGCGGTCGGTGGCCCAACTGTTTGGGAAGGCCAAAGGGGGCGGGGTTAGGGGTGGGGCCAGGGGTGGAGCTTAAATCCATAATCCATAATTGTCTGATAACACACAGAAAAAATAAATAAAAATAAAAGTCACAGTTAATACCTTTTATTAAATTTAGATATTAGATATGTATCATATGTCAAAGAATAAAGTGGTTGCTCAAAGCATATACTAACCACAATCGCTGAACTGCAAAACACTATGCACAACTTTGTGCAAAAACACACTCAGAACCTTACTGTACCATAAATATTACACTGGGCAGAACCTAATACACCAATATACCACCTATACGGAAAATGCAGACCGTCAACAATATGAAACAAGGGATCATATCATCACAATTCTCATGTAGAGCCATAAAACACCCTAATTCATGTTTAATGTGGGATAAAGTGCCATAAATAAGTAAATAAATATAAACTTTTAATGTTGAGCACCTGATTCTCAAAGTGGACATATTCCAAACACTATAATGAAAATAAAATGATCTTTTCTATCTTTATTGTCTGGTGACTTTTTCTGATCATGCTGGCTCAGTATCCGATTCTGCTGCTATCTGTCCTCAGGTGTCAGTGCAAGTCTCTTTGGTATGAACTCTCATGTGCAGGTCAGGAAGTCATCCTCGTTAAATATCTCCCTGGCAACCCAGGACACCTCCAGCCAACCCCCCCTGCTCTCCCAGCAGTAAGGTAAACAAATTAAACCATAAACCAATTTCTACAACTACAGCTCCTGCTGTGAGGATGGAGTCCCAGAGCAGCGGGACTCCACAGCTGATCCATCCTGCTGCAGCAGGGGAGGCTTAGCCTTCCCAAGCCTCTTATACCGGGCGCCTATGAGTCCAGACTTGCGGGTTATGCTCACTTCTCCGAGGATAGATAAGCTTATAATTATCACAAGTTGGTGACTCCGACCCGTGTCACATGGTCAGGAACTTACCAAAGTATAATGAGAACTTTGTGGAGCGCGAGGCACACTGCACTGAGCATGCGCAAGTGCCTTTCCACCCGCCACGAGAACACGTCTCCTCAGTTCCTTTTCTATTGCAGTGAGGAGAGGGAGTGTTTTTTAAGCGTCTCCTCATATCGCTTGGTCCTAGAGAGCTTTTTTGTGAGTTTTGGCTATTTTTTCGTCTTTTATTATATTCCTGTTGTTGGAACCTCTGTTCTTTTATTTTTCCTTATGTATTAATGATTTTTGCCAGATTTTCCTTTTATTTTCCGTCGTCATCAGGCTGCTTTTAGGCCTTGACTCCGGCCGGGAATGTTCTCTCTTTTTACCGTGCCTTGCCCCTTTTTTCAGCACCATCGCTTCATTTGATTTAGCCAAGGAAGTTTTTCCTTCCATGTCCATAAAGGTTCCCAGTGGCTTCAAGTGCTGTACCCGGTGCAATTGGACAATCTCTGGGAAAGACACCTATTCTTGGTGTCTACAGTGTCTTGGGCCTAACCATAGCTCCACTAACTGTGTTTTCTGTCTTTGCATTAAGAAGAGGACCCAGGTTTCCAGAATGGCTCAACGAGAGAGGATTTTTGGAGCCAAGTCTGGTTCCTCAACATCGGCATTGGGAGACACTGGGAGCAGTGAAGCATTGAGTGGGTGTCTACCTGCCTCAAGGCCACTTACTCGTCGGACCTAACCCCGTGGCAATGTGTGGATTCGATGTTGTCCTTGTCAGCACCGAGGAGCCTTGGTGACATGCTTTGGGGAAAGGCCAAGAAGCATCTTCATCATTCGCCTTCGACAAATGATGCCGGGAACTCCGGGGCGTCAAAGATTTGGCACCTAAGAAGCATTGGCGCCGGGAAGAACTGCTCCTCCTTCATAAAGGAGGTGCCGATACGCTGGTCTCATAGCAGCCATGACCCTGCTCCCTCATTGACACCAGCAGTTCTGCAACCTGCACCTGAGCTGGCACCCCAGCTTTTCCCAGTGTTGACCCTCGATGAGCACAACTGGGCTTTGCTCCCTAAGTTGCTGGATGGCCTCATGCAATGGTATGCATCGCCATTGGGGGTGCTTGCGACTACCCTGCCTCCCATTGCGGCCCTGCTTGGCCCTAAGCCTGCGGTGCGGCCTCCAACACCGATGCAGCATGTGGCTCCGGTATCAACTGCCCACCAAGCCGGCACTCCCTCGATGTCGGTGGAGGATGCTTCGCCAGAGTTGCAGTGAGAACCAACTTCTTGATGCCGTTCTCAAGGACATCCTCCATGTTGAGGCAGGTTTGGTCTCGACCCTTACATCAGGAGGTTTTGTCCGACACCAAAGAGGAGTGCTCATGGGATTCAGAGGAGGATCCAAGGTACTTTTCTTCGGACGAGTCCCTCTGAGCTCTCCCTTCCACCTGAAAGGAGAAAGTCTCCCCCAGAGAGCCTTTCATTCACAGCTTTTGTTAAGGAAATAGCTGATCCTATTCCCTTTCCTTTAGCAGTGGAGGACAAGCCCAGGGCAAGATGCTCGAGGTTCTGGACTACACATCTCCTCCTAAGGAGGCTGTGACTGTCCCTCTCCACAAGGTACTCCAAGAAGTCCTTGTTAGGAACTGGGAGTTCCCTCTGGCGGGCCCTATCATGTCTAAGATTGACACCCAGTTTCAGATCCACAGTGCATCTGGTTTTGATAGACCTCAGTTGCCTCACAATTCCATGGTGGTGGAATCCACTCTCAAAAGGTCCAGGAGTTCCAAGGACTATGCCTCGGTGCCCCCAGACAGAGAAGCTAGAACCCTGGATTCTTTTGGGAGGAAGATGTACCAGCCTTCAATGCTCATCTTCAAAATACAATTGTACCAGCTCTTAATGAGCGACCACTTGTGAAACTTGGTTGCACAAGCTGTCAGACTTGGTTGAGACGCTCCTTCTAGAGCAGGCTGAGCTGTTTTGCCAGTTGGTCAAGCAGCAGAAGGCGTGTTGCAAGTTCATGGCCAGGGGCATTTATATCACTTCTAATGTGGCATCCAGTATATCTGCTCAGAGTATATGTGTATACTCTCATGGCTGGATGTTTCTGACCTGGAACATTCTGTTCAGTAGAGGTTGGAAGATGCCCCATGCCAGGGGATAACCTTTTTAGAGAGAAGGTTGAGGAAGTCGCTGACCACATCAAAAAACACACTGATAACATCTCTTCTCTCTCTCTCACTGGATGCCTTCCTAGCACTTTTGGCAAACCAATGAGGAGTGCCTATTACTATCAGAGGTGTAGGTACATTTCTTCGGTTCACCAGCCTGTTCAGGCTTAGCCCCAATGCGCTCATTCACGTCAATAGCATGCCACTAAGGCCCCTGCTGCTCCCCAGGCAAAGCAAGGGATGAGCTTTTGACTGGCACCCGCAGAGCATAGCTGTAGTAAAAGTGTCCGTTCCTGATGACTTGCCGGTTGGGGGGAGGTTAAAGTTTATTCATGGAATATGGCCTCTTATAACCTCCGACCAGTGGGTTCTTCAAATAGTCCATCTCAGATACACCCTCAGTTGGTATCTTGGACCTCCAAATTGCCCACCAAGAGCTCATTCCTACAGTTCTCAGCACAGACAGGTACTTGCAGAGGAACCCTCTGCCCTTCTGAAAGCCCATGTGGTCGAACCCGTTCCACCAGGGAAAGAAGGGAACAGATTCTATTCCAGGTACTTCCTTGTGCAAAAAAAAAAAAAACCAGGGGGGGGGGGGGGGATACGTCCCATCCTAGCCCTAATGGCCCTGAACAAATTCCTAGTCTAAGAAAAGTTCAGGATGGTTTCCTTGGGCACCCTTCACCCAGTGATTCAGAAAAATGACTATGCTCTCTGGACTTAGGATGCATATACTCACATCCCGATACTTCCAGCCCACCAGAAGTACCTTCGATTTTGGCTGGGAACACATCATTTTCAATACCATATGTTGCCTTTTGGCCTTGCGTCAGCTCCCAGGGTCTTCACCAAATGTCTAATGGTAGTTGCAGCATTGCTATGCAGACTGGGAGTCCATGTGTTCCCGTATCTCGACGATAGGCTGGTGGAGAGCAATTCGGAGGAGGGTGCTCTGGAGTCCATGCAGATGACTATGACTATTTGGGTGCTCGAGCTACTAGGATTCATTTTAAACTTCCCTAAGTGCAGCAACAAAGGAGTAGCATAATCAACAGGACTCTTCCAAAAAGCCAAGGAGACATGTAGACATAAGTACATAAGTAATGCCACACTGGGAAAAGACCAAGGGTCCATTGAGCCCAGCATCCTGTCCACGACAGCGGCCAATCCAGGCCAAGGGCACCTGACAAGCTTCCCAAGCATACAAACATTCTATACATGTTATTCCCGGAATTGTGGATTTTTCCCAAGTCCATCAAGAAGCTCAGAAGTTTTTTCTCCATTTTCCTAAGGTGTTAGAGAAATACAGTGTTTTCACAAGACTCTCCTTATGAGAACCGATAGCACTTTGCCATACAGGGACTCCTGAGGCAGGCCTGAACGGCCGAAACACGACTTGTGTCGAGTCCAGTTTTTTTAAGAATAAACTCTTGCTGTGAACTTTTTTCTGAGTCCAGTAGAAGTTTGTTTGGCGTCATCCATCTTGTCACCTTCGCTGTGTTCTTTTCTTGGTTTTTCCATTGCAGAGGTCCGCTTTCTTCTGTGTTTGCCGCGGATCCAGTTTCTCCACCTTTGTGGTTGCCTTTTAAACTACCCCAAGTCCCATTTCCACCCTGTCCAGTGACTGGAGTTCATAGGAGCCCTGCTCGATACTCAGATGGTTCAAGCTTACCTCCCAGACATGAGAGCAGACAATCTGGTCACACTGGCGTCCAAGGTATGTGCCTCTCAGCAGGTCACAGCTCAGCAGATGTTGGGCCACATGGCTTCCACAGTGTACGTTACACCCATGACACGTCTTCACATGAGATCAGCTCAATGGAACCTAGTTTCCTCATAGTATCAAGCCATGGGGAGTCTGGAAGATGTCATCCAAGTATCCCCAGAGCTTGTACATTCTCTTCAGTGGTGGGCCATTTGATCTAATTTGACTCAGACTTCCTTTCCAAATAACTCAGCCACAAAAAGTGCTGATGATGGATGCTTCTCTCCTGGGACGGGGAGCTCATGTAGATGGGCTTCACACCCAAGGTGTTCAGTCCAACCAGGAAATGAATCTTCAGATCAATCTCCTGGAGCTCCGGGCGATCTGGAATGCTCTAAAGCCTTTCAGAGATCCTCTCTCTCATCAAATTGTACTCATTTGAACAGACACTCAAGTTGTAATGTATTATGTCAACAAATGGGGGCACCGGATCACACCTTGTGTGTTAGGAGGCCATCTGAATGTGGCACTGGGCTCACCAGCATGGCATGTTTCTTTGAGCCACTTATCTGACGGGCAATAACAATACCCTGGCCGACAGACTGAGCAGGATAATGCAACCATATGAGTGGTCTCTCAATATGAGCATAGCCTTCAAGATCTTTTGACCATGGGGCACCCCATTGGTGGATCGTTTTGCCACTCAAATCAACCACAAGGTCCCTCAGTTCTGTTCCAGGCTTCAGGCCCATAACAGAGTAGCCTCAGATGCCTTTCTTCTCAATTGGGGGACAGATCTTCTGTATGCATATCCTACCATACCTCTAGTGGGGAAGACTTTGTTGAAACTCAAGCAAGACCACAGAACCATGATTCTGATCTCGCCATACTGGCCATGACAGATTATGGATCCCTCCTCTTCTGGAGTTATCCTCCAAAGAACAGTGGAGATTGAAGTTTTTTCCAACCCTTATCACGCAGAATGAGGGATCACTTACAGATCCCAACCTCCAGTCTCTGGCTCTCTTAGCTTGGATGTTGAGAGCCTAGAATTTGATTCCTTGGTTCTTTCAGAGGATGTTTCCTGGGTCTTGTTGGTTTCCAGGAAAGACTCCACTAAGAGGTGTTATTCTTTCAAATGGAGGAGGTTTGCTGTCTAGTGTGAGATCAAGGCCCTAGATCCCCTTGTTTGTCCTACACAGACCCTGCTTGATTACCTTCTACACCTATCAGAGTCTGGTCTCAAGACCAACTCCGTAAGGGTTCACCTTAGTGTAATCAGTGCTTATCAGCGTGTAGAAGGAAAGTCCATCTCTGGACAGCCTCTAGTAGTTCACTTCATGAGAGGTTTGCTTTTTCAAAGCTCCCTATCAAACCTCCACCAGTGTCATGGGATCTCAATGTCATTTTTGCCCCACTGATGAAAGCTCCTTTTGAGCCACTGAATTCCTGCCATCTGAAGTACTTGACCTGGAAGGTCATTTTCTTGGTGGCTGTTACTTCAGCTCGTAGAGTCAGTGAGCTTCAGGCCTCAGTAGTAGATGCAACTTATACTAAGTTTCATCACAACAAAGTAGTCCTCCACACTCACCCTAAGTTCCTGCTGAAAGTGGTGTTGGCGTTCCATTTGAACCAGTCGATTGTCTTGCCAACATTCTTTCCCTGACCTCATACTCATTCTGGTGAAACCAGCTTTCAAATCTTGGATTGCAAGAGAGCATTGGCCTACTACATGAAGCGGACAAGGTCCCACAGACAGTCCACCCAGCTTTTTGCTTCCAACAGGATGGGGGCTGCCATCAGGAAATGTACCATTTCTAATTGGCTGTCAGATTGCATTTCTTTCATTTACTGTATGCCCAGGCTGGGCTGGCCCTGGAGTCAAGTCACAGCTCAAAATGCCAGAGTCATGGCTGCTTCGGTAGCCCACTTGAGGTCAGTCTCCATTGAAGAAATTTGCAAGGCTGTGAAGCACTCTTTAGTCCACACATTCACATCACACTACTGCCTTGAGCAGGATACCTGACGTGACAGTTGGTTCGGCAGACATTGTTGCAGAATCTGTTTGGGGTCTAGAATCCAACTCTACCCTCCTAGGCCCTTTTTATTCTGTTTCAGGCTGCAGTCTCATTCAGATTGTTTATAGTTTCAGGTTAATACCTGTTATGTCCTCAGCGTTGCGAGGTTCAATTGACCAATTTTTGTTGTTTTTGGTGAGCCAGGATGCTAGGGATTCCCTACTTGTGAGAATTATAAGCCCGCGTGTCCTCGGAGAAAGCGCAGGGACTTACGTGTAGAAGGTGTTCTCTGAGGACAGCAGGCTTTATATTCTCACAGTCCCTCCCATGTCCCCTTGGAGTTGTCTGCTTTGTGTTTTTTTTTACCTTATTTTTTACTGTAGTATTAAACTGAGGAGACTGCGTTCTCTCAGTGGGCGGGAAGGCACTCGCACATGCGCAGTGGAGTGTGTCTCATGCTCCACAAAACTCTCATTAAACTTTGGTAAATTCTGAACCGGGCAACGCGGGTCAGCGTCACCCACTTGTGAGAGTATAAAGCCTGCTGTTCTCGGAGAACACCTGTTACAGTTAAATACCTGCGTTTTATATGATCTTTCTGTAGTGCTGTTAAATGTGTATATTCTGGTAGTGTTGCGTGTTAGTCCTGTTAGGTTTCGGTTTGCTGTTTCCAGATTTACCTCATTTATTGTACTTATGTATTTGGTCATTTTACTATTGTTATGCTGTCAACAATATTGTAAGAACATAAACGTAAGAACATAAGTGTTGCTAAACTGGGACAGAGTGAAAGTCCATCAAGCCTAGTATCCTGTTTCCAACAGTGGCCAATCCAGGTCACAAGTATCTGGCAAAATCCCCAAAAAGCTCAATACATTTTATGCTGCTTATCTTAGAAATAAAAAGTGAATTTTCCCCGTCAATTTAATAATGGTCTATGAACTTTTCCTTTAGTAAGCCGCCCAGACACTTTTAAAACTCCGCTAAGCTAACCACCTTTACCACATTCTCTGGCAACGAATTCCAGAGTTTAATTACACGTTGAGTGAAGAAAAATTTTCTCCGATTCGTATTAAATTTATTACTTTGAAGCTTCATCACATGCCACCTAGTCCTAGTATTTTTGGAAAGAGTAAACAAACGATTCACGTCTACCTGTTCCTTATGTATTAAAGGCTTGGGAGAAGAACCAAGCTTTCACATGCTTCCTGAAGTAGAGGTAGTCTTGAGTTATACATAGCCCCTCTGGGAGTAAATTCCAGAGCGTGTGGTCTACTCCTGAGAAGGCTTGCTGGTGGTTATCACATCATACAGTTTGTTTTGATAAGGGTACAGATAGTGACGAGAGGACCTTAGAGGTCTTAAAGGTGTGTAAAGGGTTAACTTATTCTTTAAGTACTCTGGCCCATTTTGTCTGAGGCCCTTGAAAATCAAACATAGAGTTTTAAATTTAGCCCTGTAAGGTACTAGTAGCCAGTGTAGCTTTTGCAGGAACGATGTGATATGATCACGCCACTTGTAGCCTTCTATCAGTCGTACATAAGTACATATAAGTACATAAGTAATGCCATACTGGGAAAAGACCAAGGGTCCATCGAGCCCAGCATCCTGTCCACGACAGCGGCCAATCCAGGCCAAGGGCACCTGGCAAGCTTCCCAAACGTACAAACATTCTAAACATGTTATTCCTGGAATTTTGGAGTTTTCCAAGTCCGTTTAGTAGCGGTTTATGGACTTGTCCTTTAGGAAACCGTCCAACCCCTTTTTAAACTCTGCTAAGCTAACCGCCTTCACCACTTTCTCCGGCAATGAATTCCAGAGTTTAATTACACGTTGGGTGAAGAAACATTTTCTCCGATTTGTTTTAAATTTACTACACTGTAGTTTCATCGCATGCCCCCTAGTCCTAGTATTTTTGGAAAGCGTGAACAGACGCTTCACATCCACCTGTTCCACTCCACTCATTATTTTATATACCTCTATCATGTCTCCCCTCAGCCGTCTCTTCTCCAAGCTGTATAGCCCTAGCCTCCTTAATCTTTCTTCATAGGGAAGTCGTCCCATCCCCGCTATCATTTTAGTCACCCTTCGCTGCACCTTTTCCAATTCTACTATATCTTTCTTGAGATGCGGCGACCAGAATTGAACACAATACTCAAGGTGCGGTCGCACCATGGAGCGATACAACGGCATTATAACATCCTCACACCTGTTTTCCATACCTTTCCTAATAATACCCAACATTCTATTCGCTTTCTTAGCCGCAGCAGCACACTGAGCAGAAGGTTTCAGTGTGTTATCGACGACGACACCCAGATCCCTTTCTTGGTCCGTAACTCCTAACGTGGAACCTTGCATGACGTAGCTATAATTCGGGTTCTTTTTTCCCACATGCATCACCTTGCACTTGCTCACATTAAACATCATCTGCCATTTAGCCGCCCAGTCTCCCAGTCTCGTAAGGTCCTCTTGTAATTTTTCACAATCCTGTCGTGATTTAACGACTTTGAATAACTTTGTGTCATGAGCAAATTTAATTACCTCGCTAGTTACTCCCATCTCTAAATCATTTATAAATATATTAAAAAGCAGCGGTCCTAGCATGGACCCCTGAGGAACCCCACTAACTACCCTTCTCCATTGTGAATACTGCCCATTTAACCCCACTCTCTGTTTCCTATCCTTCAACCAGTTTTTAATCCACAATAGGACATTTCCTCCTATCCCATGACCCTCCAATTTCCTCTGTAGCCTTTCATGAGGTACCTTGTCAAACGCCTTTTGAAAATCCAGATACACAATATCAACCGACTCCCCTTTGTCCACATGTTTGTTCACTCCTTCAAAGAATTGAAGTAAATTGGTCAGGCAAGATTTCCCCACACAAAAGCCATGCTGACTTGGTCTCAGTAATCCATGTCCTCGGATGTGCTCTGTAATTTTGTTTTTGATAATAGCCTCTACCATTTTCCCCGGCACCGACGTCAGACTCACCGGTCTATAATTTCCCAGATCTCCCCTGGAGCCTTTTTTAAAAATGGGCGTTACATTGGCCACCCTCCAATCTTCCGGTACCACGCTCGATTTTAAGGATAAGTTGCATATCACTAGCAGTAGCTCCGCAAGCTCGTTTTTCAGTTCTATCAGTACTCTAGGATGAATACCATCCGGTCCAGGAGATTTGCTACTCTTCAGTTTGCCGAACTGCCCCATTACGTCCTCCAGGTTTACCGTGAAGTCAGTAAGTTTCTCCGACTCGTCCGCTTGAAATACCAATTCCGACACCGGTATCCCACCCAAATCTTCCTCGGTGAAGACCGAAGCAAAGAATTCGTTCAGTCTCTCCGCTACGTCTTTGTCTTCCTTGATCGCCCCTTTTACCCCTCGGTCATCCAGCGGCCCAACCGATTCTTTTGCCGGCTTCCTGCTTTTAATATACCGAAAAAAAATTTTACTATGTTTTTTTGCCTCTAATGCTATCTTTTTTTCATACTCCCTCTTGGCCTTCTTAATCTGCGCTTTGCATTTGCTTTGACACTCCTTATGCTGTTTCTTGTTATTTTCAGACGGTTCCTTCTTCCATTTTCTGAAGGCGTTTCTTTTAGCCCTAATAGCTTCCTTCACCTCACTTTTCAACCAGGCCGGGTGTCTTTTGGACTTCCGTCTTTCTTTTCTAATTCGCGGAATATGTATGGCCTGGGCCTCCAGGATGGTATTTTTGAACAGCGTCCATGCCTGTTGTACAGTTTTTACTCTCTCAGTTGCCCCCCTAAGTTTTTTTTTTTACCGTTCTTCTCATTTTATCATAGTCTCCTTTTTTAAAGTTAAACGCTAACGTATTTGACTTTCTGTGTACAGTTACTTCAAGGTTGATGTCAAAACTGATCATATTATGGTCACTGTTATCAAGCGGCCCCAGTACCATAACGTCCCTCACCAGATCATGCGCTCCACTAAGGACCAAGTCTAGAATTTTTCCTTCTCTCATCGGCTCCTGCACCAGCTGCTCCATAAAGCTGTCCTTGATTTCATCAAGGAATTGTATCTCTGTAGCATGTCCCGATGTTACATTTACCCAGTCTATATTTGGATAATTGAAGTCACCCATTATTATCACATTGCCCATTTTGTTCGCGTCTCTGATTTCTTTTATCATTTCTGTGTCTACCTGCTCATCCTGGCGAGGCGGACGGTAGTACACTCCTATCACCATTTTTTTCCCTTTTATACATGGAATTTCAACCCACAGTGATTCAAAGGTGTGATTTGTGTCCTGCTGAATTTGTAATCTATCTGAGTCAAGGCTCTCGTTAATATACAATGCTACCCCTCCACCAGTCCGGTCCACCCTATCATTACGATATACTTTGTACCCCGGTATGACAGTGTCCCACTGGTTATCCTCCTTCCACCAGGTCTCAGTAATGCCTATTATATCCAATTTTTCATTTAGTGCAATATATTCCAACTCTCCCATCTTATTTCTTAGACTCCTAGCATTTGCATATAGACATTTCAGAGTATGTTTGTTGTTCTTATTTGCATGATGCTTAGTACCTGACACTATTGATTTGACATCTTTTGTCTGATCTTTAGTTGTATTTAAGGGCACCTGGCCTACCACGGTCTGTTGTGTAACCTCACTATCCAGAAACCCTATCTTCCCTGTTTGTGAGGTATCTTTGCAAGATACCTTTTCCCGAACCATGCGCTTTTGAGCGACTGTCGGCCTTCCCCCCATTTCTAGTTTAAAAGCTGCTCTATCTCCTTTTTAAATGCCGATGCCAGCAGCCTGGTCCCACCCTGGTTAAGGTGGAGCCCATCCTTTCGGAATAGGCTCCCCCTTCCCCAGAATGTTGCCCAGTTCCTAACAAATCTAAAACCCTCCTCCCTGCACCATCGTCTCATCCACGCATTGAGACTCAGGAGCTCTGCCTGTCTCTTGGGCCCTGCACGTGGAACAGGTAGCATTTCAGAAAATGCTACCCTAGAGGATCTGGATTTGAGCTTTCTACCTAAGAGCCTAAATTTGGCTTCCAGAACCTCTCTCCCACATTTTCCTATGTCATTAGTACCCACATGTACCAAGACAGCAGACTCCTCCCCAGCACTATCTAAAATCCTATCTAGGTGACGCGTGAGGTCCGCCACCTTCGCACCAGGCAGGCAAGTCACCAGGCGATCCTCACGTCCACCAGCCACCCAGCTATCTATATGCCTAATGATCGAATCACCAACTACAACAGCTGTCCTAACCTTTCCCTCCCGGGCAGCACTTGGAGACATATCCTCAGTGCGAGAGGATAGTACATCCCCTCGTGCTGCAGCATTCTGAATTAGTTGGAGCTGATACAAACTCTTTTTGGTTTGGCTAGTTACAGGGCATTACAGTAGTCTAGTCGTGATGATATCGTACCATGGACCACTGTGGTCAGACTTGTCTTTTCAATATATGGAGAGAGATTTCGTATATGCCGTAGGTGATAGAGACAATTTTTGAAGGTTGTTTGAATTTGTGGGATCAGAGTGAGTGATGAGTCTAGCAGTAGGATTGCGTGGCCAGTATTCTCAGTGGAGGAGGGTAGTTAGTGGGGTCCCGCAGGGGTCTGTGCTGGGTCCGTTGCTTTTTAATGTATTTATAAATGACCTAGAGATGGGAATAACTAGTGAGGTAATTAAATTCGCCGATGACACAAAATTATTCAGGGTCGTCAAGTCGCAGGAGGAATGTGAACGATTACAGGAGGACCTTGCGAGACTGGGAGAATGGGCGTGCAAGTGGCAGATGAAGTTCAATGTTGACAAGTGCAAAGTGATGCATGTGGGTAAGAGGAACCCGAATTATAGCTACGTCTTGCAAGGTTCCGCGTTAGGAGTTACGGATCAAGAAAGGGATCTGGGTGTCGTCGTCGATGATACGCTGAAACCTTCTGCTCAGTGTGCTGCTGCGGCTAGGAAAGCGAATAGAATGTTGGGTGTTATTAGGAAGGGTATGGAGTCCAGGTGTGCGGATGTTATAATGCCGTTGTATCGCTCCATGGTGCGACCGCACCTGGAGTATTGTGTTCAGTACTGGTCTCCGTATCTCAAAAAAGATATAGTAGAATTGGAAAAGGTACAGCGAAGGGCGACAAAAATGATAGTGGGGATGGGACGACTTTCCTACGAAGAGAGGCTGAGAAGGCTAGGGCTTTTCAGCTTGGAGAAGAGACGGCTGAGGGGAGATATGATAGAAATGTATAAAATAATGAGTGGAATGGATCGGGTGGATGTGAAGCGACTGTTCACGCTATCCAAAAATACTAGGACTAGAGGGCATGAGTTGAAGTTACAGTGTGGTAAATTTAAAACGAATCGGAGAAAATGTTTCTTCACCCAACGTGTAATTAGACTCTGGAATTCGTTGCCGGAGAACGTGGTACGGGCGGTTAGCTTGACGGAGTTTAAAAAGGGGTTAGATAGATTCCTAAAGGACAAGTCCATAGACCGCTATTAAATGGACTTGGAAAAATTCCGCATTTTTAGGTATAACTTGTCTGGAATGTTTTTACGTTTGGGGAGCGTGCCAGGTGCCCTTGACCTGGATTGGCCACTGTCGGTGACAGGATGCTGGGCTAGATGGACCTTTGGTCTTTCCCAGTATGGCACTACTTATGTACTTATCCAAAGATTCCTGACCTTTGATTTTAGGGAGAGCTCATACTTCCCAAAAGGTATGTTGAAGTTGGGTATTTGTCTATCTACAGCTCATAAAAGCATTGGGCCCTGCCTGATAAAGGATGTATAATCTATGGATTTATGTAACATCAGCCACCATGTTAATTTAAACACCATTGTTAACATATGCTATATAATAATTCTCACCTCCAACGTTCGAATGTGCCTGGGACTGTGCCTCCCTTGGAAGTGGTCTGCTAGGCAGGCACGCACTGACGTCAGTGACAGCTGATTCCGAGGCAAGGGGAGGAGTAGGGAAACTACTCCTCCCCCTGCCTCAGAATCAGCTGTCACCCCCGCATTACAGCCCCTGGACCCCCCTTCCGCGACCCTGTTGACCCCCCTTCCCGCTGAAAACTGCTCCCCCCGCCGCCGTTGTCGACTACCTGTGCTGATGGGGGGCCCAAACCCCCGACAGCCGAAGTCCTGTTCTGCCCTTCGCGGCGTTGGTTCCTCAATGATCTTCTCTTCAAGTTTCTGTGCGTGCGACAGAATGTCTGACGTAAGACGCACGCACAGAAACTTGAAGAGAAGATCTGCGAAGGGCAGAACAGCACCGGCTGTCGGGGGGTTGGGTCCCCCGTCAGCACAGGTAGTCAACAACAGCGGCGGGGGGCGGTTTTCAGTGGGAAGGGGGGGGGTCGACAGGGTCGCGGAAGGGGGTCCACGGGGCCATAACGCGGGGGCAGGGGGGTTGAAAACGGAGGGAGGGCAGACTGTGGAACACCGAGGGATGGTGGGAGATTGCTTGCCTAGCGCCCGTTTCATTGGTTACAGAAACGGGCCTTTTTCCTAGTAATAGATATATTCAGCTCAAGAAGTATCATCAACAGTGGGATGCCACCAAGGCATAGCCAGACTTCAACAGTAGGGGGGTCCAGAGCCGATGTGAGGGGCACATTTTAGCCCCCCCCTGGCGCCGCTGTCCCCCCCTGCCCGCCCGCCAGCCATCTGTTGCCGACACCGACCCCTCCACCCCACCCGCCATTGTCGACACCTCCAACAACTTTGACCCCCCCCGCCCGCTGTCGCCTACCTTTGCTGGCGGGGGACCCCAACCCCCGCCAGCCGAAGTCTTCCTTTGTTTGGTTTCTGACTGAGTCTGATGTCCTGCACGTACAACATGCAGGACGTCAGACTCACAGAAACAGAAGGAAGCCTTGCGATCTGCAAGCCTTGCGATCTGCAGGGCTTCGTTCTGTTTCTGGGAGTCTGACGTCCTGTACGTTGTACCTGCAGGACGTCAGAGTCAGAAACCGGCTGGCGGGGGTTGGGGTCCCCCGCCAGCAAAGGTGCAGGCGGCGGGAGGGGGGTTGAGAGGGTCGCCAGCAGGGGGGTCCAGGGCCAAATCTACGGGGGCCCAGGCCCCCGTGGCCCATAGCAGCTACGCCCCTGGATGGCACAGTGAGAGTAATTCTATGACGTATCTATATATATAGGGGTCTAGAGGGCACTTGCTTGGAAAATATTTTATACAGGAATGTAGACGTCTTTCTACAATACTAAAGTAACAATTTAAATACACAGCTATATTTTAGGTACAAGTATTTATGCCAGCCACAGAGCTTGAGCCTATTTTATCTGTTATTTTATTTTTATTAAAAGAATTATATTCTACTGAATCATAAAATTCTAGGCAGATCACACTGTTAAAGGAAACAGTCTTCTATACCCACATAGGGGCCCTTACTAAAATCTAAAATCCACTAAAATATGAGCTTAGTGTGTCTTAATTTAGGATTTTCCTGCAGGCTAAGCCTATATTACATGCAGCAGTATTTTAAGATTTTTTCTTTTATTTTCTTTACAGGTCGTATGCTAATTTTTCTATTACTACTCGGGACGTCAAAAATAAACTTGGGAGCCTAAATAGGAGGCGCTAAGTGTTCTTGTGTTAAGTCCACATTATCCAGTTAGCACAAATCAGAACATGCCAGCTGAATAATCCTTCCACGCCCAAGACTCACCTCCCCTCCTGAAAAATTCCCCCCCCCCCCCCACACAAATAACACTGACAGGCCTAGTACTGTAAAATGCTTTAACACGCTTTGCAGAAGACCTTTTTTCCTGAGTTAAACGTGCATGTTAGTAACGCAGTTTAATAAAGGGGCTCCAAAATATATCTTTGATGAAAGGCCCACTGGAATGGTTCATCGAAGGCTTCACTGAACACATCACATACGTGTTGTACATCACAGACTACAGACCCAGACCAGTGGCCCCAATTCCACTACTGACCAAAACGATGGAGGGTCTTGCAGCACAGCAACTAATAGAATACTTGACACAATTCTCAATCCTTCATAACTTCCAATCGGGTTTTAGACCACAACGTAGCAACATAAGTGTAACCCACTCCTATTGCTTAGGTGGGTTAGGCTCTCTGTTCTTCTTCAAGAGCTGACCTTGGGGTTCGGGAGACTGGGTATGCACTATTCCCTTCGTGTTCCCTCCAGATCCATCACAAGAACCACACTAGTCAGGAGAGTCAAGAAGTACATAAGTACGTAAGTATTGCCATACTGAGAAAGACCAAAGGTCCATCAAGCCCAGCATCCTGTTTCCAACAGTGGCCAATCCAGGTCACAAATACCTGGCAAGATCCCAAAAAAGCTCAATACATTTTATGCTGCTTATCCCAGAAATAAAAAGTGGATTTTCCCCAAGTCTCCTTCTTCATATTTTCACCTTATTATGTATATATTGTGAAGAGCAGAGAAACTACAAGCCCCAGAAGGCAGTGCAGCACCAGAGAGATTCAGAACCAAGGAACTACAAAGCCCAGAAGGCAGGGCAACGTCAGAGAAGCCAGGAGCTAAGAAACTACAAGGTCCAGAAGGTAGTGCAGCAACAGCAGAGGGATCAGGACCGTGCCAACATGGTAAGCGAGGTAAGCATGGCAGGGGGGGCGCTTCCCTCTGGGGGGCGCCGCCGCACCATGCTCACCTCGCTCGCCCTCCCCCCCAACATCCCTTTTCTTTTTTTTTCCTTTTTAAATGTACCTCCGTAGCGGTTCCAGCAGCGCAGCGTCAGTGAAGGAGGCGGTGCTCCCGACGTCGCTAGCCTTTCCTTCGCTGTGTTCCGCCTTCTTCTGACGTCAAGGAAATGATGTCAGAAGAAGGCGGAACACAGCGAAGGGAAGGCTAGCGACGCCGGGAGCGCCGCCTCCTTCACTGACGCTGCCGGAACTGCTACAGAGGTAAATTTAAAAAGAAAAAAAAAAGAAAAGGGAAGTTGGGGGGAGAGAAGAGGGCGGGCAGTTGAACAATGGGAGCGGGAGGGCAGGGGAGAGACAAGAGCATGGATGCGAGGGGGGGTCATGGAAGGGAGAGAGGGTAATTGCTGGAAAAGGATGAATGGAGGGGGCAGGGGACAGAGGAGCATGGATGGGCATGGATTGGGAGGGCAGGACTCAGGGAGAGAGGGGAATTGCTGGAAAAGGATGAATGGAGGGGGCAGGGGACAGATGGGCATGGATTGGGAGGGCAGGGCTCAGGGAGAGAGGGAAATTGCTGGAAAAGGATGAATGGAGGAGGCAGGGGACAGAGGAGCATGGATGGGCATGGATTGGGAGGGCAGGGCTCAGGGAGAGAGGGGAATTGCTGGAAAAGGATGAATGGAGGGGGCAGGGGACAGAAGAGCATGGATGGGCATGGATTGGGAGGGCAGGACTCAGGGAGAGAGGGGAATTGCTGGAAAAGGATGAATGGAGGGGGCAGGGGACAGATGGGCATGGATTGGGAGGGCAGGGCTCAGGGAGAGAGGGAAATTGCTGGAAAAGGATGAATGGAGGGGGCAGGGGACAGAGGGGCATGGATTGGGAGGGCAGGGCTCAGGGAGAGAGGGGAATTGCTGGATAGGGATGAATGGAGGGGGCAGGGCTCAGGGAGAGAGGGGAATTGCTGGATAGGGATGAATAGAGGGGGCAGGGGACAGAGGAGCATGGATGGGCATGGATTGGGAGGGCAGGGCTCAGGGAGAGAGGAGAAATTGCTGGACATAGAGGGGAGGGAAGAAAGATGAAGAAGATGAAATGAGGGAAAAGGAAGAGAGGAGAAAAACTGCACATGGATGAAGAAAATAGGCAGAAGCTGAGGACCAGAAATGAAGAAGAAAGGATGAAAGGAAAGAAATAAATGGAAAGGAAGCCCTGGAAACGGAGTTAAGAGGACAGATAGCAGCAGAATCAGATACTGGGCCAGCACAATCAGAAAAACAAAGTCACCAGACAACAAAGGTAGAAAAAAAATCATTTTATTTTCATTTTAGTGTTTGGAATATGTCCACTTTGAGAATTTACATCTGCTACATCACTATCTTATTTTGCAATGTATAGCAATCTGTTTCTAAGAATATTGCTGACAATTCCTGTCAGTGTGGCAAGTGGTGAGCGATCATTTTCACGGGGGGGGGGGGGGGGGGCGCCGCGCCGCCGCCGCCAACTGATAGTCTGCGGGGGGGGGGGTGCCAACTGATAGTCTGCGGGGGGGGGGGGGCACCAACTGATAGTCTGCAGGGGGCGCCAGAGACCCTAGGCACGGCCCTGAGAGGGATCAGGTGAAGGGAGAAGATTCTATGCAAGGGAGGGAGGAGCCGGTGTGTGATTGGGAGATGGAATCAGATGGGGGAAGAGTTTTTTTTTTTTCAATGTTAAGAACTTTTATTCCATGCAGGTTTCTAGTACACAGTTCCAAATAGCAGCATAGCACATACCAGGATTCAATACAGGCTTACAGGCTGCAGTCGGGGCTCTTTATCCAATGCACAATAAACAGTAATTCAGTTCCCAAGACAAACAGTTCTTTCAGTGCATCATCACAGTTCAATCACCAAGTAGCATTTTCTACCTTCTATCCTCTTTACCTTCAGGAGAGTTCAATATTTTAGGGACTCCTTCTACCCAAGGGTTTTCCCCTGCATCAGCTTCACAGTGAATTCAATACTTTTGGGACTTCCGCTCACCCAAGGAATCTCAGCCTGCTTCAGTACTTTAGGGACCTCCCTGCCCAAGGGTTTTCAGCCTGAAACTCCTTCTCTCCTTCTGCTTCTCTCTCCTGAACTGAACTGCCTCCTCTGCTGGGACTCCTTCCCACCTGCCTAATCAATCCCTGGCTTCAGCTACTACCACCAATCATTCTCCTTCCATTAGCTTCCTCACACACCCATACCAGCTGAGTTGAGCATTAGCCTAATGAGGAGCTCCTGCACACAGGGTTTCCTAGCTCTCTTTCCCCCTAGGGGCAGCCAATCTACACCCTATCAGCTTACACCCATGTCTTCCCTGATTGCAGCTAGGAGTCCAGTCCGGGTTCCTCATCTCACCCCCTGGCTCTTTGCCTGCAGTGCCTTCTGAGACTTGTAGTTCAGACTGAAACTGCCTTAACCCAACTATCCTGGATGTGACTTTATCACAATATACACATTGTCAATATGTCTCTGAGTTTTGGGGAATACATGTTACATGTCCACAGCTCTTCCATGTAACTTTCTCCACCTAAACTTCCTTGATGTCTCTTTCTCTAATTCCATTTTTGTTTTACAGCTTGCCCTCCCCTGGGATTGGAGAACTTAAAACTCACTGATTTCCAGCTACATGCATCTACAGTGAAACGCTATGGCCTTGGGGCCCACAGAGGAAGGCTTAATATCCAGGTACCAGGGATTTGGCTGTGATATTTCACACAGTTCAGAGACAGGTTTAAAATCCAGGTAACAGGAATTTGCTTCTGAAATTTCACATGGTTCAGAGACAGGTTTAATATCCAGGTAAGCAAAAAAAATTAACAATTCTGGCACAGACCAAGATTCACAGTCACTGCAGAGGGTGTTCTAAGAAAGCAAAGTAAAAACAAACAAACAAACACAAGGGTGAATAAAGGGCTTTATTTTTACCAGTGCAAAGCAATGGCAGATTCTATTGTTTTAGAGAGTGAAGTAACTGAGCAGACTGAACCAACGTTGAAGCCAATCAAGATGATGATGGGAACACAGATTAGAATGGACAGTCTACTAGATCAAAGAGAATACACAAGATTTGCACAGGGTCTTTGGAGAGAAACAGTGGACTCGGGACATTCCACGAGGAGCCCAAGCGGCGATCAGCAAGAAAATCTGACAAGAGTAGACACCCAACCCAAAGAGCCCACATGCAATGACCGAGGTATACTCTGACCGAGTATATACTTTGGCAGTCCGACAAAGACTACTGTGTTAACCACTGGGAAAACAGTAATTCAAGGAGATAGTGTCTTCCCCAGTGCTGCACTGAAGACCAAGGAAAGAAAGTTACAAAATCCCAAGGGACACCAAGCAACTTTTATCTAAACTGACTATAAAATACACGCTACATTAAAAAAAAAAATCAACCAGAAAATGCACACAATCTACAATAATTACAATAAATACAGCAACTATATCCAACAGACCCACTACTATAGACATGAACCAAATCGGACCCATACCTACATGGAGAACAAAAAGACAATATAGACACACAACAAGGAACCTACATCCTGCCATTAAACATCATAATCTTGGCAGCAGAGACAATAACCTATCCACAGCCATAAGAACAGTCTACAACAATGGAGGCAACAACCTGATCCCAACCATTATAACAAAGAAAATCAATAAAACAAAGATTTTATTTATTTATTTATTGCATTTGTATCCCACATTTTCCCACCTATTTGCAAGCTCAATGTGGCTTACAATATTCCGTTATGGCATTCGCCATTCCAGAGTAAGAAGATACAGTTGGTGTAGCATGGAATACATGGATGGCATTGTAGGATTGATCTTATAATGTTTCGGAGTAAAAGATACAATTGGTGTTCCATGGAGTGCATGGAGTGTAGAAATTAAGGAAACAGATATATCAAGAAAGTGTTCAGAATATAGTTGAAGTGGTGATGTGTTATAATTGTATTATTGCTCATTATGGTATGCTTGTTTGAATGGTATGCTAGGTTTTCAGAGATTTACGAAAATTGATTAGCTCGCGATTTGTTTTTAAGTTCCGTGGCAATGCATTCTACAACTGCGTGCTCATGTAGGAAAAGCTGGATGCATGTGTTAGTTTATATTTTAGTCCTTTGCAGCTGGGGAAGTACAAAGTAGAAACAAAATTATTAGGGGACAAACTCATCACACAAATCATAACACACTCACATAATGCCAACTTTCATCCTGGGCTATTTCATTACGCCAGATCTGCTATTAATAAAGATAATATCATAAGAGATCTCATAGAAGAAAAATATTAAGATGTGGTCTGCATTGTGGAAACTTGGATGGCCAAACAGGACACAGTCATTCACAACTGGGTGGAGGGGTAGCAATCTCAATTCGGGATGCATTCAAACTGCGCAGAATCTCCATTCCCCCAGCTACATGAATCAGAATCTCTTTCAATCCAGCTTGAAGAGGAGAAACCAATCTGGCTGCTCATGGTATACCAAACACCTCATAACAACACATTATCTGTGCAAGAACTAGCCCTGTTTTCTCAAGTGACCCTGAATTACTCTAGGCTGGTACATAAGTACATAAGTAGTGCCATACTGGGAAAGACCAAAGGTCCATCTAGCCCAGCATCCTGTCACCGACAGTGGCCAATCCAGGTCAAGGGCACCTGGCACGCTCCCCAAACGTAAAAACATTCCAGACAAGTTATACCTAAAAATGCGGAATTTTTCCAAGTCCATTTAATAGCGGTCTATGGACTTGTCCTTTAGGAATCTATCTAACCCCTTTTTAAACTCCGTCAAGCTAACCGCCCGTACCACGTTCTCCGGCAACGAATTCCAGAGTCTAATTACACGTTGGGTGAAGAAAAATTTTCTCCGATTCGTTTTAAATTTACCACACTGTAGCTTCAACTCATGCCCTCTAGTCCTAGTATTTTTGGATAGCGTGAACAGTCGCTTCACATCCACCCGATCCATTCCACTCATTATTTTATACACTTCTATCATATCTCCCCTCAGCCGTCTCTTCTCCAAGCTGAAAAGCCCTAGCCTTCTCAGCCTCTCTTCATAGGAAAGTCGTCCCATCCCCACTATCATTTTCGTCACCCTTCGCTGTACCTTTTCCAATTCTACTATATCTTTTTTGAGATACGGAGACCAGTACTGAACACAATACTCCAGGTGCGGTCGCACCATGGAGCGATACAACGGCATTATAACATCCGCACACCTGGACTCCATACCCTTCCTAATAACACCCAACATTCTATTCGCTTTCCTAGCCGCAGCAGCACACTGAGCAGAAGGTTTCAGCGTATCATCGACGACGACACCCAGATCCCTTTCTTGATCCGTAACTCCTAACGCGGAACCTTGCAAGACGTAGCTATAATTCGGGTTCCTCTTACCCACATGCATCACTTTGCACTTGTCAACATTGAACTTCATCTGCCACTTGCACGCCCATTCTCCCAGTCTCGCAAGGTCCTCCTGTAATCGTTCACATTCCTCCTGCGACTTGACGACCCTGAATAATTTTGTGTCATCGGCGAATTTAATTACCTCACTAGTTATTCCCATCTCTAGGTCATTTATAAATACATTAAAAAGCAACGGACCCAGCACAGACCCCTGCGGGACCCCACTAACTACCCTCCTCCACTGAGAATACTGGCCACGCAATCCTACTCTCTGCTTCCTATCTTTCAACCAGTTCTTAATCCATAATAATACCCTACCTCCGATTCCATGACTCTGCAATTTCTTCAGGAGTCTTTCGTGCGGCACTTTGTCAAACGCCTTCTGAAAATCCAGATATACAATATCAACCGGCTCCCCATTGTCCACATGTTTGCTTACCCCCTCAAAAAAATGCATTAGATTGGTGAGGCAAGACTTCCCTTCACTAAATCCGTGCTGACTTTGATCCTGGGGAACTGAGTTCGATTCCCACTGCAGCTCCTTGTGACTCTGAGCAAGTCACTTAACCCTCCATTGCTCCTGGTTCAAAATAAGTACCTGAATATATGTAAACCGCTTTGAATGTAGTTGCAAAAACCTCAGAAAGGCGGTATATCGAGTCCCATTTCCCTTTCCCCCTTTCCCTTATGACATCACAATATCAGAAGTGAGCCAAGTATCGGGCAATCAAGCCATTGTGACATCACTGATGAGGTTGGCTCTTATTGGTGGAATGAGTGGAGGAGTAGCCTAGTGGTTAGTGCAGTGGACTTTGATCCTAGGGAACTGTATCGGGCAATCAAGCCATTGTGACATCACTGATGAGGTTGGCTCTTATTGGTGGAATGAGTGGAGGAGTAGCCTAGTGGTTAGTGCAGTTAGTGCAGTGATCATGGAAGATTTCGATCTACACACTGAAACCCCAGATACCACCACAGCCGCCTTTCTGGACATGACGACAGCACTAGGATTTACCCAGGTGATCAATTCTCCAACCCACGAAAAGGGTCACATTCTAGACCCGGTATTCTACAAAAGGGTTGACATCCCAGAATTCTGGGATAACAGTATTGAAATAACACCCCTATCATGGTCTGTCCTAGTATGGCAATACTTATGCACTTATGATTAACAGGTACCCCTCATTCGTTCCAACACAGGCTACCAAGGACAAATCTTACAGTACTGTTGTCCCTTATATAGAGATCATCAGCTCCACCCCACACTGAGATTCCACGAATCAGGACATCCTCAAATGTGAGATGGACTCATAACTTTCTTCCGTTCTGGACTCCTCCTACCTAGGGCTCCAGTATAGCAAAGGGTTACACTAACATGCCTGACAGAAATGGGTATCAATGGAACAATGCTTGCCTGGTTCAGATCTTATCTATCAGACAGGCAACAATCCATAATGTTTGGCAGCAACTCATCACCACCATGGACACTGACCTGGGGGGTACCACAAGGATCGATACTGTCACCTATTCTGTTCAATATCTACCTCAAACCACTAGCTGAGCTGATTCGGTCAATGGACACTCAGTTCTACATCTATGCAGATGATGTGCAGCTACTCATACCCATTGAACCTGACTTACCTACAACCTTGAATAAACTGATCACTTGTCTAACATCAATTCATGAATGGGCTAAACACAACAAACTTTGCCTGAACCCAAGTAAAACCGAGCTTCTTTGGGTCCCTAACACAAGTGAATATATACCTGACATCAAAATCCCTTTTGGGAAGTATGAACTCCCCCACAAATCACAAGCCAGGAACCTTGGAATACGCTGCCTCTCTTCTTACATCAAGAAAGTAAATCTTATCCCAGTTGTGCATACCTTGATAACGGCTGAGGGGAGATATGATAGAAGTGTATAAAATAATGAGTGGAATGGATCGGGTGGATGTGAAGCGACTGTTCACGCTATCCAAAAATACTAGGACTAGAGGGCATGAGTTGAAGCTACAGTGTGGTAAATTTAAAACGAATCGGAGAAAATTTTTCTTCACCCAACGTGTAATTAGACTCTGGAATTCATTGCCGGAGAACGTGGTACGGGCGGTTAGCTTGACGGAGTTTAAAAAGGGGTTAGATAGATTCCTAAAGGACAAGTCCATAGACCGCTATTAAATGGACTGGAAAAATTCCTCATTTTTAGGTACAACTTGTCTGGAATGTTTTTACGTTTGGGGAGCGTGCCAGGTGCCCTTGACCTGGATTGGCCACTGTCGGTGACAGGATGCTGGGCTAGATGGACCTTTGGTCTTTCCCAGTATGGCACTACTTATGTACTTATGTACTTATGTAACATCAAGACTGTATTACTGTATTATACTTCCTCTGTGTACATCCCTATGCACAAGACGGTGGCATTTTTAAGAATTTAACTTTTTTTTTACAGTATCCTCCCCACCCCACCCCACCTACCTATTACAGACCTCCTCCCTTCTCCTCCGAGCCGAAGGGTCCCACTCCCAGTGCATACCTGAAGGCAGCGTCCCTGGTGGTCTAGTGGATTCTTCGGGGCAGGAAAGATCCCCCGCCGTTCCTGCCTGCTGCCAGCACTGACTCTCCTGCTGCATCTTCTTTAAAATGGCTACCGAGACTTACAAGGGCAGCCTCGCAAGACATCTCCTTCCTCTTTCTTCTCTCCCCTCCATCCATATGCATCTCCTTCCTCTCTCTTCTCTCTCATGCATCCATGTCCAGCTTTTTCCTCTTCCCCCTCCATGATCCATGTCCAACATTTCTCCTCCCCTCCATCCATGTTCATCTCACTTCCTCTCTCTTCCCTCCCCTCCATCCATGTCCTGCTTTTCAACTCTCTCCCCTCCCCTGTATCCATGTGCATCTCCTTCCTGTCTGCCCTCCCCTCCATCCATGTCCAGAATTTCTCCTCTCTCCCCTAAATCCATGTGCATCTCCTCCTCTCTTCCCTCCCCTCCCCTCCATTCATGTCCTGCCTTTCTACTTCCTCTGTCTTCCCTCCCTTCCCTCCCTCCATGTCCAGCATTTCTCCTCTCTCCCTTCCCCTCTATCTGTGTGCATCTCCTTCCTCTGTCTTTCCTTCCCTCCAACATTTCTCCTCTCTTCCCTTCCCTCTCCTCCATCCAGGTCCAGCATTTCTCCTCTCTCCCCTCCATCCATCCATATCCAGCCTCTCTCCCCTGTCCTCGCCTCCCATCCATGTCCAATGATTCGCCTCTGCCCCTATCCTCCCCTCCCATCCATGTTCAGCAATTCTCCTCTCTCCCCTATCCTCTTCTCCCATTCATGTCCAGCAATTCTCCTCTCTCCCCTGCTCTCTTCTCCCATCCATATCCAGCGATTCTCCTTTGCCCCCTAGCCTCCCCTCCCATCCATGTGCAGTGACTCGCCCCAGCCTCCACCTGCTCCCCTTTTCAGCCCCCGAGTTCCAACCCCAGCGCCGGCTCACCTGCCCGTCCTCAGCTCCCCGATAGCCCTCCTTTCCTTCCTGCTGCCGCCCTGCCTTTAAATATTTTATTTTACCTCAAGTCACGGTGGAGGCACTGAAAGTAGCAGGCTCGGCACGCCTCTAGCCTTGCCTTCTCTCTCAGTGTCCCGCCTTCTTCTAATGTATTTCCTGTTTCCGCGAGGGGGGGGGGGGGGAAACGGCGACCTCGTCAGGGGGGGCAAGGATGGCCATACAGGACGCTCCTGACGAGCACCTTTGCCCCCTCCCGACCCTTTTTATATTTTTGTTTTGATTTGGGAGCCATGTGCTTGTGTTTTGACTGTTTGTGGCATGCGCAGAGCAGCTAACATAACGCTTGGCTGCTCTGCGCATGATTTAGGGGCTGATTACCGACGTGTATTACGATTCTTTGATACATTGTACTTTTCAATACCGATCTGAGCATGTGTGACTTGTTGTTTTGGTGCATTCTTCGTTTTTTAAAAATCGTTAGGGACTTTAACGATTTAGATTTTTTAACGTTTGCTTGATGCATCTGCCTCTAAGTGCTATAACGTGGCTAACACATGAACAGGACCTAAAACTGGCTTACAAAAATGGCCATTACCTCATGGACTACCAGAAACAAAACAGGGCACACTCTGACCCAGTAAGCAGAGGGAAAAGCACCATGGGAGTATAGGCTACCAACTACCAACATCGTGAGCATTTAACACAAGCTAGTGGAATCACGGAGCCCAATACCCCCCACCACAATGCATTGCTGATGTGACTCTGCAGTGCCCTTAACAGAAAAGGTGTCACACTCACCCGAGACCCACATCAGAACCAGGGAAAGGCTGTCAGAGGATAGAACACATTCTGCTGTCATGGAGGTGGGTACGGAATTTGAGGCTGGCAAAAAAGTTTGTAAAGTGGGTTTTTTTTTGGTGGGAGGGGGTTAGTGACCACTGGGGGAGTCCGGGCAGGTGATCCCCAATTCCCTCTAGTGGTCATCTGGTCAGTTGGGGCACTTTTTTGGGACTTGTTCATGAAAAAAAAGTGACCCAAAATCGCGGTAAAAATGCCTTTTTTTCGATTATCAGCTAAAGACGCCCATCTCTCCTCGGCCGATAACCACGCCCCAGTTCTGCCTTCGCCATGCCTCCGACACGCCCCCGTTAACTTTATTCGTTCCTGCGACGGAGTGCAGTTGAAGACGCCCAAAATCGGCTTTCGATTATACCGATTTGGGCGCTCGCGAGAGAAAGATGTCCATCTCCCGATTTAGGTCGAAGTATGGGCGTTTTTCTCTTTCGATTATAAGGTGGATAGTCATTCCAGGATTTTAGGTACAATTGGTAATGTGCAAAGATTAGGTAAGGGAAGAGAGAGGGAAGGTGTTAGGCAGGTTAGCATAGAAGGTGGATTTTAATAACTGGATGGGTTGGTGAGGTAGTTTTGTACGGTTATTGGTTATCTTTGTAGGCCTTGTTGAAGAGATATGTCTTTAGAGATTTGCGAAAGTTAGTTATTTCATTGATAGTTTTCAGGGCTGTAGGTAATGCATTCCACAACTGCGTGCCCATGTATGGGTAAAATCAAAATTAGCTTGCTATCAAAGCATAGAGTAAAAACAAATAGGAGGAAATATTTTTTCACTCAACGAATAGTTAAGCTGTGGAACTCTTTGCCGGAGGAGGTGGTAACAGCGGTTAACGTATCTGGGTTTAAAAATGGTTTGGAGAAATTCTTGGAGGATAAGTCCATAGTCTGCTATTGAGACAGACATGGGAAGCAACTGCTTGCCCTGAGATTTGTAGTATGGAGTGTTGCCACGATTTGGGTTTCTGCCAGGTATTTGTGACCTGGCTAGGCCACTGTTTGGAAAACAGGATACTGGGCTAGATGGACCATTGGTCTGACCCTCAGTATGGCTACTCTTATGTTCTTGTGGCCCACTGTGTTATTGCAAAGACCCACCCTCAACCCTTGTTCTCAGTATCATATGTTGTGGCAGCGGTGGGATTTAGAGCTTGTCCTGCTCGAGGAAGCTGGATTCTTGATCTCCTGGGCTCTGGGCCTATTGAAGATACCATACCGGGACATGTGGTGAAAGGGATTAGTCCTGCCCTAGTTAGGGAGTGACGTATAGTTAGTGCAGGACAGGCAGGTTTTATTTTTGTTTTCCTCATGCAGTGCATGTTTCTGGGTGAGGCCACTAAAGCAAAAACATGGAGAGGCTACTCTAGGCCCTATAAGAAGACCAGCAGTAGCTGCAGCAAGTAGGACAGAGGCAGTGGGAACACCAGCAAGCCTCCCAAAGATCACTGAAAGCCCAGCACAGCAGCCTGACCACGTGACACAAGCCTTACAGTCTCCCAGGTTGCACTCTCCTGTTCCGGTGTTACTGAAGCTGGTACCGGAGGATGTCCTGGACTATTTCCTGACCAATTTCGATGTTTTTGAATCTAAAATTGATATTGCTTATCTACGTAACCAACCAGTGTATAAAAGACTATTACACCTTGCATTTTAGAACAGGTTGTATGTCAGGAGGTCCTCTTCTAAAATACTAGTGGAATATGAAATGACCCGACCTGGATGTCTCAGTTCTGATCTATACATCCTTTCTAAAACTTGCCTCGACCTCTGTGACACTGCTGAAAATCCACCTAAGCTGTATGTACGCATGTACATGAAGTGGGACATTGATGGAAGCCCCATTTCAATATTGACCTATTAATGATTTAAGATAGTTTCTGGTTTGTGCCAGTTGATAAGGATAAAAAAAAATATGAGCAAAAATTAGTCAAATGCTTCCAGGTTCTAGTTGTATCTCTCTGTTTTCAGGCAGGGGTGAATGAGAATGACCTCCATGATGGAGCTTGGTGTGCTGGAAGGAATGATCTACACCAGTGGTTTGAAGTGGATGCACAGAGACTCACCAAGTTCACCGGAGTAATCACACAAGGAAGAAATTCCCTCTGGCTGTAAGTAGATATCCTCTTCTTCCCACTTGCTGTCCTTTCCGTCACAGCCCCTTGTACAGGCCAAAGTCTGGATAGGCAGTGGGCACGTGGGGGAACAGAGACAAAGTTACAGTACATAAAACCCCTATTCTGTCCACCAGAGTTAAAAATTATATTGGCTAGATTGTGCAAGAAAGAGAACAAATGTCTAGAAATGGCAAAATCCATCTACTTCACCTTGAATTTAAAGTAAGAACCAGCATCATAGTAGATGATGGCAGATAATGACCTATAAAGTCTCTCCAGTCTGCCCAAGAAGATAAACTCATAGCATAAGCTATGATGTGATACTACATATGTATGCTTGCTCTTGATTTGTTCTTGACATTTCCAGGTCACAGACCATGGAAATCTGTCCGGCATCGGCCCTGTTCTCCAACTTCTCCATTCCAGCCCACCCATATCTGCCCAGCCATGATCAGGGCACAGGCCGTAGAAGTCTTCCTGTCACTGGCTTTGCTTCCCAGTTACTGTAGTTGTCATCAAATGGCCACTAAGCTTGTTTGGTTCTATACTTTCTATACAGGATTCCTTTGTGTTTATCCCATGCATTTTTTTAATTCTGTTACTGCTTTCATCTCAGCCACCTCCTTTGGGAGGACATTCCAGATATCTACCACCCTCTGTGTGGAAAAATACTTTCTGATATTATTCTTGAGTCAGCCCCCCTGCAATCTCAATTCATGTCCTCTAGTTCTACCATCTTCCCATCTCTGGAAAGAGTTTGTTTGTCGATTAATATGTTTCAAATATTTGAATGTCTGTATCGTATCAACCCCTGTCTTCTTTTCTTTCAGGGTATACTTGTTCAGGTCTTCAAGTTTCTCCCCATACCATTTTTGTCACTTTTCAAGTTTATTTAGATTTGATATGCAACCCTATAGCTGGGCCTTCAGTGGTTTACAAATTATATTTAACTAGAGTAAGTTATAATTGGGGAAGAAGAGGGAGAGAAAGAGAAAGAAGAGGGGAACAGAAGGGGGTGGGGGGTGGGAGTGGAAAGAGGATTTAAAGAGGCAAGGGGGAAGAAGATCATATACTGTGTTAGACATGTTGCAGGCCTCTGCTGGCCCTCTGTTTCTCAAGGCAAATGCGCCCTTAAAAAGAAAGTTTTAAAGGACAGTGTAGAGAGGTGTGGTAGCTGTGTTAGTCCACTCTTAAAGGTTATCAATAGAAATCAAACAAAATAGAACATGGAAAAGGACAGTGTCAAAATCAACGGGATTGAACTGCTTCAAGTCTTTTTATATTCTTAGTAAGATACGGCCTCCAAACCTGAACACAATATTTCACATAGGGCCTCGCCAATGACTTGTATAAGGGCATCAACACCTCCTGCTGGTTATCAGAGTTATGTACGAATTGTACATTGGTTGACTTTGGAGGTAAACGGATGCCTATATCAGGACATGCACAGTTTTCAGAGTATTTTCCAAGTGACTCACTGAATGCAGTGTTTTGTAAAATGCACATAAGGAATTGGGGAATTCATGTAGAGCATGTAGCCTGGAATAGAAAAAAAGATGTGAATCGCCAATGACAATGTTGAGAAAAATAATTTATTCACCACATTATTTAAAATAGGCCTGACTTGGCTGCGTTTTATCCTCCTAAAGGGCTGCGTCAGGGGCTAGCACATATCAACCCAGTGGTGCAGTAAACCCAATTCCACCTACTGGACTAAAACAACAACTCTCCTGAGAAGCAGTAGCAGCATTGTGGTGAATTCAGGAGAGTAACATAGTAGATGACGGCAGAAAAAGACCTGCATGGTCCATCCAGTCTGCCCAACAAGATAAACTCATATGTGCTACTTTTTGTGTATACCTTACTTCGATTTGTACCTGTCCTCTTCAGGGCACAGACCGTATAAGTCTGCCCAGCACTATCCCCTCCTCCCAACCACCGGCTCTGGCACAGACCGTATAAGAGGAGTTGTTTTAGTCCCGTTTTCTTAGTATGTAGCCTGTACAGCAAGCACAGCCATTTTAAATATATAAGTGGCAGTTTTACAAAACTGGAGAACCAGGAAGAGCTCATTAAGAAGCCAAGCAAAAAAAAAAAAAAACCCTCTATTGCTTGGATTTTTAAGGTGATTTTAAACACCAGAGAGGCAAGTAAAATTGCCCCCCTCAGTCATTTCTGCAAACACTAGGTCCAAACAAGCAGTTAGAACTCATGTGGAGTTTCAATAAAAATGCAGGACAAAAAATAAAGAGTAAAGGGTCATGGATTTGATATACCACAACCTGTGGTACAACCAAAATGGTTTATGTTTATTAGACACATGTTCTTTCACTGACCCTAGTGGGCTCACAATCTAAGGACCCTGTTTACTGCTATCGTTTTTAGCGCACGCTAATGCTAGAGACACCCATAGGTCAGGTGTCTCTAGCTTTAGCGTGCCTTAGTAAACAGGGCCGGGGGGGGGGGGGGGTGGTTGGCATC
This sequence comes from Microcaecilia unicolor, assembly GCF_901765095.1. Taxonomy (NCBI): domain Eukaryota; kingdom Metazoa; phylum Chordata; class Amphibia; order Gymnophiona; family Siphonopidae; genus Microcaecilia; species Microcaecilia unicolor. Next base: position 913,810 of record NC_044035.1, read on the forward strand.
TGAAACAGTGGAGGGTTAAGTGACTTGCCCAGGTTCTCAAGGAGCAACAGTAGGAATCGAACCCCTAGTGATTAGAGCATTGAGCTGAGAATCAGGGAAGCCTGGTTCAAATCCCACTGCTGCTTTTTTTGACCTTGGCAAAGTCACTTAATCTTCCATTGCCTCAGGTACAAACATAGATTGGGGACAGGGAAATACCTACTGTAATTTACCTTGAGCTACTACTGAAAAAGGTGTGAGCAAAATATGAATAGATGTGGAAAGTAATTTCATAAAAGGGTTGCTTGTTGAAAAGGTGTCTATAGTTGCCTCTATGTGTTTACAAAATACTAGGGTAAACTGGCAGAAGTCTTGGTTAGATTGACGCCACAGACACTTATGCCTGCTCAGGAGACGGTGTTAGTGTGCAAAGTAGGCGTAAATGCACACTTAAATAAAGTCTGCATGAAAATTGCACTCAGAGGAGTGGAGAAGTAGCCTAATGGTTAGTGTAGCAGACTGAGATCCTGGGGAACTGGGTTCAATTCCCACTGCAGCTCCATGTGATCTTGGGCAAATCAATTGCTCCCCAAAAGGGACAGAGGAAGTACCTGCATATGTCTAGTAGAAATGATTAGTAGTAGTTACATGGAAATACTTTTAAAACAAATAGGAGGAAATATTTTTTCACATAATTAATAGTTAAGCTCTGGAACTCTTTGCCAGAGGATGTAGTAACAGCAGTTAGCTTGTCTGGGTTTAAAAAAGGTTTGGACAAGTTCTTGGAGGAAAAGTCCATTGTCTGCTATGGAGACAGACATGGGAAGCAACTGCTTGCCCTGGGATTTGTAGTATGGAGTGTTGCCACAATTTGGGTTTCTACCAGGTGCTTGTGACCTGGCTTGGCCAGTGTTTGGAAAACAGGATACTGGGTTAGATGGACCATTGGTCTGACCCACTATGGCTACTCCTATGTTCTAGTAGTAACACACCTTTATGCAGGTTGTGTAAAAAAAATGCACCTTCATGGGGTGTGAGATAGAAAAGATGGAAACAAAAATGCTCATTACAGATTAGAAAGCAATTAGGTCAGTTGGAGTGCCAACATAAGTGGAGATCTAATCTGGAGCTCCTTAGGGAGTTGATGCAAGCTTGTAATTACCCCCAAACAAATGCAGTTACCTGCATTGAAAATCCACCTTCTCTGTCTGAATTTGTTGATAGAGGAGGTGGATTTTCAATGCAGGCAACTGAAGCAAATTGTTTTTGGAATTTGGTAATTATACAGGGAGAAAGTTGGCTAGACATTTACACGAGAAGAGAATGACATAAACCATACAGAAAATTAAGGACAGGAATGCTCATGAAGAAATTCAAGTGCAGTTTTGGAATACATCAACAATTATATCAGCAGGAAGGTATAACTGAACTGGGGCAATTGATGAATATTTACTACTACTACTACTATTTAGCATTTCTATAGCGCTACAAGGCGTACGCAGCGCTGCACAAACATAGAAGAAAGACAGTCCCTGCTCAAAGAGCTATGTAAGAAAAGTGAGCCAAGTATAGGACAATCAAGCCATTGTGACATCACTGATGAGGTTGGCTCTTATTGGTGGACTGAGGCATTATGACATCACAATATTAGCTCTGGTTACAAGAGACTACTACTACTACTATTTAGCATTTCTATAGCGCTACAAGGCGTACGCAGCGCTGCACAAACATAGAAGAAAGACAGTCCCTGCTCAAAGAGCTTACAATCTAATAGACAAAAAATAAAGCAAACAAATCAATTAATGTGTAGAGGAAAGAGGAAAGAGGAGAGGAGGGTAGATGGAGGCGAGTGGATACAAGTGGTTACGAGTCAAAAGCAATGTTAAAGAGGTGGGCTTTCAATCTAGATTTAAAGATGGTCAAGGATGGGGCAAGACGTAGGGGCTCAGGAAGTCTATTCCAGGCATAGGGCGCAGCAAGACAGAAGGAACGAAGTCTGGAGTTGGCAGTAGCGGAGAAGGGATCAGATAAGAAGGATTTATCCAGGGAACGGAGTGCACGGGAAGGGGTGTAGGGAAGGACGAGTGTGGAGAGATACTGGGGAGCAGCAGAGTGAGTACATTTATAGGTTAGTAGAAGAAGTTTGAATAGGATGTGAAAACGGATATTTAGACACAATTATACTTCCCAAGCCATTGCAAGAGGCTCGGCATAGGTTAGATGCACGTATTGTGTGTTTGGAGACAGAGTGGGCCATGAAAAATGTAAAAAGTTGAAAAGCATGAGGCTTAGGTGGGTTTTCTGGAAAATTTTAGAATTTTGCAGAGCAGATGAAAGACCTATTGAGGAGCCTAGGAAATAGTTTATTGCTAAAGGACTCGCTCCCGCCATCTATGCAGGAGGTGGGAATTTTGGTAATATTAAAACCAGGGAAAGACCCAGCCTTATGTGGATCATACAGGTGATTTCACTGATTAATGTAGATGTAAAAATTATGCTAAAATATTGGTGGAAAGGCTGGTTGGAGATAGTCAGCTTTGTTCCTAAATGACAGCTGGGAGATGATATTAGGCAAATATTACATCTTCTTTAGAATATGCAACAGACCCAGGAAAAATTGGTACTTCTAACAATAGATGCCGAGAAAGCTTTTGACTAAGTCTGCTGGAACTTTTATATGTGGTTATGAGAGAAGTAGATTTAGGAGACAATTTCTGTAAAAGGGTGGAGAAGCAGTATGAGCATCTAACGGTCCAAGTTAATGGGAGATGTACAGACTCCTTTAGAATAGAGAGGGGAACCTGTTGCCCCTCCTATTCATAGAACCACTGGCAGAGTGAATATGAATAAATCAAGATATCAAAGGTATTGTATTGGTGCTGAGGTTTAGTGAACAAAATAGCACTTTTTGCAGATGATATCTTAATGTTTGTCAGCCAACTACTGCTGATGCTTCCAGTTATAATGAAAGAGTTGTAGAGCTATGGTAAGACGGCCAGCTTCAAGGTAAATCTTGATAAAACTAAGATATTGGCCATTACAACCGAAGCGGGAGAGGGAGAAAGATGGAAACAAAATTTCCCATTCATATAGGCCTGTGGTCACTTTCAGTACTTGGGAGTACAGATTCTAGAGATTTAAACCTGCTATTTAAAAGCAATTATGTCAAAATGTTTCAACAAATTAGACAAGATATGGTAAGATGGAAAGGAGGTTGGCTTTCATGGTGGGGGTGTTTTTCAGACATTACAATCAATGTTTTGCCTAGGTTACTATTTTTATTTCTGACCCTTCCAGTCAAGGTGCTTAAGCAGGTGCTGGTAGGAATTTAGAGAGACCTTAACCGCTTCATATGGAATGGGAAAAATCCGAGGCTTTTGAGGGTCTTATTGTGACAATGTACCAAACCTGGGGGAAGAGCAATTCCCAACTTAACTGGTACTATTGGACAGCAGAGTTATGGTAGATACTGGAGTGGGAGACAGAAGAGCATAATACTGCTGTAAGGGCAGAACAACATAACTTCCCGTGTTTTGCATTGAAACAACTGTTATGGACCTCTGTGAGTCATAAAGTCAGCAAATTATCTATTCATGCGTAATTTGTTGAATGTTTGGCAGTTAGTTAAAACCAAGAAGGGAGGGACACAGAAAGTCTCCACATTAGTGCCAGTACATTATGAGTCCATTTTTGAGATAGGAAGGGAAAGAGGGGCTTTTGAGAGATGGGAAGAGAAGAATATTCTCCTCATTAGGTGTCACGACTGTGACTATATACCATGCCGACACTCACCTTGCCCCCGGGGGACTGAGCTTTGTGGTTGCTGTGGACTGTTTTTTCCCCATTTCTCAGACATCTTCCAGGTTCCATTCCAGTCCTGATGTTCCAGCACTCCAGACTTGCCCCAAGATTTCTGCTGCCAAGCCTCACCTGTGACATCATCTGTAATTGCCTTTATTAAGCACATGGGAACTTTCAGGCTTTGCCTTTGCAATAGAGGTCTTCTGATGTGCTTTCGTCTATGAGTGCTTGTTGCAGTTCTAGCTCTGCTAGTTCCTGTCCAGTGTGTCTTAAAGCTTCTGTTCCTTAGTGTTTGTATCTAGCTGCCCAGTGTGTCTTAAAGCTTTGGTTCCTTAGTGTTCGTATCTAGCTGCCCAGTGTGTCTTAAAGCTTCTGTTCCTTAGTGTTTGTATCTAGCTGCCCAGTGTGTCTTAAAGCTTTGGTTCCTTAGTGTTTGTATCTAGCTGCCCAGTGTGTCTTAAAGCTTCGGTTCCTTAGTGTTTGTATCTAGCTGTCCAGTGTGTCTTAAAGCTTTGGTTCCTTAGTGTTCGTATCTAGCTGCCCAGTGTGTCTTAAAGCTTCGGTTCCTTAGTGTTTGTATCTAGCTGCCCAGTGTGTCTTAAAGCTTTGGTTCCTTACTGTCCTTAGCTTTAGTTCCCTGCCTGCTTGTGCTTCCTCCTTGTCCGTTGCTTCTGCCCTACCTTGCTTGTAAGTCCTGAATCCTGTCCAGCCAAGTCAAGTCTGTTCCAGCAGTTTGAGTGGTTTTCCTGCTGTTGCTGGTCTCTAGTAGCAGCCCAAGGGCTCACTTCTCCGGATCACCCTTGGTGGCGTGACATTAGGCATTTCTTAGATGGAGGTGAGCTGCTTACTTTTGAGGAGTTATGAGAAAAATATAGCTTGCTCCCCAGGGATTTCTTTCTGGTACTACAGGTCCAACACTATATATGAGAACAGGGGTGGATTAGGGAAGACCTGGAAGAGAAAAAAGGACTTGAAAATTTGTGGATAGCATTAGGAAATTGAAGGTACTTTCTACTCTCTGTAAATATCTGTGGGGGAAGGAGTTTCAGAGGTATAATTTCACATCAGTGTGGGAGAGAGGTCTGGGGAAGAACTAAGTAAGGGGAAATGGAAGGAAAGTTTTGAAGAAATAAAGAAAGCATCTCTGTGTGTTAATAAGGGAGAATGCATATAAAGTAGTAACAAGTGGTACCTCACTCCTGATAAATTGAAAGCTATGTTTATAGGTTCTACTGATATCTGCTGGACGAATGGGGCAGAAATAGGCCCATTCTTGCATGTTTGGTGGTCGTCTTCTTCTAGGATACAACAGTATTTGGAGGAGGTATCCCAATGATTAACAGGAGGGTTGGAGTGGACGTTCAGAGGGAGCCCAAAGTATGCTAGGATTGGGAAATTAAGGAGGAGCAAAATGGCAGAGAGGTTTGCGATGCATCATGGGTCTGGTGGCAGCGAAATGTGAAATTGCTGCTAAATGGAAGCAACCAAGGGGCAATACAGTGATACACGTGAAGAATGAACTTAACCTGACTGACTTGGTGGGATTGGGAGGGAGGGGAGAGGGAAGGTATAGGGATATAGGATGTGCACTGAAGGAACAGCAGTGTTTGTCCATTGAGTAGTGGTTTCTGGATATGTGGGAGATGGGAACCAGGATGGGGAGGGTGGAAGTTTGGGGGTTAGATAGAGATATTGTATATTGGTTGATGATGATGATAATGTTTCAAGTTTTATTTAGATTTGATATACCGCTCTGAGGAAAACCCATCCTGGCAGTTTACACCAATTACACCAATTGTAGGGAGGAGTGGCCTAGTGGAGGAGTGGCCTAGTGGTTAGGGTGGTGGACTTTGGTCCTGGGGAACTGAGGAACTGGGTTCGATTCCCACTTCAGGCACAGGCAGCTCCTTGTGACTCTGGGCAAGTCACTTAACCCTCCATTGCCCCATGTAAGCCGCATTGAGCCTGCCATGAGTGGGAAAGCGCAGGGTACAAATGTAACAAAAATAAAATAGATACTATTGGAGATTCTACATGGAATGTTGCTACTATTGGAGATTCTACATGGAATGTTGCTACTATTGGAGATTCTACTTTGAATGTTGCTATTCCACTAGCAACATTCCATGTAGAAGACTGCACAGGCTTCTGTTTCTGTGAGTCTGACGTCCTGCACGTATGTGCAGGACGTCAGACTCACAGAAGCAGAAGCCTGCGCGGCCACATTGGTGATCTGCAAGGGCCGACTTCTACATGGAATGTTGCTAGTGGAATAGCAACATTCCATGTAGAATCTCAAATAGTCACTTAACCCTCCATTGCCCCATGTAAGCCGCATTGAGCCTGCCATGAGTGGGAAAGCGCAGGGTACAAATGTAACAAAAATAAAATAGATACTATTGGAGATTCTACATGGAATGTTGCTACTATTGGAGATTCTACTTTGAATGTTGCTATTCCACTAGCAACATTCCATGTAGAAGGCTGCGCAGGCTTCTGTTTCTGTGACGTCCGACTCACAGAAGCAGAAGCCTGCGCGGCCACATTGGTGATCTGCAAGGGCCGACTTCTACATGGAATGTTGCTAGTGGAATTGCAACATTCCATGTAGAATCTCAAATAGTAGCAACAGTGGAGGAGTGGCCTAGTGGTTAGGTTGGTGGACTTTGGTCCTGGGGAACTGAGTTCGATTCCCACTTCAGGCACAGGCAGCTCCTTGTGACTCTGGGCAAGTCACTTAACCCTCCATTGCCCCGTGTAAGCCGCATTGAGCCTGCCATGAGTGGGAAAGCGCGGGGTACAAATGTAACAAAAAAAAATTATAAATATAATATAGAGAGGTAGAAAGGAGCTACAATATTAAACAGGATAGAGAAAATGGAGGCAGAAAAGGAGAGCCCTCTGAGTTGCGCCACGTTTTGGATGGAAGGTCTACTAAGAGATAGTCCAAATGTCTGTAGGGTTAAAGATATTTAAGTGCTAGGTTCCTGCTTTTTCCTGTTTTTGTTTCTCCACATTACGACTTCTCAGGATTAGTGAATTGATCACACCTCCCATGTGGACTATGGGCCTGGATTTAAGTTTATCCTTCTAAATATTTTCTTAATTTTATAGGCACAATTACGGTACAAAGTTTGTCTTTGTGATGAATATCGTAAATTGGCATACATTACTTTAAAAAAGAATCTGATGTTAAAGAGTGTAAAATGCTATAAATCATGCCTGAATTTGGGGCACGTGTGATCTGTGATGAGAGATGATTACACGTGGAGGCGCATTTTTGATATGACGTTTAAATCTGATGTAGGACGTTTTGCTGAAAATGTCCAAAAATCAAGTAGCAAACATACTGATTTTCAAACCAGAAAAATGTCTATCTTTTTGTTTTAAAAATCACTGTTTTCTAGATGATTTTGTGCTCAGTGTGTCTATCTTTTGTTACCATTTTTGAAAAAAAAAAGTCCAAGGGAAAAACACATGACAATAAGCCATTGGGATGTCCGGGGGCCAGGATTCTTAGTAGACTCACTATTCACGCAAACAACAGCAGAGCAGTAGGGAAGCCTAGGGGGCACTTCACACACAAGGTCCCAGATACACATCTCACTATAACCCCCTTATATTGTATGGCAAGCCTTCCAGGAATAGCAAAATAATATACTGTACCCAACTGTACACCATTACAATAGCCCATAAGCCTGCAGGTTTCACCTATATGTAGATACAGTAGGTTGGTTTGTGGAGGGCTCACAGTTTTCACCACAAGTGTACTAGTTAAAGTGGGATATAGGCCTGGCTCCCCTTCTCTACAATTCACTGCACTGACCTCTAGGCTACTCCTGGGACCTGGTTGCTGCTCTAAGAGGACTGGCCATTATATCTGCAGCTGTCCTAAAGCCTGGTATGAACTGTCACTTTCACCTCTTAGAGGGGAGGGGGTGAATGACCACTGGGGGATTAAGAGGGAAGGGTCATGCTTCTGTCCCTCTAGTGGTCATCTGGTCAGTTGGGGCACCTTTTTGGCACTTAGTCACTACTGAAACCGATCTAGCCTAAAACGTCATCTTTTTTGCCTTAGACATTTTCATAATGTTCTATTATTGCTGATAAGTGTCTAAATCATAAGACCTCCATAGTCTTGCTCTCCCGCGGGAGGTGGTGGAGAGGAAAACGGTAACGGAATTCAAACATGCGTGGGATAAGCATAAAGGAATCCTGTTCCGAGGGAGTGGATCCTCAGAAGCTTAGCTGAGATTAGGTGGCAGAGCCGGTGGTGGGAGGCGGGACTGGTGGTTGGGAGGCGGGGATAGTGCTGGGCAGACTTATACGGTCTGTGCCCTGAAAATGACAGATACAAATCAAGGTCAGGTATACACAAAAAGTAGCACATATGAGTTTATCTTGTTGGGCAGACTGGATGGACCGTGCAGGTCTTTTCCTGCCGTCATCTACTATATTACTATTAGGCATATTTTCAAAGCACTTTGGGAGGCTAAGTTCCATAGGTTTCTATGGAACTTTGGGAGGCTAAGTGCTTTGAAAATAAGCCTCTATGACAATTATGTTACTATGTTTTGCCCCAAACACGTCCCCTTGAGATTTAGACAAACTGCATATGAACTGCATAGAAAACCTTCTTAAAAATGGGATTTGAAAATAGCGATTTGGACATTTTGGCAACCCCCCCCCCCCCCCCCCCCCCATCCATCTGCCACTTTGTGATGGTTTTGGATGTTTTTCTGTGTTAAAAGTGAGTCCTTTAGCCTCTTGGATGGCAGTTTTATAGTGAGACTGCTGATATATATTTAGTCAAAAAGTATACAGATTGGTTCTTTCTCCAGTGCCGCTCAACTTGTCTAAGTTGATGCTTGAGGAGGCAAAGGCTATTGTCTTAGTAAGGTTCACTTTTAATTATTTTAGAAACATTGTTTTGCCATTTGAGTGTTATAGATTGTATGAAGCTCTTGATCCCACATTCTAGATTGAATGCTGAGAGGGATGGTAGAGAATATTTCAGTCAAAAGAAAAAACTGAGTGGAGAAAATTTCATTAGTGAGGTTCTCCAGTTCGCAATATGACTTGGTTATTGTGGTAATATTTTTTATTGAGAAGTCTCAAAAAGATGTTACAGACACTAAGAAAGTAATCCATCCATGGGAAGGGCATTGGACAGGATGTTGCAGTGGTTAAAGGATGAAGAGGAAGCAAGTTAGGTATCAAGCGAGTGGCCTGCAGCTTGAGTAGGTACAGTAATATGGAGTGGAGGAGTAGCCTAGATGGGGGATGAGGGACCCAGAGCTACTGAGGTAAGTCTGAATTTTTGTTGCATTAAGGTTCTGGAGTTTTTCTCTACATTTGTGTCTCATCTATTTCTCAGAATGCTTATCCATTATAACATCTCACTCTATGCTCCTACGCACTCCTGGTAGTGGGTCTATTCCCTTCCCTTCCCTTTATGTGACTAATTTTTTTCTATTCAAGAAGTTTGAAACTGCTGTCCTGCTAACTTTGAAAATTGAGATAGAGCAGCTTTTAAACTAGTATGGGGGGAAAGCCGATAGTCACCTAGGAGTGTATGGTTCAGTGTGGACTAATACTTGAAGGATACTATTGAAACAGGACATTTAGGGAATCCCAGTAGAGAGGTTTTAACAATGCTGAAAGTAAGCCAGGTGTGTTTAATGAGCGAGCAGGATAAAGGATTCACATTATCCCCTTGAACTTCTAAGCAGATTGTAGCTCAAAGGAAAAACACAATTTGAAGTGCCTGTATACAAATGCTAGAAGCCTAAAAAATAAGGTGGGAGAGTTATTATTATTATTATTATTTGTTGCATTTGTATCCCACATTTTCCCACCAGTTTGCAGGCTCAGTGTGGCTTACATTATGCTGTAATGGCGATCACCATTTCCGGATAGAAATTACAAATAGTATTGCATTAAGGTGTATAAGTGGGAAAGTCGAATACAAAGTGGTGTTATATTGAAGTTCCTGAATGATAGAGTGAGTAATAACAATAAGTTAATTAACTATAGCAAGTTCATTTCCGGTATGAGAAATAAAGTGGTAGTGCGTGGATTGCGTGCTTTCGCTAGTAGCGACGGTATCAGTCAAGTGTAAGCGTTCAGATTTGTCTAGTTCATGTAAAGTCTAAATATCTAGTATTTAGGATGGATCATTATAGTATGCCTTCTTGAACAGGTTGGTTTTCAGTAGTTTACGGAAGATTGTCAGATCGTGCATTGTTTTTATGGCCTTTGGTAGTGCATTCCACAGTTGCGCGCTTATGTAGGAGAAGCTGGATGCACACGTGGATTTATATTTAAGTCCTCTGCAATTGGGGTAATGGAGATTCATGAATGTGCGTGCTGATCTTTTTGTGTTCCTAGTTGGCAAGTCTATGAGGTCTGACATATAGATCGGGGCTTCACCGTGAACAATTTTGTGGACCAGGATGCAAACTTTGAACATATTTCGTTCTTTTAGTGGGAGCCAGTGTAGTTTTTCTCTTAGAGGTTTGGCGCTTTCGTATTTCCAAATATGAGTCTGGCTGCTGTATTTTGGGCAGTTTGAAGTTTCTTGATGATTTGTTCTTTGCATCTGGCGTAGATGGCATTGCAATAATCTAGGTGGCTTAGTACCAATGATTGTACCAGGCTGTGGAATATTTCCCTTGGGAAGAAAGGTTTTATTCTTTTGAGTTTCCACATTGAGTGGAACATTTTCTTTGCTGTATTTTTTGCGTGGCTTTCAAGTGTGAGATTTTGGTCAATTGTAACTCCGAGAATTTTCAGACTGTCTGAAACAGGAAGAGTGTAATCTTGGGTGATTATGGTAGTGGGTTTGTTTGTATTATATTGTGAGGACAGAATGAGACATTGTGTCTTTTCTGCGTTGAGCTTTAGTTGGAATGCATCCGCGCTATAGAAATGCTAAATAGTAGTAGTAGTATATGGAGGCTTTGTTTGATTTCGTTTGAGATTTCAGTTAGATCGTTTTTGAACGGGATGTAGATCGTGACATCATCTGCGTATATGTATGGGTTAAGTCCTTGGTTGGCTAGCGATTTGGCTAAAGGTGTCATCATTAAGTTGAAAAGGGTTGGTGAGAGCGGTGATCCTTGGGGTACTCTGCAATCAGGTGATGATGTTTTTGAATTTGATATCACTTGGTATGTTCTTGTGGTTAGGAAGCCATTGATCCATCTAAGTACGTTTCCTCCGATTCCGAAGTACTCTAAGATCTTCGTTAGTATTTGGTGACTGACCAAGTAGAACGCGCTGGGCGTGTCAAATTGTAGGAGAAGTACATTATTGCCGGTTGTAATTGTTTGTTTGAATTTGGTTAGGAGAGTGATTAATACTGTTTCGGTGCTGTGGTTGGATCGGAATCCTGACTGTGATGCGTGTAGTATTGAAAATGTGTTTAAGTATTCGGTAAGTTGTTTGGTTATCATACTTTCCATTAGTTTAACTGCTAGAGGAATGGATGCTACTGGGCAGTAGTTGGTTGTATCACTTGTTTTTTTCTTTAAATCTTTGGGTATGGGGTAAGTAGTATATTTCCTTTGTCCTTGGGGAAGAGTCCATATTGTAACATGTAGTTCAGATGTGACATGAGGTCTGTTATGAAGCATTGGGGGGGGGGGGGCGAATTTTATTAGGTTGTTGGGACAAATATCCAGTTTGCAATGGGATTTGGCGAATTTGTTGATTTCTTGGGTGACGGTTTCTTCGGTTAGAAGATCGAAGTTTGTCCAGGTGTGGTCTGCTGGGTATTCATCGGGAATTGGGTCCAGGCAGTCAATGAATTTTTCATGATTAGTGGTATTGAGTGGTATCGTGGATCGTAGTTTTATAATTTTCTCATTGAAGTATTTGGCAAGGTTATCTGCTGATGGGGTGTCTGTGTTGGTTTTGGTAACCGGTGTGGTGTCTATTAATTTGTTCACGAACTGGTAAAGTTTATCTGCATCTTTGTAGTCTGGTCCTATTTTGGTTTTGTAGTATGCTCTTTTGGTTTGTCTTATTGTATATTTGTATTTTCTTTGCGTTTGTTTCCATGCGTTAAGTGTGTGTTCATCTTTCATTTTTTTCCATGTGCGTTCGAGTCTCCTGACTTGTGTTTTTACTTATTTCAGTTTTTTTTTTTTTGTTACATTTGTACCCCGCGCTTTCCCACTCATGGCAGGCTCAATGCGGCTTACATGGGGCAATGGAGGGTTAAGTGACTTGCCCAGAGTCACAAGGAGCTGCCTGTGCCGGGAATCAAACTCAGTTCCCCAGGACCAAAGTCCACCACCCTAACCACTAGGCCACTCCTCCACTTCTTCGTTGAACCAAGGTATCAAACTGTGTCTTCGTGTGGTTCTTGTTTGTAATGGTGCAATTTTGTCTAATATGCTCCTGCATCTGTTGTCCCAATTTTCAAGATAATGTTTGGAGTCTGTCTGTGCTAACCATTCATTTTTGTAGATCTGTTGCCAGAATGTTACAGGGTCAATTTGGCCTCTCGTGGTGTAGGTTGTACATTCTTGCTTGAGGTGCGTGTCTTTTTTCCGCCATTGTAGGGCTAGGTTTAATTTATGGTGGTCTGACCATGGTATGTCTGTCCATTTTGTATCTGTTAGTTTTTGTATCTGTTAGTATAAGGTTTGAGTCTGAGGATAGTTTGTGTGTGTTGAGGTGAATTGTGTGTCCTTTGACATGTGTAGCTTGCATATTAGGCAAGCTAAGGTCCCATAGTTGTAGGAAGTCTTTGCAATCGCGTACATTGGTTGTGTTAGGGTCTTCCAGGTTTAGGTTTATGTCCCCTATTATAAAGTAAACTGGAGTTGAATACACATGTATTTGATATAAACTCCATATATAGTTAGACTATATAGCATGTATTCAATATAAAATCCATATATATTTAGAATATATAGCACTAAATGATGAGGTAGATACAATAGGCATCTCAGAGACTTGGTAGAAAGAAGACAATCAATGGGACACTGTGTTAGCAGGGTACAACTTGTATCACAATGATAGAGAGGATCAAATTGGAGGGGGGGGGGGGGTTGTGCTATATGTTAAAGAAGGAATTGAGTCAAATAAAATAAACATTCCACATTACACAGATAGCAGCGTGGAATCATAGATAGAAATTCCATGTGTGAAAGGAAGGAGTATTCTTGTAGGGCTGTACTACCTTCTGCCGGGATGGAACGAACAGATGGATGAAGAAATGTTTACAGAGATTAGGAAAGCTGGCAAATTGGGCAATGCTATAATAATGGGTGATTTCAATTACCCCGATATTGACTGGAAAAATGTTATATCAGGGTGTGCCAGGGATATAAAATTTCTAGATATAATAAATGACTGCTTCTTGGAGCAACTGGTCCAGAAACTGACGAGAGGGGGAGCCATTTTGGATCTAGTCCTTGGTGGCTTGCAGGGCATAGTGCAAGAGGTGGTGGTGTTGGGTCCTCTGAGAAACAGTGATCATAACATGATCAAATTTCAGCTACTGATGAACCTGCAAAGGAAAATCTACAGTAGTTGCATTTAATTTTCGAAAGGGCGACTATAATAAAATGAGGAAAATTGTATTTATTTATTGCATTTGTATCCCACATTATCCCACCTCTTTGCAGGCTCAATGTGGCTTACAATACATCATGGGTACTGGAAATAGAAGTGAATATACATTAGGTTTACAGAGGGTTTGTGTTACATGGTGGTGAATTATATAATGGTGTTAAAGCAAAAGACATTATAAGACAGTACTAGAAGTTCAAAAGATTATACAGTTACACATGTTGATCTTTGTGATATATCTTGTCGAAGAGATAGGTTTTTAATAGTTTGCAGAAATTGGTCAATTCATAGACCGTTTTCAAGTTGCGTGGCAGCGCATTCCAGAGCTGCGTTCTCGTTAAGGAAAAGGTAGATGCGTTACCATGGATGATTTTATGGACTAAAGTGCAAAGTTTGAATGTGATGCGTTCTTTTAGTGGGAGCCAGTGTAGTTTTTCTCGTAAGGGTTTCGCGCTTTCGTATATTGGTGTGCTGAATGTTAGTCTGGCTGCCGTATTCTGAGCTGACTGGAGTTTTATGAGTATTTGCTCTTTACAGCCAGCGTAGAGTGAGTTACAATAGTCCAGATGACTGAGTACCAGTGATTGAACCAGATTGCGGAAGACAATCCTTGGAAAAAATGGTCTAACTCTTTTTAGTTTCCACACTGAATGAAACATCTTTTTGGTTATGTTATTTGCATGGTTCTCAAGTGTTAGATGTCGATCAATGGTGACTCCGAGGATTTTCAGGGTGTCCGAAACTGGTAGAATTAGTTTAGGTGTGTTGATGGTGGTAAATTTATTCTTATTGTATTGCGAGGTGAGTACCAGGCACTGGGTTTTCTCAGCATTGAGTTTGTGGAGGAGTGGCCTAGTGGTTAGGGTGGTAGTCTTTGGTCCTGGGGAACTAAGGAACTGAGTTCAATTCCCGGCACAGGCAGCTCCTTGTGACTCTGGGCAAGTCACTTAACCCTCCACTGCCTGCCGCATTGAGCCTGCCATGAGTGGGAAAGCGCGGGGTACAAATGTAACAACAACAGCTGAAATGCATCTGCCCAGGAATTCATAATATGTAGGCTTTGCTTGATTTCATTGGAGATTTCCCTTAAATCTTCATGGAATGGGATGAAGATCGTTACATCGTCAGCGTATATATATGGGTTTAGGTTCTGATTCGATAGTAATTTGGCCAAGGGTGTCATCATTAGGTTGAATATGGTCGGTGAGAGGGGGGATCCCTGTGGAACTCCTCATTCAGGTTTCCATGTCGCTGATGTAATCGAGTTTGAAGTCACTTGATATGAGCGTGTAGTGAGGAACCCTTTAAACCAATTGAGAACGTTGCCTCCAATTCCGAAATATTCGAGGATGTGTAATAAAATTCCATGGTCAACCATGTTGAATGCACTTGACATGTCGAATTGTAGCAGTAGAATGTTGTTGCCGTTTGCTATCAGTTGTTTGAATTTGCTCATGAGTGTGACTAGTACGGTTTCAGTACTGTGATTAGAGCGAAATCCTGATTGAGAATCGTGTAATATCGAGAACTTGTTTATAAAGTCTGTGAGTTGTTTGGTCACTATGCCTTCTGTTATTTTGGTAATTAAGGGGATGGATGCTACTGGTCTATAGTTCGTTAGTTCATTTGCATTTTTCTTTGCATCCTTGGGTATAGGGGTGAGTAAAATGTTACCTTTTTCCCATGGGAAGAGTCCATTTTGTAGCATATAGTTTATGTGGTTTGTTAGGTCTTTTATAAATTGTTGAGGGGCTGATTTCATGAGGTTGTTTGGGCATATATCTAGTTTGCAGTGAGATTTGGCGAATCTTTTAAGCGTTTGTGAGATAAGATCTTCCGGTAGTATTGTGAATTCTGTCCAGATTCTGTCTGCTGGATATATTCCAGGGTCTGGGTCTAGGCAGTCCAGGAGTGTGCTGTATTCAGTGTGGCTGACAGGTATTTTAAGTCGCAGTTGTATGATTTTCTCCTTGAAGTACTTCGCCAAGTCATCAGCTCCCGGTATGTCTTTGCTGTTGTTGGTGACTGGAGTGGTGTCTAATAATTTATTTACAAGTTGGAAGAGTTTGTGTGTGTCTTTGTAGTTTGGTCCAATTTCAGTTTTGTAGTATTGTGTTTTGGTTTCTCTTATGGTATATTTGTATTTCCTTCGGAGTTGCTTCCAGTCGTTAAGTGTGGGATCGTCTTTCTTTTTGTTCCAAGCTCGTTCTAGTTTCCTAACTTGTGTTTTGAGTTTTTTCAGTTCTTTGAACCATGGTATTGAGTTCTTTCTGTGTGATGTTCTGGTTTGGATTGGGGCAATGATGTCTAGTTTTAGTTTACATCTGTTGTCCCAATTTGAAAGGAATTGAGTTGTGTCTGTTTTTGTTGTCCAACCATCGTTGTAGATCTGTTGCCAGAATTTAACCGGATCTATTTTTTCTCTTGTGGTGTAGGTTTTTTGTATTTGTTTGTTAGGTAAGTCTTTCGTTCTCCATTGGAGGGTTATATGTGCTTTGTAATGGTCTGAACACAGTGTAGGTGACCATTTTGTGTGTGTTAGTATAACATTTGCGTCGTGGTCAAATTTCTATGTTATGAGGTCTAATGTGTGTCCTTTTTTGTGTGTTCCTCTTTCCCACGTGCATCACTTTGAACTTGCTCACATTAAACATCATCTGCCTTTTAGATGCCCAGTCTCCCAGTCTTGTAAGGTCCTCATGTTAAATCACAAGATATTTGTGAAAAATTACAACTTTGAATAACTTTGTGTCATCAGAAAATTAACTTACTTCACTAGCTACTCCCATCTCTAGATCATTTTTTTAAATCTTATATTTATTAATTTTTAACATTCATAATATACACTTATGAGTGATAATACACAAAACCAAAATCATCAATCAAAATAATGATATATTCAATACCACAAAGTTCTTTAACTATCGTCCACATATTTAAGTAATTGATTCAAGAAAAGGAAAGCATTTCCATACTTAAAATTAAAGCAGTTTCACAAAAAAAAAAATTTAAATCAAGAAGCAGCTTAATTCCTGAGTGGCTAACTCTAATCTGCCATACAGTGTTACATATGTGACTAAACTTGAACATTGACCTCTTCTCTGCTTTGTAGAAAATCCTCCAACTGTTTAGGGTCAAAAAATTGAAATTGTTTAGACTGAAACTTTATTCTACATATACAGGGAAATCTCAGGAGAAAGTCTGCACCAATCGCCACTACCCTAGGGCGTAGCAACAAGAACATCCTACATCTCCTTTGAGTTTCCCTGGACAAGTCAGGAAAAACTCTCACTTTTGAACCCATAAATAGTGAATCCAAATGCCTCAAGGAAAGTTTGAGTACTGCGTCTCGATCAATTTCCAATGCAAATGTGACCAATAATGTGGTCCTTTGAGTTATTACCTCAAGAGAAGACTCTAGGAATGCAGTGAGATCCATTGAACCTTGTATAGGTAAATTTTCTGATGTTTTCATATCAAATTCAATGTAATAAGCTCTTGTTATCGGTGGCAATGAATTCTCTGGCATTCCCAGAATCTCTATCAAATATTTCCTAACCATTTGCATTGGCACAACCAAGGGGGACCTCGGAAAATTTATAAACCTCAAAGTCAGTCTCTTAGAATGATTTTCTAAATACTCCAAACGCCTCGAAGTAAAGTTCTTGTCTGTAATTAAAGTTTGTCCCACAAGTTCAAGTTTTTGAGTTTTTTCTGACAGTCTCTTCACTTCAGAGATTTGTAGTTCAGAAGTCTGTATCTGGTTTAACGCAGTCTCTGATAACAGTTTAATAGTCTCCTTATTTTTCAAAATTAACGATTGTAAAGCAGATTGGGTCGTAGAAGTTAGGTCCCACAGTGACTCTAAGGTCACTACGGCAGGTTTCATTAACTTCCCCACCGAAAACTCCGGAAGAGGGGCCTTGGAGACCTGCTCCAGGATACTCACTGTTTTAGACAAAATGTGAGTAGTTGACATTCCCAGTCCTCGCTGCTCGTCGGCTCCAGTTGTCCTCTCAGGCTGGCTCCCTCCCCATTCCCCTTGTACTCCTGGAAGGGCCATGGCATCAGGGCTCGCACTGAAAGCTTCTGTTCCGGGTTGTGGGGGTGCCGCACATTCGACGGGGCTCAGGGAAGCCCCGTCTACACTGCCGTCTAGCGTCAAAGTGCAAGCTCCGGCAGCAGGAGAAGGCGCCAACACAGGACCAAGTGAAACTCCGAATTGCTCCAGCGTCGGTTGGTTAAGCTGGGGCATTCCGCCCGGGACCTGGGGAGCCTCCCAGACCTTGCCTCTCCTCTTACCCATTGATACCGGGTAAGACGCTTCCTCCAAAGTTAGCTGGGACAATCTCAGAGCACGTCTGGTTAAGCTGCTCTAACCGTCGCCATCTTGGATCTGAGACCAGAGCCATCTCTAGATCATTTATAAATATGTTAAAAAGCAGCAGTCTCCGGACCCCCACTATCTACCCTTCTCCGTTGAGAATACTGGCCATTTAATTCTACTCTCTGTTTTCTATCTTTTAACCAGTTTTTAATCTACAATAGAACACTATCTCCGATCTCCAGTTTCCTCTGACAATCCAAATCATACACAAAGCTTCAAATTCAAATATTGTCCAATAGAGCCACCATGAATTTGAATCTGAAGCTTTGCTTATGATTTGGATTGTTTCCCTGGTCTTGCGATGTCCAAAATTAACCCATTTGGAGGGAAGCAGAGAGGGATCTCTGAGGGAGAGGAAGGAGTTGGTGTGGTGGGCAGACTGGATAGGCTGTTTGGTCTTTGCAATCATCTCTCTATATAAAAAGCAACACCAACGTTCTATGAAGCCTCCAGCCGGAAGTGTGAAGGGGCGAGATATCCGGTTTCCCTATGAGTGTCTGCCCCGCCCTCTCTGTAACACAGTCAGTGAAGGAAAACAGCAGAGCACGAAATCAAATCGCTGGCTCTGTAACAGTGAAGGACTCAGAGGGGGGAGGGGAGAGAGGCCAGAGGGCAGGGACACACACACTCCCACATGCACACAGAAGAAAACATTGCTAGCCCCCGTTTCATTTGCATCAGAAACAGGGCTTTTTTACTAGTGTTCTATATTTCTATGAATCTGCATTAAGGTTCAGCAGATTCACCTAAATTGGGCGGGACACTTAACTCTCCTTTGCCTCAAGTACAAACTTAGAAGTTGATGTTGAAAGCTCTGCAAGCTTAACCGTGTGATTACTACAAGGTTTATACAAACATTACTAGTCAAGCATTACACAAAGGGGTTGAGCACAGATGTTAAATTCTGCAGTAGATATGGCCACACATTGTATTAAATATTTTCTTTTCCATGTTTAATTTTGTTTGATTTCTATTGATAACCTTAAGAGTGGACTAACACGGCTACCACACCTCTCTATTAAATGTATGGTAATGAGATCATTAAATATTCCACTGTAATAACAGACAAAAACAGCAACTTTTGATGTGCTCACTATGCAAGACATTTTTTGCCACGCCCAGGGCAGCATAGAAGGGTTGATTGAGAGGATTTCATGACTTTTATTGTGTGTTAAATCCCTCTTTTTTTTTGCAACCAGAACTGCAACTTTAAAACATGGACTGGAGGAGACAGCAGTAATATGCATGAGTTCAAATATAAGTGACATCACACATCTGCATGTAGCTATCAGCCTTGTAAAAATTTTATGCACTTGAGATTTTCGGGAGGCTAATTTTTATGCACAGATGTGTTCTGGCACTTTTGTTTTCTTTGGACGTGCACACAAGAAGCTGTGCTGACCGTTGAAGCTTGGCTTTAAGTTCGTAGTAGAAGCCGTGTGCTTAGCCATCTGCTCATGGTTCTACCGTGTAGCTTTCTGCATCAGTCTCTTAGATTGTAAGCCCACGAGGGACAGGGAAATACCTGGAGTACCTGAATGTAATCACCTTGAGCTACAACTGAAAAAGGCATGAACCAAATTCAAGCAAGTAAATAAATAAAGAAAGAAAGAATACATTATAAGGTCCAGAATGAGCAGATTCATGATCTGATTTACTAAGACATTCTTCATATCTTGGGTTTCTGACAAAGTCATTTCACGAATTAGGGCCTTTTTGTGAATTGTAGCAAATCTGTGGCAAATCCAACTGAATTTGCCCTATAGTTGCAGGGCATATTTTGGTGAATTTGGGGAGCCTCTGACAATTGTTTCACTTGAATGAGGCTGAGATTTGCCTAGTATGAGTTGGGTTCTGGTTTCAGATTTTCAGTCTGCATCGCATTTCAAGCAGAGTTTGGATGGCTTCTATTATGAAACAAAATACTCTGTTGGATTTAAATTTTGTTATTTTTTTCCAAAACATGCCAGGAAAGCATTCTTTAGTGGACGGAAGAATAAACATTCCAGCTGCTGCATTCTCAGACCTTTGGTATTTACGAGGCTCATATAGTGATAAACACTGTGGCACTTTTTGTAGGGGGATGAGAATCTCTGTTCTAAGAATAAAACACCCAGTGTTCACAGATCTGGAACTCTTTATGCCTTCCACATGGATCCAATAAGTAAAACTTTCAGCTCCAAGCATTTGTTTCCCCTTTCTGTAACTGTCTGTCTGCATCCTTGTCTGAGTGATACGAACAGTAATGTTTCCTGGTCTGTTACAAGCTCTCCCACCCCTTTCTTGGTGGCCTCTTCAGCCTACAGTCAATTATCGCCTGCCTCTTCCCAACCCCTTGGTTTGGATGTACACAAAGTTAGGGGGTGGGGGGGGTGGGGGGTGGAGGAGGTGTTGATTTCCAAAGCCATTTAGGCAGGTATGTAGTGTTTTACCCATAAAACTAGTCTTCTATAAACTTACCAAGCCTTGAGGGGATAATGAAATGACCATTATGGGTGCTGAAATCAGTGCTGACTAAGTGCATTTTATAATCAGTGCCTAGATTTAGACACTGATTATAGAATACGCTTAGATGATATTTCAGCGCCTAAATTTATGCGCATCCATTTACACCAACGAAAACATGACATAATTTCCAGCATGTAGATTTAGGCGCATTGGGCCATATTCTATAACTAGGTGTGTAAATTTCAGAACGTCCACAAAACGCCCTTTTCCCTGCCCATAATCACTCCCTTTTTGCCTGCACATGTTAGAAGTTCAGCTCACATCATTACAGAATACGCTTAGTGACGTGCACCTAAATTCTAATCAGCACTCATTAGCTTGTTCAGTTATGTGCATTAGTACATAAGTACATAAGCACTGCCACGCTAGGAAAAGACCAAAGGTCCATCAAGCCCAGCACTCTGTCTCTGACAGTGGCCAATCCAGGCCCCAAGAACCTGGCAAAAACCCAGAATTTAATAACGATCAATGGACTTTTCCTTCAGGAATCTGTCCAGACCCCCTTTAAACTCAGCAAGGCCAGCTGCCATCACTACCTTCTCCGGCAATGAGTTCCAGAGTCTAACCACACGCTGAGTAAAGAAAAACTTTCTCCAATTTGTTTTAAACCTACCACATTCTAATTTCATCTTGTGTCCCCTATTATTGTTAGAAAGTGTAAACAAACGCTTCACATCTGTCCGCTGTACCCCACTCATTATTTTGTAGACCTCTATCATATGACCCCTCAGCCGCCTTTTCTCCAGGCTAAAGAGTCCTAGCCGTCTTAACCTCTCCTCATAAGGTAGTCATCCCATCCCTTTTATCATTTTCATCGCCCTTCTCTGCACCTTCTCCAATTCCTTTATATCTTTTTTGAGATGAGGTGACCAGAACTGAACACAATACTCCAGGTGCGGTTGCACCATGGAGCGATATAACGGCATTATAACATCCTCATGCTTGTTTTCCATCCCTTTTCTAATAATACTCAACATTCTTTTCACCTTCTTAGCCGCCGCAGCACATTGAGCGGAAGATTTCAACGTTCTATCCACGATGACTCCCAGATCCCTTTCTCGGTCCGTAACTCCTAAAGCGGAACCTTGCATGACATAGCCGTAATTCGGGTTCCTCCTTCCCACGTGCATCACTTTGCACTTGTCAACGTTGAACTTCATCTGCCATTTGGACGCCCAATCCCCCAGTCTCACGAGGTCCTCTTGTAATCTTTCACACTCCTCCCGCGATGAGATGACCCTGGATAACTTTGTGTCATCTGCGAATTTAATTACCTCACTAGTTACTCCCATCTCAAGGTCATTTATAAATATGTTAAAAAGCAGCGGTCCCAGCACAGACCCTTGAGGGACCCCACTAACTACCCTTCTCCATCGAGAATACTGACCATTCAACCCTACACTCTGCTTCCTATCTTTTAACCAGCTCTTAATCCATAATAATACACTGCCTCCTATCCCATGACTCTCCAGTTTCCTTTGGAGTCTTTCATGAGGCACTTTGTCAAACGCCTTCTGAAAATCTAGATATACAATACATTGTTATAGAATTTGCGCCAATTTTGGCATAGATCTCTAGGTGCCCTATATAAAATCTAGGGTTACGTGCGTAACTTTAGCCACAGTTTCAGGTGATGTTCTCAAGGTCTGAGTTTTCACTTGCATGCAGACTTTTCTGTATTCAAAAGTCTTTTTGCCTCATAAAAATTAGGTCCACCAACTAGGAGAGGTATAAAGAGTGCAAGGAAAAAGTCTTTTGATTTGTTAGGAACTGAGCATCGTTTTAGGGAAGAGGGAACCTATTCCGAAAGATTGTGCTGTACATTAACTAACATGTTAAGTTTTTGACATCTGAGCTGAACAAACACTAACAAGTTAAATCCCACTACACTAACAAGCATTTATCATGTACAAGTTAGTGTAGTGGGATTTAAATTCGACGTGAGTGGGAGTCACCTCAGCGTTCTGTGATCTTGAGGTTCTTCAAGAAACAGAATATTTAAAAACAATTTTTTAGCTGCAGCCTCTGGCATTTTATTATTTTGATTTTGAATACTTCTTTATTACTCGTCACTGAGCAATTGTTTTTCATTTGAGTACACACTTGTTTTTGGTGGGTCTCTCCAGTGATATCCCGCGGGAGGTGGTGGAAATGAAAACGATAATGGAATTCAAACATGCGTGGGATAAGCATAAAGGAATCCTGTACAGAAGGAATGGATCCTCAGGAGCTTAGTCGAGATCGGGAGGTGGGGCTGGTGGTTGGGAGGCGGGGATAGTGCTGGGCAGACTTATACGGTCTGTGCCATAGCCGGTGGTTGGGAGGCGGGGCTGGTGGTTGGGAGGCGGGGATAGTGCTGGGCAGACTTATACGGTCTGTGCCATAGCCGGTGGTTGGGAGGCGGGGCTGGTGGTTGGGAGGCGGGGCTAGTGCTGGGCAGACTTATACGGTCTGTGCCATAGCCGGTGGTTGGGAGGCGGGGCTGGTGGTTGGGAGGCGGGGATAGTGCTGGGCAGACTTATACGGTCTGTGCCATAGCCGGTGGTTGGGAGGCGGGGCTAGTGGTTGGGAGGCGGGGATAGTGCTGGGCAGACTTATACGGTCTGTGCCAGAGCCGGTGGTTGGGAGGCGGGACTGGTGGTTTGGAGGCGGGGATAGTGCTGGGCAGACTTATACGGTCTGTGCCAGAGCTGGTGGTTTGGAGGCGGGGATAGTGCTGGGCAGACTTGTACGGTCTGTGCCAGAGCCGGTGGTTGGGAGGAGGGGCTGGTGGTTGGGAGGCAGGGATAGTGCTGGGCAGACTTATACGGTCTGTGCCCTGAAGAGCACAGGTACAAATCAAAGTAGGGTATACACAAAAAGTAGCACATAAGAGTTGTCTTGTTGGGCAGACTGGATGGACCGTGCAGGTCTTTTTCTGCCGTCATCTACTATGTTAACTATGTTACTATGTATATCTATAAAGAAGCTGAAGCAGCTGCGAGCAACTCAATCAGATAAGTGGTCTTTCATTAATAAGATTACTAGATAAGTTCAGGATTGGTGGAAACAACTGGATCAAGGGCTTCCTAACCACAAGAACATATCAAGTAAAATCAAATTCAAACATATCATCACCGTGGAAAGCAGACTGTGGAGTACTGCAAGGATCACTGCTATCACCGATCCTATTCAACTTAATGATGACCCCACTTGCCAAGTCCTTATCCAACCATTGCCTTAACCCTTTCATATATGCAGATGATGTCACAATATACATTCCTTACGAAATCAAGCTCGGCCTGAACATCATGGATTCATGGGCAAATGCATTTCAACTAAAACTCAATAAAGAAAAAACTCATTGTCTCGTCCTCTCATCCCAACACAGCGCAGACATCCCCACAAGTATCAACACCCCAGATCACACCCTTCCTATCTCAGACAGCTTGAAAATCCTCGGTGTTACAATGGACCGTAACAACACTAGAGCGCCAAGTGGCATCCACAACAAAGAAAACGTTCCACTGAATTTGGAAACTCAAACACGTGAAGCAATTCTTCCCGAGGGAAACATTTTGCAACCTAATACAATCAATGGTACTAAGCCACTTAGATTACTGCAATGGAATTTATGCAGGATGTAAAGAACAAACCTTAAAGAACCTTCAGACCGCTCAAAACACGGCAGCTAGGCTTATATTTGGTAAAACGCGATTTGAAAGTGCAAAACCCCTCCGCGAAAAATTACACTGGCTCCCAATCAAAGAACGCATCTCCTTCAAAATCTGCATCCTGGTTCACAAAATCATCTACGGAGAAGCCCCGAGTTACAAGACAGACTTGATCGACTTACCAATTAGAAATACATCCGAATAAACATGATCTTATCTAAATCTGCACTACTCAAGCTGCAAAGGACTCAAATACAAAACAACTTACGCATCTAGTTTTTCCTACATAAGCACACAACTGTGGAACGCATTACCAAAAGCCTTGAAAACTACGTACGACCACCTAAACTTCCGGAAATCACTAAAAACCAACCTGTTTAAAAAGGCATAGCTTACCGATCCAACTTAAATGCCTGATCTCTGCAACACAACCAAACTAAAGCACGTAATGGACATAACACAACTCTTCCGTTCTCCGATTCTGTAATGTGGCTGTGCTACATGAACTTGATCTTACCACAACATCACCCTGTATTTGTTCACACTGGAGCCTGCAATGGCCTCTCCGGTACTATGTAAGCCACATTGAGCCTACAAATAGGTGGGAAAATGTGGGATACAAATGCAACAAATAAAATAAATTAAAAATGTTGTTTATACATATGTTAGGTTTGATTAACGGATGGTGCAGTGTTATCAGCTATTTTAGCTCTTTGAGCTGTTCCAGCTGAGCCCATATTCAAAATGATATTTAAGCAATTGAAGGTTTATTTAATATTTGTTTAGGTCAGTTTTATTTACTGCTTTTGATTTATTTTTGATATCTCTTCATATTTCATAATTAATAACCAAATATACAGTGGGGGAAATAAGTATTTGATCCCTTGCTGATTTTGTAAGTTTGCCCACTGACAAAGACATGAGCAGCCCATAATTGAAGGGTAGGTTATTGGTAACAGTGAGAGATAGCACATCACAAATTAAATCCGGAAAATCACATTATGGAAAGTATATGAATTTATTTGCATTCTGCAGAGGGAAATAAGTATTTGATCCCTCTGGCAAACAAGACCTAATACTTGGTGGCAAAACCCTTGTTGGCAAGCACAGCGGTCAGACGTCTTCTGTAGTTGATGATGAGGTTTGCACACATGTCAGGAGGAATTTTGGTCCACTCCTCTTTGCAGATCATCTCTAAATCATTAAGAGTTCTGGGCTGTCGCTTGGCAACTCGCAGCTTCAGCTCCCTCTATAAGTTTTCAATGGGATTAAGGTCTGGTGACTGGCTAGGCCACTCCATGACCCTAATGTGCTTCTTCCTGAGCCACTCCTTTGTTGCCTTGGCTGTATGTTTTGGGTCATTGTCGTGCTGGAAGACCCAGCCACGACCCATTTTTAAGGCCCTGGCGGAGGGAAGGAGGTTGTCACTCAGAATTGTACGGTACATGGCCCCATCCATTCTCCCATTGATGCGGTGAAGTAGTCCTGTGCCCTTAGCAGAGAAACACCCCCAAAACATAACATTTCCACCTCCATGCTTGACAGTGGGGACGGTGTTCTTTGGGTCATAGGCAGCATTTCTCTTCCTCCAAACACGGCGAGTTGAGTTCATGCCAAAGAGCTCAATTTTTGTCTCATCTGACCACAGCACCTTCTCCCAATCACTCTCGGCATCATCCAGGTGTTCACTGGCAAACTTCAGACGGGCCGTCACATGTGCCTTCCGGAGCAGGGGGACCTTGCGGGCACTGCAGGATTGCAATCCGTTATGTCGTAATGTGTTACCAATGGTTTTCGTGGTGACAGTGGTCCCAGCTGCCTTGAGATCATTGACAAGTTCCCCCCTTGTAGTTGTAGGCTGATTTCTAACCTTCCTCATGATCAAGGATACCCCACGAGGTGAGATTTTGCGTGGAGCCCCAGATCTTTGTCGATTGACAGTCATTTTGTACTTCTTCCATTTTCTTACTATGGCACCAACAGTTGTCTCCTTCTCGCCCAGCGTCTTACTGATGGTTTTGTAGCCCATTCCAGCCTTGTGCAGGTGTATGATCTTGTCCCTGACATCCTTAGACAGCTCCTTGCTCTTGGCTATTAGATTGTAAGCTCTTTGAGCAGGGACTGTCTTTCTTCTGTGTTTGTACAGCGCTGCGTACACTTTGTAGCGCTCTAGAAATGTTAAATAGTAGTAGTAGTAGTAGAGGTTAGAGTCTGACTGATTCACTGAGTCTGTGGACAGGTGTCTTTCATACAGGTGACCATTGCCGACAGCTGTCTGTCATGCAGGTAACGAGTTGATTTGGAGCATCTACCTGGTCTGTAGGGGCCAGATCTCTTACTGGTTGGTGGGGGATCAAATACTTATTTCCCTCTGCAGAATACAAATAAATTCATATACTTTCCACAATGTGATTTTCCGGATTTAATTTGTGATGTGCTATCTCTCACTGTTACCAATAACCTACCCTTCAATTATGGGCTGCTCATGTCTTTGTCAGTGGGCAAACTTACAAAATCAGCAAGGGATCAAATACTTATTTCCCCCACTGTATATGTGCAGCCCAACACAGATTCATTCTATTTCAGGGGCCCTTTTTACCGCAGAAATGACCGTGACCATGTGGCCATACGAGGGCAGCACTTGCCGCTACCCATTGAGGTGGCAGTAAGGGCTCCCTCGCCAATCTGCTGGTAACTAGCCACTGTGCCACCGGGTAACCTGCTGCAGAAAGAGTTTTCAAATATTTCTGCTAGCGCCACTGGGGGTGAACTATAGCCAGCTTCTGTGGTGGGCTTAACGCTGTTTAATAAAAGGGCCCCTCAATGTATTATTATCTTTCTGAGAATGTCAGCTGGGAGGGGTGTCAAAGGAACTTGGCCTTTAGGTTTTCTGGAAGAATCTTTTCACAATGTTACTACTTGAGCTGCTCTAACCTTTCTCTCGGGTATGGATCAGATTATAAAAAAGAAAGACCTTTCCTTTTGTGGTCAATTCCCTGACTTGGCACATGTTATGCAGGCTGAGCAGGAAGGGCTTTTTTTTTTTTTTTTTTAACAAATGTTAGCTAGAGCTGTAAATCTTGAAGCAGCTTTTTTTTTTTTAAATATATGTAATAAAATTTCCCTGCAAGTATCTCAACACTTCAGTGCAATAAATATGTATTTTTTGATCCAGCCCAGCTTGAGAAATTTTTATTGGATAAAGAAGCTTGATTTTATCTTTTCTTGGATAGTGGTGGTGGTTTTCTGAGTATCTGAAATTTAGAACAAGAATGAATTTCTTCTTTTGCTCGATGATGCAAACTTTTAATGTTCTTACCTCTTTCTCTCCTTGTTTAAGTGGCTCAAAGGTTACAGTGAGGTTCTTTTGGTGCAGAGGTCAACCCATTCCCCTTGATTTATAGGAGAATTAATGGTTTTAAAATGCGATTATAGAAAACTTGAAAGGAATTGGCTGCAAATTCATCTTGGTTGTGATGTGATTTGGCATAAAAGCATTAAGAATTATTTAAAAAAAGCATTTTTGTCATCAAGAATTATAGTAAATTTCCTCTTTTGAATCCAAATTTGGTCCTACAAATTGGTCCTTCTGCAGCTGAATTAGCTTTTTTTTTGCGTGAAAGTAATATCATTGAGAGCACAAATATAGACACAGAACACTGCGATTCATAAGAACATAAGAATAGCCAATCTGGGTCAGAACCAATGGTCCATCTAGCCCAGTATCCTCCTTCTATCAGTGGCTAATCCAGGTCACAAGTACCTGCAGAAACCCAATTAGTAGCAACGTTCCGTGATACCAATCCCAGGGCAAGAAGTGGCTTCCCCCATATTTATCTCAATAGCAGACTATGGACTTTTCCAAACCATTTTTAAACACATCTGCTAACCACTGTAACCACATCCTCGAGCAACGTTCCAGAGCTTAACTATTCATTGAGGGTCTCTTTTACCAAGCTGCGGCAAAAGGGTGCCGGTGTTGCCGCGTATTTTACATATATGCTGAGGCCGCCTTTTACTGCAGCTGGTAAAAGGGAAGTGTTACTTTCCTGCAGGAAATGGCAGTGCAGCAAGTAAAGCAGGAGGGAGCCCATAGCGCCACCCATTGAGGGTGGTAACTGGGCAGCGCTAGGGGTGGGAAGTACCGCCAAGCTGCAGTACTTCCTGTATAGCGAGTGGTAACGCTTAGTAAAAGGAGCCCATTGATCAAATGGAGGACTTTAACTGGAAAATACGGGATATTAAGGGAAGAAAGATAGGTGATCCTACACGAAAACCATATCTTACACAGCGCATATCTTAGCGTATGTCTTACACAATTTTTTATTTTATTTATTTATTTATTGCATTTGTATCCCACATTTTCCCACCTTTTTGCGGGTTCAGTGTGGCTTACAATATGAGTTAAATATTGGAAATACAATTTGTTACAGATTGGTTATGGATTACATTTTGTATAATTATGCGAAACAATTGGAGTGTCCTTGGGGGTGTAACAATGGAGCACAAACATTGAAACATTGGGAGGAAACAATGGGAGCTTAGAGGGCGATAAGAAGGCATAAAGACATATGATATATGTCTTTCTGTGATTGAAGTTATGAATGATGTGATATTACGGGAATGAGAGTTCCGAGGTGAATGTGTGATGCATTCGTGAATAGTAGGTGTGGACTTTATGTGTTTTGGTTCTTTCCGTAAATCCTTTCGAAAAGATGGGTCTTCAGTGATCTGCGGAAGGAAGCTTGTTCGTTGATTGTTCTTTAAGTTGCGTGGCAGTGTATTCCAATACTGCGTGCTCATGTGAGAAAAGGTTGATGCATGTAGCGTTTTGTATTTCACGCCTTTGCAATTGGGGAAGTGGAGGTTTAAGAAGGTTCGGGATGATCTTTTGGCGTTTCTGGGTGGTAGGTCTATTAACTCAGACATGTAGGCTGGGGCTTCGCCGTGAATGATTTTGTGGACTATTGTGCATACTTTGAAAGTGATGCGTTCCTTTAGTGGAAGCCAGTGTAGTTTCTCTCGTAATGGTTTTGCACTCTCATATTTTGGTTTTCCAAAGATGAGTCTGGCTGCCGTATTCTGGGCTGTTTGAAGTTTTCTCAGTGTTTGTTCTTTGCAACCTACGTATAGTGAGTTGCAGTAATCCAGATGGCTGAGCACGAGGGATTGTACTAGGCTGCGAAAGACGGATCTTGGGCAGTATGGTCTTATCCTTTTAAGTTTCCACATGCTGTAGAACATCTTTTTAGTTGTGTTGTTAGCATGAGTATCGAGCGTTAGGTGGCGGTCGATAGTGACTCCAAGGATCTTTAGCATTTCTGAGATTTGAAGGTTCAGGTTTGGTGTGTTTATGGCTGTGAATTCTTTTGTGTTGTGTTGGGAGGTGAGTATTAGGCATTTAGTTTTTTCTGCGTTTAATTTCAGACGGAATGCATCTGCCCATGTGCTCATGATGTGTAGACTTTGATTGATTTCGTTGAGGATTTCGTTAATGTCTTGTTTGAAGGGGATGTATATTGTCACATCATCAGCGTATATATATGGGTTGAGGTTATGGTTTGATAGGAGTTTTGCCAGCGGGATCATCATTAGGTTGAAGATGGTTGGTGAGAGAGGTGATCCCTGTGGAACTCCACATTCAGGTGTCCATGCTTTAGACGTGGTCGAATTTGATGTGACTTGATATGAACGTTGGGTTAGGAACCCTTCGAACCAATGCGTATCTTAGCTTATATCTTACACAGCATGTATCTTATACAGCGCATATCTTACACAACGTGTATCTTAGCGTATGTCTTACACAACGCGTATCTTAGCATATATCTTACACAGCGCGTATATTGGCGCATATCTTACACAGCGCATAAAACATATATCTTACATAGCATATATCTTACACAGTGTGTATCTTATACAGCACATATCTTAGTGTATATCTTACACAGCATATATGTTGGTGCATATTTTATACAGCAAGTATCTTACACAGCGCATATCAGCATATATCTTATATAGTGTTTACCTTACACAGAACATATCTTAGTACATATCTTACATAGTGCATATCTGGCAGGTAGATGCATAATTGCTTATTGCTCGTATTTGATCTATTCTTACTGTACACCGCCTTGAGTGAATTCTTCAAAAAGGTGGTAAATAAATCCTAATAAATAAATAAATAAATAAATAAATAAATAGGCAGAGTGTGAGTGAAGCATGGGCAGGACTCACATTTGTGTGTGTAATTTATAGAATAATGAAAGTTATGCACATATCTCTGGCACTACTCATGACCCCCTTTCTATTTTACGATAGAAGAGGCTCCCATTAAGTGTCCTTCAGCCACTGAAATACAGATTCCCTTGTAATGTCTTTCCCAGGGATCTTTGGTGTTCTTTCATGGGAAAGATTTAATTTTATTTTGTGTTTTTACTTTTTAAAGAGGATTTTTTTTTGTTACATTTGTACCCCGCGCTTTCCCACTCATGGCAGGCTCAATGCGGCTTACATGGGGCAATGGAGGGTTAAGTGACTTGCCCAGAGTCACAAGGAGCTGCCTGTGCCTGAAGTGGGAATCAAACTCAGTTCCTCAGGACCAAAGTCCACCACCCTAACCACTAGGCCACTCCTAAAAAGTGACATAAAGCAGCATTTGAACGTTTTTCTCACAAAAATGTCCAAATCAGCATTTTCAAAACCTCATTTTAGATGTTTTTCTTTGAAGTCCGTCGGAAGTGCATTCAAATCACAAGGGGGAATGTCAGAGGCGTGTTAAGGGTGGGATCTGGGCATTCCTAACACTTGGACGTTTTTCAGCCATAATGGAACAAAACGAAACCGCCCAGGACTAAAACTAAGATGTTTTGAGCTAGACCTGTTTTTATAACGAAGGGTGCCCTAAATGACCAATGGAGGGAATAAGGGATGACCTCCCCTTACTCCCCCAGTGATCAGTAACCTCCTCTCATCCCACAAAAATATAATTAAAAACATTACTTAGCAGCCTGTATGTCAGCCTCAGCTGTTATACTCAGGTCCATTAGAACAGCATGAAGGTCCCTGGAGTAGTCTAGTGGTGGGTCCAGTGCACTTCAGACAGGTGGACCCAGTCTCCTACCTCCCCCTACCTGTTACACTTGTGGAGCAAACTGTGAGCTCTCCAAGACTCACCAGAAACCCACTGTATCCACATATACAGTAGGTGCCTCCTTCACCTGTAAGGGCTATGGTAATGGTGTGCAGTCGGGTGCAGTGGGTTTTGGAGGGGCTCAGCAGATAAGGTAAGGGAGCAATGGTCAGATGTGTACCTGGGAGCATTTTATGAAGTCCACTTGGATATTTGTTTTTGAAAATGGACCAAAAAATAAAACGTTCAAATCACAAAACCTTCTATTTTCGAAAACAAAAAAATAGACGTTTTTCTTTTTTGAAAATGACCTTCTTTGCTATTCAGATTTTGGACATTTTTTTGCAAAACGTCCAAAGTCGGACTTAGACGTCATGCCCCTCCACGTCATCTATACCAGTGGTTTTCAGCCCAATCCTAAGAGAGAAGCTGCCCAGTCAGGTTTTCAGAATATCCACAATGAATATGCATGAGAGAGATTTGCATACCAAGAATGCAGTTTGTGCAAATTGATTTAATGAATATTCGTTGTGGATATCCTAAAATCCTAACTTGACAGATGGTCTCTGAGGACTGGATTGAAAACCACTGATCTATACTATGCCTCACTGTTTGGCCAGGGTCCCATAAACCTGTTTCCAGATCCTTCCAGCTTGGCCCTCAGACCTCAAATTGCTAGAAGCACTGAAGACGTACGCAGAGTCCCCCTTTAAATTCCCAAGGCCCAATCAAGCACCTCAGGGGTGGGACCATTTGATTTGCACTTGGGTTCTATGTAGACTCTATTAGCCTCTCCAAAGCAATCCTGTGGGTCAAAACCAAAATAGAATCCAGCCAGGATACTAATTCCCTCAAACTAACTTGTCACTGTACTAGCTACATTAAGAAAGAGTTTATCTTTCATCCACACTTCTGGTTCCTCCTGTGCAATCAACAGAAATCAAACAAAATAAAACATGGAAAAGAAAATAAGATGATACCTTTTTTATTGGACATAACTTAATACATTTCTTGATTAGCTTTCGAAGGTTGCCCTTCTTCCTCAGATCGGAAATAAGCAAATGTGGTAGCAGATAGTATATATAAGAGAAACATCAAAGCATTACTTTGACAGTCTGACAGAGTGGGAGGGTGGGGGTATGCATGGGGACATCAAAGCATTTCATTGATATTCTAACAGAATGGGTGTTGGTAGGTGAGAGGAGGGTGATAAACAGAGAAATAAACAGAGAAATACAGCTTATGGTTTATAATGGGTTAGAAAATCAATGAAATGCTTTGATGTCCCCATGCATACCCCCACCCTCCCACTCTGTCAGACTGTCAAAGTAATGGTTTGATGTTTCTCTTATATATACTATCTGCTACCACATTTGCTGATTTCCGATCTGACGAAGAAGGGCAACCTTCGAAAGCTAATCAAGAAATGTATTATGTCCAATAAAAAAGGTATCATCTTATTTTCTTTTCCATGTTTTGTTTTGTTTGATTTCTATTGATAACCTTTAAGAGTGGACTAACACAGCTACCACACCTCTCTTCCTGTGCAATCAAAATAGTACATTTTCCTTTGTGAAGGCCATCATGCCAGGGGTTCTGGATAAAGTGACCCCTGAGTTCTTTTACCACTCTAGTTTGGCTCTTTAAATTTCTGTCTTCAGCCCAGACAGCTGAACACATGGGGCAATAATCTCTGTACAGCTCATATTCTGTATATTTGTGTTATACTGCCACCTTGTGGCAAGTGGTTGTATCAGTTGACTCAGATAGCCTTTTGGATCTATAACCTCTGAACCAATAGATTAAAAAAAATGGCTTTTATGGTTGTCTCCCTCCTCCTATTGGATGCTCCCATGTTCATTTCCTGACTAAGGATATATTCTAGTTGATCCCTTAAAAGCAAGGCTCTCAGGGCCGGAAGCCTGTATTTCAGAGAAAGGGCTTTGAGCTGATCCTGCCATAACTGTAATAAATGTTCTGATTAGGATGATATCAGGTCCAGGGTGCACTTCCCAGAGGCAGTGTGTATAGCAAAACAAAAATCAGAAAGGCAAAGGCTATTTTATCTAAGAAATAAACTTGTTACAAGTATACACACTTGCAAAATATCTTATGGGTAAATTGCTATGGGTTTAAGATTCATTAAGGGAATGAATCTGATGGAAGATACCTCTCTGCATGTGCCTGCATATCTCTCTATGGGTGTTTCTGAGTCTCTGTGTGTATAACTCTATGAGTGTGTCTGAGTGTGTCTATGTATATCTCTGTATGAGTCTTTGTGTGTGTGTGCATTTGAACATATGTGTATGTAACATAGTAACATAGTAGATGATGGCAGAAAAAGACCTGCACGGTCCATCCAGTCTGCCCAAGAAGATAAATTCATATGTGCTACTTTTTTATTTGTACTGTCCTCTTCAGGGCACAGACCGTATAAGTCTGGCCAGCCCTATCCCCGCCTCCCAACCACCAGCTCTGGCACAGACCCTATAAGTCTGCCCAGCACTATCCCTGCCTCCCACCACCGGCTCTGGCACAGACTGTATAAGTCTGCACAGCACTATCCCCGCCGCCCAATCACCAGCCCCGGCACAGACCGTATAAGTCTGCCAAGCACTAGTCCCGCCTCCCAACCACCAGCCCCAGCACAGACCGTATATGTCTGCCCAGCACTAGCCCTGCCTCCCAACCACCAGTTCTGCCACCCATTCTAGGCTAAGCTCCTGAGGATCCCTTCCTTCTGCACAGGATTCCTTTATGTTTATCCCATGCATGTTTGAATTATGTACATCTCTGAGTGTGTCCAAGTATGTGTGAATGTATATATCTGTACAAGTGTGTGTGTATATATGCATCTGTATTAGTGTGTCTGAGTGTGTTATGTATGTCTGTGAGTATATATCTCTCTATGAATATGTCTGTGTGTGTTTTTGTGTGTATAAATCTCTGTAGGAGTGTACTACTCTTACTACTTATCATTTCTATAGCACTACTAGACGTACACAGCGCTGTACGCTTTAACATGTAAGAGACAGTCCCTGCTGGACAATCTAATCAAGACAAACAGGACAAATAAGGGATAAAGGAATTACTTAAAGTGGGAATGATAAAACATGGGTACTGAACAAGTGAGTACGGATTAGGAGTTAAAAGCAGCATCAAAAAGGTGGGCTTTTAGCCTAGATTTGAAGACGGCCAGAGATGGAGCTTGATGTACCGGCTCAGGAAGTCTATTCCAGGCATATGGTGCAGCAAGATAAAAGGAACGGAGTCTGGAGTTAGCAGTGGAGGAGAAGGGTGCAGATAAGAGAGATTTACCCAGTGAACGGAGTTCCTGGGGAGGAATGTGGAGAGGTACTGAGGAGCTGCAGAGTGAATGCACTTATAGGTCAATAAGAGGAGTTTGAACTGTATGTGGAAACGGATAGGGAACCAGTGAAGTGACTTGAGGAGAGGGCTAATATGAGCATAGCAACACTGGTGGAATGTAAATCGTGCAACAGAATTTTGAACAGATTTGTAAAGGAGAGAGATGGTTAAGTGGCAGACCTGGAGAAGCAAGTTGCAATAGTCCAAGCGAGAGGTGATAAGAGTGTGGATGAGGGTTCTGGTAGTTTGCTCAGAAAGGAAAGGGTGAATTTTGGTGATATTATAGAGAAAGAAATGACAGGTTGTAGCAGTCTGCTGAATATGTGCAGAGAAGGAGAGAGAGGAGTCAAAGATGATCCCAAGGTTACGAGCTGGTGAGACAGGAAGGATGAGAGTGTTATCTACAGAAATAGAGAATGGGGAAGGAGGAAAGGTTGGTTTAGGGGGAAAGATAAGAAGGTCAGTCTTGATCATGTTTAGTTTCAGATGGCGCTGAGACATCCAGGCAGCAATATCAGACAGGCAGGCTGATACTTTGGCCTGGATTCCTGCTGAGATTTCTGGTGTGGAGAGGTAGATCTGTGAGTCATCAGTGTAAAGATGATACTGAAAACCATGGGATGAGATCAAAGTACCAAGGGAAGAAGTATAGATGGAGAAAAGAAGAGGTCCCAGGACAGATCCCTGAGATACACCAACTGACAGTGGGATAGAAGTAGAGGAGGATCCACTAGAGTATACACTAAAGGTACGCTGGGAGAGATAAGAAGAAAACCAGGAAAGAACAGAGCCCTGAAATCCAACTGAGGACAGTGTATCAAGGAGTAGGCTGTGATCAACAGTGTCAAAAACAGCAGATAGATCGAGAAGGATGAGGATAGAATAGAGACCTTTGGATCTGGCCAGGAATAGGTCATTGGAGACTTTAGCAAGCGCTGTTTCAGTTGAATGAAGGGGGTGAAAGCCAGATTAAAGTGGAAAGTTCCTTCCTAAGGTAGTGTCAGAGTACCATCTTTACCAGTCAACTGTTCCTCCAATATTTTCCCAAAATCCCATGCCCATCATGACGAAAGTGCATGTTGGACTGCAAGAGAGCCTTGGACTTCTGTATGGAGTGTACTAAATCCCATGGTCAGTCCACCCAACTTTTTGTTTCTTTTGATCCTGACAGGATGGGGACAGCCATCAGGAAGTTCACATTATCCAATTGGTTAGCAAATATTTCTTTTACTTATGCCCTGGCTGGGCTGACTCTAGAGGGTTACATCATAGCTCATAATGTCAGTACCATGACTATGTCAGTATGCCACTTGAGGATATTTGCAAATCTGCGACATGGTCATCTATCCAGACATTCACATCTCACTACTGTCTCAAACAAGACTCCTGATGTGACTGTCGATTTGGTCAGTCAGTCCTCTAGAATTTATTCAGGGTCTAGAATCCCTCAGGCCAATTTTTTACTTCTGTTTCAGACTGTTACATAAAAATAGATGTTCTGGTTGATCCAAGATGGCGGATGCATGACAGCAATGCATTCTGTCTTGCTCTGTGTCTGCTATTATTTCCTCTTACCTTTTCTCCTGGAATCTTTTAAATGATTTGTTAACTTTTCTGAGTAAATGAAGAGGACACTCACATCTACCCTGCGGACAAGCCTGCCCCAGATAGGTCACTTTGCACATCTGGAGCGAGGGTGTTCCTACAGGGTGTAGCAGGGGAAGGAGAGCCACCTACCCTACTTAATGTGGACACCACTCTGAGCTTGGAAGCAAGGGACCCACCGCAAAATCCGTCCATACTTGTGGAAGAGCATGGAGGTGCATTGGAATTAGGAGAAGTAGCCGGTGCTTTCCATGTGGGGCTTGCTTGCCTGACAGTATTGGCAAAAGAGGGAGCTGCAGGAGTTGCACCAACAGCTGTTGTTCCCATCAACAGGAAGGGCCCAAAGTCTGCTGAAGAGCTTCAGGAGTACTTGTGAGTATGAAGCAGTTGTTAGAAGAACTTCATAAGCGAGCTTTGCTGGGAAAGCCGAAACTGATTACATTGGATGTTATTTGGGATTCTTTAATCAAATTGGACACTTCTCTCTCAAACAAATTGGAGCTAATGGCCTCCCAGTCTTTGGTAGGTCAAGGGGCATTAGTTGAGACTCAGGAAAAGTTTCATCTTTAGAAAAGAATTTATATTCTACTAGGACAGAGGTTAAAACAGTTTCTGATTCACATGTATTGGTTAAGGGTAATTTGATGATTCATCGTAGGTTAGAAAATATGGAAAATTCTCTATGCAAGAAAACTCTGCGGTTTATGAACTTTCCTAAAGTTGCCTCTGGCTCCATTATTAACTCTTAAACATTTTTTATTTGAAATATTGAAAATCCCAGAGCAATCGTGTCCTCTTATATTAAAGGTGTATTATTTGCCATTAGTGGTTAAGAAACCGTCTGATCAAGATATTGTTCCAGGGATGGATGTGTCTTTTGATGAATTGAATGTGACTCAGATCATTACTGGAGAAGATCAAGATGCATTGAAAGGGAGGAGTGGCCTAGTGGTTAGGGTGGTGGACTTTGGTCCTGAGGAACTGAGTTTGATTCCCACTTCAGGCACAGGCAGCTCCTTGTGACTCTGGGCAAGTCACTTAACCCTCCATTGCCCCATGTAAGCTGCATTGAGCCTGCCATGAGTGGGAAAGCGCAGGGTATAAATGTAACAAAAATAAAATAGATACTACTGGAGATTCTACATGAAATGTTGCTACTATTGGAGATTCTACATGGAATGTTGCGACTGTTGGAGATTCTACATGGAATGTTGCTACTATTGGAGATTCTACATGGAATGTTGCTATTCCACTAGCAACATTCCATATAGAAGCCTGCGTGGCCACATTGGTGATCTGCAAGGGCCGACTTCTACATGGAATATTGCTAGTGGAATAGCAACATTCCATGTAGAATCTCCAATAGTAGCAACAGTGGAAGAGTGGCCTAGTGGTTAGGGTGGTGGACTGTGGTCCTGGGGAACTGAGTTCGATTCCCACTTCAGGCACAGGCAGCTCCTTGAGACTCTGGGCAAGTCACTTAACCCTCCATTGCCCCATGTAAGCCGCATTGAGCCTGCCATGAGTGGGAAAGCGCGGGGTACAAATGTAACTAAAATAAATAAATGTTCAAGTGTACAGCACTGCGTACATATAGTAGCGCTTTAGAAATAATGATTTGTAGTAGTAGTAGTAAATTTTGTATTAAAACCTGATAGAGACTGGGTTTTGCATTTATTCTTCAAGAAGAGAGAAAAACGATGTTGTTCTGTCTGTGTGCCTGTCCTATTTAGATTGTAAGCTCTTTGAGCAGGGACTGTCTTTTTCATGTTTGGTGTACAGCGCTGCGTTTGCCTTGTAGCGCTATAGAAATGATAAGTAGTAGAATTGTTCAAGTGTTTTCAGATGTAGATCGAGTCATTCAGAAGAGACGAAAATTGTTTCTTGAAATGAGACCTAAGTTATTACAGTTGGGTGGATTATTTGGGTTAAACTTCCCATGGAAATGTGTAATTAAACTAGAATCAGTTAGATACATATTTTATGAACCAACTTGTCTAAATGCTTTTCTGTTATCTAAAAACCTACACCACAAGAGGAAAAATTGATCCGGTTAAATTTTGGCAACAGATCTACAACGACGGATGGACAATAAAGACAGACACAATTCAATTCCTCTCAAATTGGGATGATAGATGTAAACTAACACTAGACAACATCGCCCCGATCCAAACCAGAACTTCGCACAGAAAGAACTCAATACCTTGGTTCAACGAAGAACTGAAAAAACTCAAAACACAAGTTAGGAAACTGGAACATGCGTGTAACAAAAAGAAAGACGATCCCACACTGTCAGGTTCTCAGGTTCAGAGCCCGCGGGGCTGGGCTCTGGAGCAAACGTGAGCCCTTGGGCTGCTGACGAGGAGCGACAGCAGCAGGCAAAACCCACCAACCAACACTGGGTAAGCACACCGGCAGGGACTGCAGGCACTGCCCAGCAAACCGGAACACATGGACTGGAATCCCCCGGACTGGAGGACACAGGACTGGAACACTGGACTGCAATCCCCTGGACTGGAACACACACCGGACCGGAACACACTGGACTGGAGCACACTGGACTGGTCCCCCGGACTGGAGGACACAGGACTGGAACACGGGACTGGAGCACACTGGACTGGTCCACACAGCTTCACCTGCACTTAGCTACTAAGCCCCCCCAGGAGTTGAGCTCATGGGTTCGAGTAGCCGGCAGGACTTACTGGACGACACAGGGACCAGGACTAGAACAAGCTGTAACTGAAGTGCACCTAACTCCTAAAGTGACCAAAAGTGTTCCTAAGCCCAGCACCAACAGAAAAGCTCCTAAGCCCTCCACGAACAGCAGTGCTCCTAACAGAAACTACCAGGGGTGCCCCTACGCCCTACACTAACAGAAGTGCAGGGAAACCACAAGGGAAAAGGAAGGGAAGACAAATGCCAGACCTAACACTGGTACTTCCTAAGCACCAAGCTGCAGCAGCTAAACATGGGTTCTCACCCTGGTGCTTCCTAAGCACCCAGCTACCGCAGCTAACCACAGGTCATGAGGAAAAGCGGGGCAAGCACAAGGAAACAAACAGGAAAGCCAAATACCCCAACAACAAAAGGTGCTTCCTAAACACTTACTAACAAGGGTGCTCCCAGCACCAAACTCCAGCACTGCACTAACAGCAGTGCTACACACCGTAACAAAAGGGGAAAACAGGGAAGTCAAACACACAAGTCACAAGTGCACACTGCACTAAACTAACCTGGACCTAAAGCAAGTAGCCAGAAGCAAACGTTGAGAAGGCCCCGAAGGAAAGAACCCACTTCCTTATCATGGCCCTCCCAGATGATGTCACTCTCCCTAGAGTCAGGCAGAACACATTCAAACCCTGAGAGGCCCAACCCACATCAATGCAGCACCGAGAAGCTCTTGAAGCCAGTACACCCAAAGAGAGTTAGAGCAACTCAGACCACACCCACAGCTGCAGTGAAGAGACAATTAACCCCATGCTGCTGGAAGCTGCCAGCACAGAGAGACAGAGCCAGCTCAGAAAGGAAAGAGAAAAGAAACAGAAGCCAGCTAAGAAGCTGAACCCCAGGAAAGAGGTAAGTTTGAGAGGGGTTCTGACCCCAATCATAACACACACTTAACGATTGGAAGCAACTCCGAAGGAAATATAAATACACCATAAGACAAACCAAAAGACAATACTAAAAAACTGAAATTGGACCAAATTACAAAGACACACACAAACTCTTCCAACTTGTGAATAAATTATTAGACACCACTCCAGTCACCAACAACTGCAAAGACGCACCAGGAGCTGACGACTTGGCGAAATACTTCAAGGAGAAAATCATTCAACTGTGACTTAAAATACCTGTTAGCCACATCGAATACACCACACTCCTAGACTGCCTGGACCCAGACCCTGGAATCTACCCAGCAGACAGGATCTGGACTGAATTCACAACACTACCGGAAGATCTTATCTCACGGACGCTCAAAAGATACGCCAAATCCCACTGCAAACAACCTCATGAAATCGGCCCCTCAACAATTTATAACGGACCTAACAAACTACGTGAACTTTATGCTACAAAATGGACTCTTCCCAAGGGAAAAAGGTAACATTTTACTCACCCCTATACCCAAGGATGCAAAGAAAAATGCTAATGAACTAACGAACTATAGACCAGTAACATCCATCCCACTAATTACCAAAATAACAGAAGGTATAGTGACCAAACAACTCACAGACTATCTAAACAAGTTCTCAATATTACACGATTCTCAGTCAGGATTTCGCTTTAATCACAGCACTGAAACCGTACTAGTCACGCTCATGACCAAACTCAAACAACTAATAGCAAACGGCAACAACATTCTATTGTTACAATTTGACATGGTTGACCTTGGAATTTTACTACACATCCTCGAATACTTCGGAATCGGAGGCAACGTTCTCAACTGGTTCAAAGGGTTCCTCACTACACGCTCATACCAAGTGACATCAAAGTCGACTACATCAGCTACATGGATACCTGAATGCGGAGTTCCACAGGGATCCCCCCTCTCACCGACCATATTCAACCTAATGATGACACTCTTGGACAAACTACTATCGAATCAGAACCTAAACACATACATATACGCTGATGATGTAATGATCTTCATCCCATTCAAACAAGATTTAAGGGAAATCTCTGATGAAATCAAACAAAGCCTACATACCATGAATTCCTGGGCAGATGCTTTCCAGTTGAAACTCAATGCAGAGAAAACCCAATGTTTGGTACTTACCTCGCAATGCAACAAGAATAAATTTACCACCATCAACACACCTAAACTAAATCTACCAGTCTCGGACTCCCTAAAAATCCTTGGTGTCACCATTGATCGACACCTAACACTTGAGAACCATGCAAATACTACTACTACTACTACTACTATTTAGCATTTCTATAGCACTACAAGGCATATGCAGCGCTGCACAAACATAGAAGAAAGACAGTCCCTGCTCAAAGAGCTTACAATCTAATAGACAAAAAATAAATAAAGTAAGCAAATCAAATCAATTAAGGTGAACGGGAAGGAAGAGAGGAGGGTAGGTGGAGGCGAGTGGTTACAAGTGGTTACGAGTCAAAAGCAATGTTAAAGAGGTGGGCTTTCAGTCTAGATTTAAAGGTGGCCAAGGATGGGGCAAGACGTAGGGGCTCAGGAAGTTTATTCCAGGCGTAGGGTGCAGCGAGACAGAAGGCGCGAAGTCTGGAGTTGGCAGTAGTGGAGAAGGGAACAGATAAGAAGGATTTATCCATGGAGCGGAGTGCACGGGAAGGGGTGTAGGGAAGGACGAGTGTGGAGAGATACTGGGGAGCAGCAGAGTGAGTACATTTATAGGTTAGTAGAAGAAGTTTGAACAGGATGCGAAAACGGATAGGGAGCCAGTGAAGGGTCTTGAGGAGAGGGGTAGTATGAGTAAAGCGACCCTGGCGGAAGATGAGACGGGCAGCAGAGTTTTGAACCGACTGGAGAGGGGAGAGGTGACTAAAAAGATGTTTCATGCAATGTGGAAACAAAAAAGAGTCAGACCATTTTTTCCAAGAACTGTCTTCCGCAATCTGGTACAATCATTGGTACTAAGTCATCTGGACTATTGTAACTCACTGTACGCTGGCTGTAAAGAGCAAATACTTAAAAAACTCCAGATAGCCCAGAATACAGCAGCCAGACTAATATTCGGCACACCAAAATACGAAAGCACGAAACCCCTGTGGGAAAAACTACACTGGCTCCCACTAAAGGAACGCATCACGTTCAAACCTTGCACCCTGGTCCACAAAATCATCCATGGTGACGCCCCAGCCTATATGTCAGACCTGATAGATCTACCACTCAGGAACGCAAAAAGATCCTCTCGCACATTCCTTAATCTACATCCTCCCAAATGCAAGGGTCTGAAATACAAATCAATGCATGCATCTACCTTTTCCTACACGAGCACGCAACTCTGGAATGCGCTGCCACGTAACCTGAAAACGATCTATGAATTGACCAATTTCCGCAAACTATTGAAAACCTATCTCTTCGACAAGATATATCACAAAGATCAACATGTATAACTGTATAGTCTTAAAATTTCCAGACTGTCTTATAATGTTTTACAATGTCTTTCTGCTCTAACGCCCTCATGTATTTCACCACCATGTAACACAAAACCCTCTGTAAACCAAATGTATACTCACTGCTATTTCCAGTATCCATGACGAAATGTAAGCCACATTGAGCCTGCAAAGAGGTGGGATAATGTGGGATACAAATGCCATAAAATAAATAAATAAATGTAGTAGTAGTAGCTGTTCAGGGGTTTGGGATTGCCTAATGTGTGTCATCTACTCCTTGAGATAAAGTATTCTGCTCTTTGCTAATCTATGCATAATTTCTAATTTATAGTAATTTCCTAGAATTGTGCTTTGGATCTCCATCCTCTTCGACTGACTACATGTTTCCTTAAGGATATTTAGTCGCTTTTCTTAAGACTGTTTATTCTCATCTTGTTTTCTGTACCAAGTATTTTTCTTGGTGTAATGTTTAAACTTCTGAAAATAAAGGGGGGAAAAGGAGATGTTGTAGGTCTTGCCTGTAGCAGACCTTTTGTTCTTTCCCTTTTTTTTGTTTTGGTCTGCATGATAGGTAGGGATTCCCCTTGACCTTAGAGAAAGCAAAGTTACTCACCTGTAGTAGGTATTCTCAGAGGACAGGATACACATTCCCGCATTCCTGCAGATTTTGTAATGGACTGGCTCTTTGTATCGGTGGCATGCATGTGTGGCACGGTCTTCCAAAGGCCTTGAGAAAGTTACTGGGAAGTGTTCCATGCTGGGCTCTGTCAGATGGCATCACCCATGTGTGGGAATAGGTGTCCTGCTGTCTTCAGAGAACACCTGCTACAGGTGAGTAACTTCACTTTTCACTCAATGTATAGTTAAGTTCTGGAATGTATCGCCAGAGCAAGTGATAGAAGCAGTGGGCGTATGCCTGGGGTTGGTAGCATGGATTCTTTATACTTTTTGGGATTCTGCAAAATACTTGTGACCTGCACTGGCCACTGTTGGAAACAGGATACTGGGCTAGAAGAACCCATGGTCTGATCCAGTATGGCAACTCTCTGTATGCAGCTAACTTTACGCAGCTGCATACAGAATTATCTGCTGTATGAGCGAACATCCCTAAGCTTGGTAGTCATCCACTTGTGTGTCCAATTCAGTTCACTATTTCTCACTCATGGCAGGTGTTTTCTGTAGACGGCAGGACAGATAAAGCCCACAATCCCTCCCACCTCCCTGACAGTTCTGCTATCTTCAGCTCTGAAATTAACAGAGGATACTGCTGTGGACAGAAAGGAACACAAATGCGTCCAATGTCACACCAGAACAGCAGTTCCTTCCTGACACCACTGCATGATATCAGCCACTTGTGTGCGTGATTAATTCTGCTGTCTAGGGAAACCTGTGCTACAGATGAGCAACATCGCTTTTGGAGTAATAAAACTCTTCTTGCACTGAAATAACCCAGATCTTCCTCACTTTTTCAGGAGTGATTGGGTCACATCGTACAGAGTGATGGTCAGTAATGACAGCCACGCTTGGATCACCATCAAAAGTGGGACAGCAGACAGGGTGAGTGCCAAAAGGTTCTGGGAAGAGTTTGAGGAGCAGGAGAGGAGACTGGGTACATGTTTATTGGCATCAGCAGGCTCTCTGAAAGGAAATAAAACAAGTAGAGAGATGTGGAGGTAATTTTATAACAGAACTGTCCGGTGACAACTCCTAAAATGTGCCTAGCAATGGCAATCCCCAACCCGACATTGAAAGGAAAGAAAACTTGATGAAGGTTCTCCAGTAGTAGTGAAAGAAAACCTTATGGATAATAACCCATGAGATCTCCAGTAATAACAATAGAAAACCCCTATGTATGATAACCCAAAGGGTTATGTTTGTGCAGCGCTGCATACGCCTTGTAGCGCTATAGAAATGCTAAATAGTAGTAGTAGTAGGTCTATAGTAATATTGAAAGAAAACTCTATGTATAATAACCTATAACATCTCCTCAAACAATGAAAAAAACCTAGTATGAATAATGCTACAGGGTCCCAGTAACAGTGATAGAAAATGCTATAGATAATAACCCATGAGATCTCCAGTAATAATGAAAGAACCCCCTTTGAATGATAACCTATAGATTCTCCCATAATAATGAAAAAAACACTGAATAATATCCCATGAGATCTGCAGTAACAGTGAAAGAAAACCCTATGGAGAATAACCTATAGAGTCTCCAGTTTTAGCACTCTATGAGAAATAAAGGTAAAGATAATCTTGCAATAATAGGCACGATTGAAGAGAAAAATTGTAGAGGGATAGAAAAGCACCAGTCCTTGTAAAAACATCATTAATTGGATAGGAAATATACATAAAAGCATAGATGTCCTGCAGGCTTCCAGAGGTGGCTGAAGTGAGAAGGCCAGATGACTTACAGAAAACATTTCAATTGTCAGATTTTTGAAGGCAATACAGAGAAGGAGATCCCAGTTCTCAACGA
The DNA here is from genome assembly GCF_901765095.1 of Microcaecilia unicolor. NCBI lineage: Eukaryota > Metazoa > Chordata > Amphibia > Gymnophiona > Siphonopidae > Microcaecilia > Microcaecilia unicolor. The sequence goes on from NC_044035.1 coordinate 958,398, forward strand.
ACTTCCAGAGCCAATGGTTGCAAGATACATAAGAATCAATCCTCGCTCGTGGTACGAAGATGGAAACATCTGCATGAGAGTGGAAATTCTGGGCTGCCCCTTGCCAGGTGAGTAACTGACAAGCCCTTTATAAGGTTCCTTCAATTTCAGTGACAGAGTTACTCTGTTTCATCTTTCTTCCTTGAGTGATAGCGTAAAGAGACCCCTAAAGTCAGGCAACCTGTGCATGTGGAAATGCTTGTGTTTTTGGTATTTACTTGCATATATGAACAAATATGTGCTTGAATGACAATAGCATGTAGCGTGTACCTTACAGGTGGGGTTTCACGTGGGTGGAGTCTAGCTTGAGCATGGATGGGATACACACCTGTGTATGTAGGTAAATTGTTCAGCAGTGTAAGTTTTTGTTTATTTATTTGTTACATTTGTATCCCACATTTTCTCACCTATTTGCAGGCTCAATGTGGCTTACATAGTACCGGAGAGGCGATCGCCAACTCCGGTATGAACAAATACAATATGATGTTGAGGTAGGGTAAGGTTCATGTGGAACAGACACATTATGGAATCGTAAAGCGGAAGAGTTATATTATGTCCATTACGTGCTTTGATTTCGTAGTGTTGCAGAGTTCAGGCATTTAAGGTGGATCGGTAGGGTATGCCTTTTTGAACAGGTAAGTTTTTAGTGATTTCCGGAAGTTTATGTGGTCATACATTGTTTTCACGGCTTTTGGTAATGTATTCCACAGTTGTGTGCTTATGTAGGAAAAACTGGATGCATAAGTTGATTTGTATTTCAGTCCTTTGCAGTTTGGGTAGTGGAGATTTAGATATGTTCGTGGTGATCTGGATATGTTTCTGACTGGTAGGTCTATGAGGTCTGTCATGTATCCTGGGGCATCGCCGTAGATGATTTTATGAACCAGGGTGTAGATTTTGAAAGCAATATGTTCTTTGATTGGGAGCCAGTGCAGTTTTTCACGGAGGGGTTTTGTGCTTTCAAGTCGCGTTTTTCCAAATATAAGCCTGGCTGCCGTGTTTTGGGTGGTCCGAAGTTTCTTTATAATTTGTTCTTTGCATCCCGCATAAATTCCGTTGCAATAGTCTACATGGCTTAGTACCATTGATTGTATCAGGTATCGAAATGTTTCCCTCGGGAAGAATGGTTTCACGCTTTTGAGTTTCCACATTGCATGGAACATTTTCTTTGTTGTGGATTTCACTTGGCTCTCTAGTGTGAGGTTACGGTCTAATGTATATTACGAACAAAAGACAGATCCAGGCTAATCTTTGTGCTACAACTCCAGTAGCAAAACCCAAGATGTCTTGAGGATACCATGACTGGACCTGAGCTGTTTCCCCATATTCTTCATCTGGTAATTTGAAACGATTTATTTTCCCCTGTGTTATCAGTCAAGGCCATTACAGGTAGATTACATTTTTTGGAGGCAGCAGGCTATGTACTGTAAAATTATTATTAAGATCTGGCTCACATCTTTTTCAGTGTAACTCAAGGCAAGTTCCATTCAGGTATAGAAGGTATTTTCATGTCCATGGAGGGCTGACAATCTACCTTTGTACCTGAAGCAATGGAGGGTTAAGTGATGTGCCCAAGGTCACAAGGAGCTGTAGTAGTGTTTGAACTGGGTTTTCCTGGTTCTTAGTCCACTGATATATCTCTCAAATCTTAGTATGAGGATATACGCCAGCTCTATGCTTGATGTAATTGCTCGTGCCGAAACACACGTGCGTATATTTTCAGATATTCTAGTAGGTTACAAGTAGTTACCCTTTATAGATCTGCCCTCCATGGGTCTCTCTCTATTGTACCTACTAACAGAGTTACTCTGTATCCCCTCTGTCTCTGTCACAGAGTTACATTGTATCAGACTCGTCTTATTTTATTGACTGAGTTACATAACACTCAGAGCTGGGACCCACTGACCCTACGTTCTTACCCCCCCTTACATTCCCCCCATCCATTCCTTTATTGCTTTACACAATGAACACAAAACCAACTTAGAGTAAGAAAAGGCCACAGCTTTGGTTTATTAATACAAATATGGCAATAAAACAATTCAACTCAAACTACACATAATGTCTTGGATAAAAGCATTTTAAAAATAATAAATTCTAATTCTATCTACTCAACATACTTTATTTCTCCTCCCCCCACCTCGCCACTCACTTTATCAGCAGAGCAGCCGAATTCTTCATGACATCATTAGATTCCATCTCTCAGGCATTAGAGGAAGGTATTAACATTCTATCCAGATGGGCAACAGCTTTCAAAATGAAACTCAATAGTGAGAAAAACAAATTCTTAGTACTGGGGAATTCTTATAAACCATTTTTGGAAACCTCTATTATGATTCAGGGTATCCCTTATCAGTTAGAAAAACAGTTAGATTCTAGGTGTCATTTTCAACTAGAATTTAACACTCGAATCTCACATCAATTCACTGATAATGAACGCTTTCAACAGCTTGAGGAAATTAAGAAGGATTAGGTCCTATTTCAACCAGTCAGTTTATTGGCTATTGGTACAATCTTTAGTTTTGTCGTATCTGGGCTACTGCAATGTTCTCTTTGTGGGTTTAAATGAGGGTCTTCTCAGAAGACGTCAAACACTACAGCAGGCCTAATTTATCTATCATCAAGGTATGTGTCGTCTTCTCTACGTCTGAGAAAGCTGCACTGGCTCCCCGTAATGTCTTGCATATTATTTCAATTATGTTCCATGACTTTTCTAATAATTCATGGTTTTGCTCCCTTATATTTAAGGAACTTAATCCATCTTTCAGTCAGAAACATAGGTAGTACCACTAGGTAGTAGATTACTTCTGCTGCTACCAGTGCTGTGCGGTGACATTTATAGCAGGGGATTCTAAACCGGGGGTGGGGGGTTACCAACCTCAGCCCTTGCCAGAATGAATATATACAGGATATATTTGCATATGATGGAGGCAGTGCATGTACATAAACCCGACTTGATTACGCCCCTCAAGGACCAAAGTTGGGACACCCCTGTGCTGAACATCAGTGCAAAATGTGAACCCTTAACCAAGCTGAATGTACTCACTAGTACTAATCATTTCTTTAGCGCTACTAGACGTAAGCAATGCTGTACACATTATATGCAGGTATTTTCTCTGTCCCTAGAGGGCTCACAGTCTGTACCAGGGGCAATGGGAGGTTAAGTGACTTGCCCAGAGTCACAAGTCCAGTTCCCCGGGATCAAAGTCCGCTGCACTAACCACTAGGCTACTCCTCCACTCCTGTTTGTGCTGAGTGATGTCATGTCTTGGTCTCTTTCTGAGAGTCACCTATAACATCTGCCACTTCTCCTTTTGACCTTCTGTGTTGATTTGAAAGAAACTTAAGTTGTGTATCACCACCACCTTTCCGAAAACTATCCTTCAGAGTTCTACACCACATAATGTCAGTCTGGGTATAACTGCAGAGTCTATCAAAAAATACTCTGAGCAGTACAGGCTTTGTGATGTTTTGCGGCTGAAGATGCAAATTATTGTGTACCCACAAGCAAGAGGCCAAAGCAGACACATATCCTCCAAGGGAGACGCAACAAAATGAAATAATCTTTGCCTTGTCACCCGTTCCTTCTTCAGGTCATAATGAGATTGACAGTAGAAAATTTTATTTATTTTTATTTATTTATTTATTTGTAGCGTTTGTATCCCACATTTTCCCACCAATTTGCAGGCTCAATGTGGCTTACATTTGCCGTAATGGCGGTTGCCATTTCCGGGTAACATGATTACAGATGGTATTGCGTTAAGGTGCATACATGGAACATAATATATATGGAACAGATCATGGTATATATATATACCATGTGCATACATACATGGTACAGAGGAATAATTATGCAAAATCATTGCCACTATGAGCCAAACTGATGGTACAACTGCCTGAAACATTCATGAAAATGTCCTTAACACTGGAAACAGAACCAGTCAGTGGCGTACCAAGGGGGGGGGCAGTGGGGGCGGTTCGCCCCGGGTGCCAGTGGGTGGGGGGTGCTCCGCTCCCGCCGCCTCCCGTGGCCGTTCCCGCGGCGCCGCACATTAAAAAAACCGGCGAAGCAGCATCGCAGGAAGCGCCTCGTGCCCTGCTTGTAAAAAAAAAAAATCAAATCTCCTTCCTTCTTCTTCTCCTCGATTGGAAGGCCCGAGTTGACGTCAAGACTTCAAGACGAGGAGAAGGAAGGAGATTTGATTTTTTTTTTACAAGCAGGGCACGAGGCGCTGCCTGCGACGCTGCTTCGCCGGTTTTAACGGGACTGAGGTGGGGAAGGAGAGGGGCGAAAGGGACTCGGGTGGGGGTGTTCAGAGGGGAGAAGGGGACTGGGGTGGGGGTCTCAGACAGGGGAGGGGAGAAGGGGACTGGGGTGGGGATCTCAGAGGGGAGAAGGGGAGGGGAGAAGGGGACTGGGGTGGGAGTGTTCAGAGGGGAAAAGGGGAGGGGAGAAGGGGACTGGGGTGGGGATCTCAGACAGGGGAGGGGAGAAGGGGACTGGGGTGGGGATCTCAGAGGGGAGAAGGGGACTGGGGTGGTGATCTCAGAGGGGAGAAGGGAAGGGGAGGGGAGAAGGGGACTGGGGTGGGGGTGTTCAGAGGAGAGAAGGGGACTGGGGTGGGGGTCTCAGACAGGGGAGGGGAGAAGGGGACTGTGGTGGGGGTCTCAGACAGGAGAAGGGGAGGGGAGAAGGGGACTGGGGTGGGGGTGTTCAGAGGGGAGAAGGGGGCTGGAACTGGGGGCTGAAAAAAGGGGCAGAGAGAGAGAGGGGACAGATCCTAGGTGGAAGGGGGAGCGAGAGGGAGGGCAGACCCTGGATGGATGGGAGAGGGAGGGCAAATGGTGGATTGAAGGGGCAGAGAGAAAGGGCAGGCAGTGGATGGAAGGGACGGCAGAGAGGGCAGACACTGGATGGCAGACAGAGAGAGAGAGAGAGAGAGAGAAGACAGATGCTGGATGGAAGGAAGACGGTGAAAAGAAGATGAGGAAAGCAGAAACCAGAGACAACAAACTGTAAATAAATATATTTTTTTTGCTTTAGGATAAAGTATTGTAGATGTGTTAAATGTTTATAATAGAACATGTAAATAAGGTAATCTTTTTATTGGACTAATTTTAATACATTTTGACTAACTTTCGGAGAACAAAACCCCCTTCCTCAGGTCAGGATAGGATACTGTAACAGCACTATACTGTACTGACCCGAGGACGGAGGTTTTGGCCTCTGAAAGCTAAATGTATTAGTCCAATAAAATGGTATTATTTTACTTTCTATATTTGTTTTATTTCTATTTGTTAATTTGTAAAGTGGTCATATTTGTTAGTTTTTTTCAAATTTACATCTGCTGTCTTTATATTTTGCACAGTACTAGGGGACAGTTTCTGTTTCTGTGGTGTTGCATTGTATACAGAGTCTGGCATTGGGGGTTCAGTTTAATTTTTGTCTAAATAGAAAGTTTGATTACTTATCCTATAGTGGATTAGGGTGTATCTGTGTTTGTGAAAAAGACATGGCTTTCAGTTGGCATTGACTGTGCAGGATCTACGATCTGTACTATTCTGTCTGGTTTCGTTTTACAATAGGTGAATTGATGTTCTAGTGTTCACTGTAGTGTTTAAGATGCTTTCCTTTTCCTTGTGTGACTCGTAGAAATGACTGCTTATGGTATGGTAGAATTGCTCTACAGGTCCTGAGTGTTTTGTATTCTCGGCATGCCTAGTACTGGATTTGGGGGGGGGGGTGTTAAAAAATGACCGGCCCCGGGTGTCAACTACCCTAGGTATGCCACTGGAACCAGTTAACAAGATCTCAACATATAACACCCCCAGAGAAACAAAAAGAGGAGCTTGGCTGCCATAATATCATGCTTCTCACCCCCAGAGAAACAGCAAGGGGGGGGGGGGAGCTCACCAGCTCCATCATCTCTCAGTCGGAGGCAATACATTGGGATTGCCAAGCTCCTCTTGTTTTTCTGAGCCTGAGATGCTCTCCCTTCCAGAAAAAATAGCTCGGCTGCCCCAACATATAACCTCTCAACCCCAAAGATCCCCCCCTCTTACCAAATCTGCCCAGAAGCAGAGACAAATCAGTGGCATTGCAGTCAGCTCTCAGCAGTTGAAAGCAGTTAGTTGGCAGACCAAGACACAAGGCTGCAGCAGCGGAGCTCCACTCCCACAGAGCATTGCAAAGGCCACACAGCAGAGGAAGATGTGGCTGCTGAACCGCTGTGTGGAGAAAGGCATGCCTTTTCTGACACGCGGCTGCTGCGCTGTTCTAGCTCCTGTGCAGGGAATGGCATGGCTGCTAAAAGATTCAACAATATTCCTGGAGGGAAGCAGGATTACGCCTTTGCACCAATCGTGCTGTGCTGACAAGGGACTGGACCAATCAGATCAAAGCTAAACAAAAAAAAAAAATTAGCATGTTCCTAGGAGGGGCCTAGGCAAACATATTTGTGGGTCTCTCCCCCTTCCCCGAGTTTACTTCTTTTCTTACCCTTGTCCCCGTCCCCTAACATTTCACTTCTCTATAAGTAGCAAGGAAAGTGCAGAGCCTGTCTGTGGACGTTGGTGGCTGTAATACTTTGTGAGTGAGCCGGAGGACCCTGCAAGCACCGGCCTCAAATGGAGAGGCTTAATGGTTAGAGCTGCCAAGTTACCAGTTCCAGGAAGGAAATTCTGAACTAGTCCTGGATTTCTGCAACCCTATCCTGGTACATTATGGGACAAGAAGCACGGATTTAATTTGCTAGTATCTGGGTCTACAAATAACACACTGAATTGGCATTTAAATTCAACCACTAGATTGGCTAAAAATTCTCCCTCTTGGAGCTGGGTAACTTGCCAGCTCTGCAGCAGCGAGCCAAGAACCAAAGAAGTTGTGCAAGTCATTTTCACCTTCCATTGCCTTTGGCACAAACCAGAGGTGCCAAGGGACAATATGTCTGAGGAATATATTTACAAAGTTTTCCATGGAAGCAGCAAAATAAAAAAATAAAAATCACTTTCTTTGTTGTTTATGAAAGGATATAGACAGATAGAAGGCAGCCAGCTGGGTAAAGTCCCTGGGATGAAAACTTACTTTCATTTACTACTAGTAAAAGAGGGCCGTTTCTGAGCAAATGAAACGGGCGCTAGCAAGGTTTTCGTCGCCAAGACCCACCCCCCTCCCTGGCCAACCCCTTCGTTGTTCTGCCATTGCTCCGCCCTCAACGTCATGATGTTTGACGTGAGGGCGGGGCCCGGAGCGATTTTGCAACCCCCCCGCCTCCCTCCCTGTGAACTCCTTCGTTGTTCTGCTATCAAGGTTTTCGTTGGCAACACCCCACCTCCATGCCTCCCTCCCTCCCTGCCAACCCCTTCGTTGTTCTGGCATTGTTCCGCCCTCAACGTCATGACGTTTGACGCAAGGGCGGGGCCCGGAGCGCTTTCCCCCCCGCCTCCCTCCCTGCCAACCCCTTCGTTGTTATGTCATTGCTCCGCCCTCGTGGGTGGGTCCCGGAGCGATTTTGGTGGCTTCACCACCACGAACCTTCGAACCTTTTTGAAGGAAGTCAGGGCTTGGCTTCACTGACATCACTGTCTTCAGAACGTTGAGGGTGAGTTTTATATATATAGATGTGTACAGGTACATTTGTAGCAGTGGATTTTCAAAGGGAAAGTGAGCCCACATTTTCAAAGGAGGCTCTATTTATATGATAAACATACACAAGTGCATGCACTCTCTCCGGCAGTGTCCCCACCTCCACATCATCGGGCAAAGTTCTTTTCCTCAGCCTTCAGCAGACCCTTCACACTTTCTCCCATTCTTCTTAAATTCGTACTCCCTTTCAACAACCCCGGGTTCAATGAATCTCCTGAAGGCCCTGACCTCACGCCATTGGCTGCTACAATGCTCCAGTCCAAGAGCTGTAACATACCAAATTTTATTCAGCGGCACATTTTCTTATCAATTGCTATATTGGTGGAACTCATTACCGTTGAATATTCTGGAAATTTTTCATTACTCTGTATTTAAGAAAGCACTCAAAACCTAATGTTATGAATTTCACTAAACATTTTCCTGATTGTTCTCTATCCGGAAATTTTAAACTGATGCATTTCCAGGAATTTATCCTACCTCTCTAATTTTGTGCACTGCATAGAACTCCTAGGGGACATTGTGGTATAGAAGAGTAAAATGCAATGTGATATCACACAAAAGCACACCTTGGCCCTGCCCTGTACAGCAAGGGCCCCAGGAGTAGGCAACCTCCATGCCTATTTACCCGAGTCACCTGACCCAGTACTAAATCTCATGGCTCATCCCCTATGAGCCTGAGTCCCTGTAGCTTGGGTGATTGCCCACTGTAACAAAGGTGTATATGCTAGAGGAAAGGAGAGATCGAGGAGATATGATATATACACTTAAGTATTTAGAAGGTATTAATATGCAAACAAACCTCTTCCAGAGATGTGTTGGTGGTAGAACTAGAGGACATAAGTGGAGGTTGCAGGGCGGTAGACTTAGGGATAACGTCAGGAAATACTTTTTCACAGACAGGGTAGTGGATGCTTGGAACGCCGTTCCAGTAGAGGTGATGGAGTCAAAAACACTGAGGGAATTCAAAAATGCATAGGATAAACTCAAGAGCCGGTGGTGGGAAGCGGGACTGGTGGTTGGGAGGCGGGGATAGTGCTGGACAGACTTGTACGGTCTGTACCAGAGCCGGTGGTTGGGAGGCAGGGCTGGTGGTTGGGAGGTGAGGATAGTGCTGGGCAGACTTATATGGTCTGTGCCCTGAAGAGGACAGGTACAAATCAAGGTCAGGTATACACAAAAAGTAGCACATATGAGTTTATCTTGTTGGGCAGACTGGATGGACTGTGCAGGTCTTTTTCTGCCGTCATCTACTATGTTACTATAAACCCAAGGGTTGTCTAAATAGGAGGATGGAAACAAAACATGACTGTTGAGGTATTATGTTGGACAAGAGTAGTTGTGTACTAAGGCCAGAGCCGGACAGACTTCCATGGTCTGTGCCCGGCTAATGGCAGAAGACAGGTGTGGATTATGGAACTAAGGCCAATCCTAGATAGACTTTTACAGTCTGTGTCCCACAAAGGGCAAAAGACAGATAAAGATCAAGTCTGTGCGTTGTATATTGCTTTATTATCATGTGTTATGAGTGAGGGTGGGGAAAACATCTCAATGTTGAGATTAGCAAATTAAATACTGTTAGCAATACTTTTGGTTATAACTTATATTGTCTTAAGACTGCATCATATTTAACTACCTATATATAGCTGATATGATGGTACATAAGTACATAAGTAATGCCACACTGGGAAAAGACCAAAGGTCCATCGAGCCCAGCATCCTGTCCACGACAGCGGCCAATCCAGGCCAAGGGCACCTGGTGAGCTTCCCAAACGTACAAATATTCTATACATGTTATTCCTGGAATTGTGGATTTTTCCCAAGTCCATTTAGTAGTGGTTTATGGACTTGTCCTTTAGGAAACCGTCTAATCCCTTTTTAAACTCTGGAATTCGTTGCCGGAGAACGTGGTGAAGGCGGCTAGCTTAGCAGAGTTTATGTGTTTAAACGATTTTATTGAGAATACAGCCAAATAAACATTGTCATACAAGCTCTACATTTCACACATTTCGAGTCTTGATATAATTATACAGTGAGTTATTAAACAGCCTTCAATATTTGAACTTTATACTCCAACCTGGTATTATTTTATTTGCTATTAATGATCCACGTTTTTAACAATAATTGAACCACCTTACAGCGTGGATCTAAATATGTCCCCTCTAACCCACCCATACCAGAAATGACCCTATATCCTACTCAATGATCTTCATATATAATACTCTCCTTACAAAGAAGGGCTCGCAAAGTATCAGCTATTATAACTATATTGAATAAAGAACAATATTCCAATATAAGCGGTCTAGAAGAGCCCGAAGATTCAAGATCTCTCTCCTCACTCAACCCTTTATCCATCCTGTACCTACCCCCCTCCCCCCCCCCTCAGCTTAACTTCCCTCCCCCCCTCCCTCCTTATTCCCCCCCCCTGAAGGAACGTTACCCAATCAACCTAGGAAGTTCATCTTGCGTTTAGAAGTAAGCTCCGACCTCTGGGATTTAAAGTGCCTAGATAGGGGCCCCAGATGGCTAAAAACGTAACTCTCCTTCTTTGTGAGTGTCTAATCTCTTCAGCCTCCCAAGAAGCCAGCTGATGTAGCTGGTTTCTCCAGTGCCAATATGCTGGTGGGTCTTTAACCGTCCAATATTGTAATATACATTTTCTTGCCAGTAAGCACATCTTACGAATCAGCAATACTTCAAAACGATTCTGTCCTCGAAAAGCATCGGGGAGGTCTAAGATTACTTGTTCAACTGTCTTTCTGGTTTTAATACCCAATCTCCCTTCCCAAAAGCCCCAAACCTGAGTCCAGAACCTTTTCACTCGAGTGCAACTCCAAAACATATGTAGGAATGTGCCTGGACTCTTTCCACATTTAATACAATTTGGGCTGCGCCCGCCTCCCATGTGAGCAAGTTGTGAAGTTGTCACATACCCTCTGTGGATACATCGGTATGCACATTCTCTTAAACGAGCATCTGTTACCAACAGATTTCCAGCAGCGCTTCCAACGAGTCCTGCGGATTCGTCAGATGAACCAAAATATCGTCGGCGAAGGCGGCCACCTTAAACATCTCCCTCCCTATCTTTATGCCTTCTATTTCCGGTTGCTCCATTATATCTCTCAATAAAGGATCTAACGTTAGTACGAACAAAAGAGGCGATAGAGGACAGCCCTGCCGCGTTCCCCTTCCCATGGCGAAGTCTGATGTTACAAGCCCATTAACCGAGACTCGGGCTCTCGGGTGCGAGTAAAGTGCTTTTATCCCTGAAAGAAATCTGCCCGAAAATCCGTATTTCCGAAGAACCGCATATAGAAAGTCCCAGCGAACCCGATCAAAAGCTTTTTCCACGTCAAAGCTTATTAATAGGGACTTTTTATTCCCTCTGCTGCTAGTCTCTAAAGAAGCCAGAACTTTGCGGACATTTTTAGCAATTGTACGACCCTTCACGAATCCTGCTTGAGATTCATGTATCAATTTAGGTAGAATTTTTGCTAATCTGTTTGCCATGATTTTAGCTAGTAACTTAATCTCAAAATTTAAGAGCGAAATCGGCCGATACGATGCTGCCAGTTCTGGGTCCTTCCCTTTCTTAGGAATTACAATGATACATGCGGTATTTAAGTTGGGGGGCACTTGCTCTTGTTCTATTAAAGTATTAAACATCGATGTTAGGGGCTCTGCTATCTCTTCCCCCATAAGTTTGTAAAATTCCGCTCTATAGCCGTCCACTCCAGGTGCTTTGAGCAATTGGCTTTGATTAATGGCCAAGAACACCTCCTCTGTTGTGATTAGATCACTAAGTTTCTGCTCATCTTGCATAGTTAGCCGTGGTAAGTTTAACTGCTCCAAATATGAGTCTCCCGACAGACCTTCATCCTGTGGGCTCTCATACAACTTACTATAGTAATTGTAAAAAATGTCACTAATTCCCTGATCTGTGGTAATTCGTCTATTCTGCTCATTTTTCATGGTTATTATCCTAGTTTTCCCTTGCTTCGCCGCAATTAGTCGCGCCATCAACCGCCCCCCTTTATTGCCGTGCTTATAGAGTTGGTATTTATAATAATTCTGTGCCTTCACAGCTTTTTGGTGAAGGAGTTCGTTCAACGCTGTTTGCAAGGAGAGTAATTGTTGTTTACTCTCTAAAGAGGGTTGTCGGCCATATCTCCTCCTCACCTTACTCACTAATTGACTCAATCGTAAGATTTCCTGGAGTCTCGCTTTACGTTTATGGGCCATATAACTTATTATTTCCCCCCTAAACACTGCCTTAGCCGTTTCCCAGTAAAGAATTGGGCGTTCCACGTACGGCTAGCTTAGCAGAGTTTAATTATGCGTTGGTTGAAGAAATATTTTCTCCGATTTGTTTTAAATTTACTAGACTGTAGTTTCATCGCATGCCCCCTAGTCCTAGTATTTTTGGAAAGTGTGAACAGACGCTTCACATCCACCTGTTCCACTCCACTCAATATTTTATATACCTCTATCATGTCTCCCCTCAGCCGTCTCTTCTCCAAACTGAAAAGCCCTAGCCTCCTTAGTCTTTCTTCATAGGGAAGTCGTCCCATCCCTGCTATCATTTTAGTTGCCCTTCGCTGCACCTTTTCCAATTCCACTATATCTTTCTTGAGATGCGGCGACCAGAATTGAACACAATACTCAAGGTGCGGTCGCACCATGGAGTGATATAATAGCATTATAACATCCTCACACCTGTTTTCCATACCTTTCCTAATAATACCCAACATTCTATTTGCTTTCCGAGCTGCAGCAGCACACTGAGCAGAAGGTTTCAGTGTATTATCAACGACGACACCCAGATCCCTTTCTTGGTCCATAACTCCTAACGTGGAACCTTGCATGATGTAGCTATAATTTGGGTTCTTTTTTCCCACATGCTTCACCTTGCACTTGCTCACATTAAACGTCATCTGACATTTAGCCGCCCAGTCTCCCAGTCTTGTAAGGTCCTTCTCTAATTTTTCACAATCCTGTCGCGAGTTAACGACATTGAATAGCTGGTTACTCCCATTTGTAAATCATTTATATATATATATATATATATATATATATATATATATATATATATATATATATATTAAAAAGCAGCAATCCTAGCACAGACCCCTGAGGAACCAGTTTATTATTTATTAATTTAATATACCACCTGCTTTGTGAACAAACCAAAACGGTTTACAATAAAACAAACAAAATTAAAGCAAGAAAGATACTCCAATTGTAGATAGGAAAGAACGAACATCTATACATCATGTATTATAAGACAAATTCACACTAGATTATATAATCCATATCAGTCAGACACACACACAAGAGGGCATGCACCTAACACACCAACAATCTAACCTAAGGGACCAACTCCCCCATTGCAAGGACAACCAGCCATCATGTATCGAATGCTAATTGAAAGAGAGAGGTCTTCAAAGAGGCATAAAATGACAAGTAGGATGATTCTAACTGGAGTTATTGTGGAAGAGAAAATAGAAGGCACTGGTCTTTGTGGATTCCCATCTTGCTTTGGAAGGATGGGGAGGACCAGTCTATTATCATTCAAAGACTGAAGCATGCAAATGGGAACATATGGGATTGTTAGGGAGGCAAGGTAGGCAGGAATGCTATTGTGAAGGACTTTATGCATCAGAGTGAGAATTTTAAATTTGAGTAACCAGTGGAGACGTTTGAGGAATGGTGTAAAGGATCAAAACGATGCACTTGACAGATGATACGTGCCACTGTGTTTTGTAAAGTTTGAAGATGCTTAAGTATAGATAACATTGCCATAAGCATAAAATAAGGAACAGAGGGAGTCAAAATTGATCATATTAATCTACTCTTCCCCTTGGCCCCCAATATGTCTATCAATTCTGATCATTAGTCTGTCATAACCTCACTTTGTATTTGTTCATGCTGGTATTGGCGACTGCCACTACTGCACTATCCGCCTTATTTTTGAAAGAGAAAGGCCCATATTTCGACCCAAATTGGGAGATGGGCATCTTTCTCCCGTGGGCGCCCAAATCGGTATAACTTAAAGCCGATTTTGGGCGTCTTCAACTGCAATCTGTCTCAGAAATGGCCAAAGTTGACGGGGGCATGTTGGAGGCATGGTGAAGGCGGGACTGGGGCGTGTTTATCGGCCAAGGAGAGATGGGCGTCCTCGGCCGATAATCGAAAAAAGAAAGGTGTTTTTAGCGTGAAGAAGTCCCAAAAAAGTGCCCTAAATGACCACATGACCACCGGAGGAAATCGGGGATGACCACCCTTGACTCCTCCAGTGGTCACTAACCCCCTCCCACCCAAAAAAAAACAACTTTAAAAACTTTTTTTTCCCAGCCTATATGCCAGCCTCAAATGTCATACCCAGCTCCATCACAGCAGTATGCAGGTCCCTGGAGCAGTTGTTAGTGGGTGCAGTGGACTTCAGACAGGTGGACCCAGGCCCATCCCCCCCTACCTGTTACACTTGTGGTGGTAAATGGGAGCCCTCCAAACCGCCCCCAAAACCCACTGTACCCACATCTAGGTGCCCCCCTTCAGCCATAAGGGCTATGGTAATGGTGTAGAGTTGTGGGCAGTGGGTTTTGGGGGGATTTGGGGGGCTCAGCACCCAAAGGAAGGGAGCTATGGACTTGGGAGGTATTTTAATGCTTTTTTTTACTTGTTACAAGTGCCCCCTAGGGTGCCCGGTTGGTGTCCTGGCATGTGAGGGGGACCAGTGCACTACAAATCCTGGCCCCTCCCACGACCCAATGCCTTGGATTTGTTCGTTTTTGAGCTGGGCGCTTTCAGTTTCCATTATCGCTGAAAACCGATACCGCCCAGCTCAAATCCGCACAAATACGATGCATTTGGCTGGCACAAACCCTATTATCGGAAAAAAGATGGACGCCCATTTTTTTCGAAAATACGGTTTGTCCCGCCCCTTCATGTACCCGTTCTTGGAGATAGACGCCCATGGAGATGGGTGTTCGAGTTCGATTATGCCCCTCCACGTAAGCCACATTGAGCCTGCAAATAGGTGGGAAATGTGGGATACAAATGCAACAAATGAATTGACCTCAATCTTCACAAGGAAAACATAGTAACATAGTAACATAGTAGATGACGGCAGAAAAAGACCTGCACGGTCCATCCAGTCTGCTCAACAAGATACCTCATATGTGCTACTTTTTGTGTATACCCTACTTTGATTTGTACCTGTGCTCTTCAGGGCATCGTCAAGATAAGGGAACACATGCACTCCCAGTCTGCGTAACGACGCTGCAACTACCGCTAGGTGCCGACGCCAGACCAAAAGGCAGCACACAGTACTGAAAGTGCTGAGTTCCCAGTCGAAATTGAAGATACTTCCTGTGAACTGGAAGTATCGAGGTGTGTAAGCATCCTTTAAGTCCAGAGAGCATAGCCAATCGTTCTCTTGAATCATGGGAAGAGGGGTGCCCAGGGAAACCATCCTGAACTTCTCTCGAACTAGAAATTTGCTCAGGCCCCTTAGGTCTAGGATGGGACAGTGTTTATTACTACTACAACTATTTAGCATTTCTATAGTGCTACAAGGCATACGCAGCGAGAGAAAGACAGTGATGTATCAGTAGTAATCCCAAGATGTTTGAAAGAGGATACAGGAACTGGCACAACTGATGATGGAGATGAAGAGCCTGTGATCCAATATACCATTGTCTTTTCAGGGTTCATTGGTTCTTCAACCACTGTGCTACCAATGCAGACAGTTTTGGAGAGGTTGTAAGTCAATAGAATTCAAGTCAGTATAAAATACAAAAAGAAAGTCATCGGCGTAAGAGTAGGAACTGATCCCAAAAGACTGGATGAATAAAGCCAATGGACAAAGAGACTGAAAAGCACTGGTGAGAGTACAGAGATACACCACATAGTAAAGAAAAAAAAGAGCTGAACAAGACGAAGATTGAGTCATGAAATGAATGTTGCCCAAGAAAAGAGGAGAACCAATCAAATACCGACTCAGAAATACCTAGAGAAGCCAGGCGGTTTAGCAGAAGATTTTGGTTGATCAGGTCACAGGCGGCTGAAAGATCTAATGAATTTCCTTCTGTTCCAGATTACTATGAAGTTCATTCAAAAGAGCAGTAATTACCGTTTCGGTGCTGAACCCTGTCCTAAAGCTGGACTGTACATAAATAGATATATGAGTGGAGCTGGCTCAAGATGACCGATTCTGCAATTTTGGCAAGAAATGACAGATTGGAGACTGGCTGATAACTCTTGGCCTGCAGTGTTAAGCATGAGTTGACTATAACCTGCACAGAGTGGCAGATGTAGCTTCACCTTGTTGGGCAAGAATTTATCTGCCATCATTTACTGTGCCACTGTATTACATTGTATCAGACTCTCTCCTTTCTATCAGTGTGAAAGATTCATGCTCTCTCAGGGCTGTCCCTTCTCTTACTGACAGAGTTACAGTGTATCAGGCTCTCTCCAAAATCTGTGCCAGATTCATGGTCTCTGAGAGTTCTCTCCTTTTACTGTCAGAGTTACATTGTATCATGCTATCTGTCTTCTGTCTCTGTGAGAGGCTTATTGTATATAGCAGGGGTGTAGCTACGCCAATTTCGGCCCAGGCCCGCCCACCCAAGCGCACGCACACTGCAGCAGCAGCAGCCTAGCGTACAGCAGAGACGGCACCCGCTCGCACTCTGGCTCAGCTGATCTCTCCAGGAGGTTCCTTCCTGCTTCCAGCCCGATTGGCCCGCCCACCACGCCACCCAAGCAAGCGCACAATACATACTCACTGACTGCAGCAGCGAAGCAGCAGCCTGGCCCTGCCGTAAGCGTACTACTGCTACCACGTTGGGGGCCGGGCACCCGCTCAGGGCAGGCTCAGCTGATCTCTCCACTCCAGGCCCATCGCGTAGGCTCGTAGCTGTTTTCCATCCATCCTACGCGACATGGCTGTGCGCAGCAGTGGATGTGCTCAGCCTCGCTCTTGACTCGCTCCTCGGCTCCGTCGTTGGTTCGCTCGGGCATAGCTGCACGTGCACGCACGGCACGCAGGGGGTTGACTATTAGTGCGAGCCTCAGCCTGGCCCTGCCCTGAAACGTGGGAATTTGGGAAAGGAAAAGAAGAAGGTTCTAGTTGGAATCGAGATCATTCCAGTTCCAGAATCGAGTTAGCAGCAGCAGCAGCTGCCAGCCCAGCCCAGCAGCAGGTAATAAATTGTAAATGCTTTTTTTTTTTACATCATATAATTAACATCATCTTGTAATTTTTTTTAATTAAGCTAGCTGGGGCCTGGGCATTATTAAAATGTATTGTTGTGGAATTTCTGGGTGGGGTAAGGGTTCATCTTAACTGTTGTTGTAATCTACCTTGGGAAGTCTGGTGTTATAAAGATGATGGAATATATTGAAATTAAATGGAAGTAGAATTAAACTCTCCTTTCATTGGGGCACATGGAATCAGATCTTAATTTGTTTTGTAGAAGTTTACCTTTTCGATACACAAATGGATTATTCTGTTTTGAACATGTTTCAGGGGCAAGTGGTTTTATTAGTCAAAATAAAAATAAATATTTTGTTTCATGCAGATTTCTTTTGTTTAAAAATAAATGGGCTTTATAAGCCCCTAATGCTGCCCATATTAGTTTTCTTATATTTTGTTCTTGTGATAACTTATGATGGTGCCCTGGGCCCACGCCTTATAGCTGGATAATTCTTCAGGCTGGTTGGGTGGCATTACTGAGGCTTTTTTTTCTCCACTTTCTAATGGATGGGTTGTGTTTGTCTGTCTGGGTCACATCAGGTGTATTAAAACTACTAGTGTATTTGCAGCTTTCTGGCTGTGAGGTTGGATTTTCATATTGAATTTGAGAGCTTGGGTATATGAATGATAACTTATACTGTGCTAAAACTGAAAACTCCTATCTCTGTCTGGTCAGTAATAAAAGGAGGTCATTGTGAACACTGTCCACCCTAAAAGGTTGTTTTGTGGCTGTACATGAAGAATTGTGATATTGAATAAATAAGTGTATGTGTGTGTCCCTAGTCATGATGCATCCTAAGTTTATATAATCCTTTCAAGAAATCCAGTTAATCTTTTAACTTATTAGTGGAGCATAACCACAGAGGCTTGGTATGGTTGCATTTTCAATATGGTAATACTAGGGCCCAGCTAGGCTACAGGGAGAGGTGGGGGAGTTAGGGTAGAGCTGATGCCTAGCTGCAGGGATAGATGTTGGGGAAGGGAATGATAGAGCTGATGCTGGGCTATGAGGATGGATGGGGGAAAAAGAAGGGAAAGGTAGGGCTGATGCTGGGCTATGGGGATGGATGGGGGGAAAAAGAAGGGAAGGGTAGGGCTGATGCTGGGCTATGAGGATGGATGGGGGGGGGGGAAAGAAGGGAAGGGTAGGGCTGATGCTGGGCTATGGGGATGGATTGGGGGGTAGGGAAGGGCAGAGAAGGGTTTTGGTCCTCTGTTCTGTAATTGTTGAGGGTTGGTATGTGTTCTGCATGTGACTGAGGTGAGAGATTTTGCTGGCATGTAGTTTGTGTTGTATGAATCTGACGTCTGAATTTTCCAATGGAATGTGTATTGCTGCTATGTATATTCACCTCTGCCTTTATAACAGTACTGTTGTTGGTAAACGTGTTCAGAATTGGTGTTAAGGAGCTTCTTTGCAGCCTTTAGTGTTACTTCACAAAGTACCTGGCAGTGAGGGGATTTTGTATTGCTATTATTGAGGTGCTACCAGAATTTGAATACATTTCTCCTATGCAGGATCATGCCATGTGTGTTGAGAAGTTTGCCGTTGTAGTAGACTTATGTATGGTCAATTTTAAGATATGGGATAATGTAATCATATTTAAAAATATCAATTTTTCCATTAAATATGTATGTGGTTATGTTGATTCAGGGCAGCTGTTGGGCAGACTACTTAGAAATCCATTATCAAGGGCATTCTAAGGCATTATTTTGTATTATCACACTACTGTATACACAGTGCCCACCCATATTAGCTCTGGGTCCGCCCAAAATCTCAGATCTGGCTACGCCACTGGTATATAGGACTCTCCTTCTATGTCTGTGCCAGAGTTATTCTGTATTGGGCTTACTTCCATCTCTCTGACAGATTCATTCTCTTTCTCTTACTGACAGAGTTACACAGTATCAGACTCTCTCCCTTATATCTCTGTGACACATTCATGTTCTCTCAGGAATCTCTCCTCTCTTGCTGACAGAGATATACTGTATCTGACTCTGTTCCTTCTACCTCTGTGACACATTCCTGATGTCTTAGGGCTTTCTCTTCTCTTACTGACAGAGTTACACTGTATCAGACTGTCTCCCTTCTATCTCTGTGATAGATTCATGCTCTCCCAGGCTGTCCCTTCTCTTACTGACAGTTACACTGTATCAGGCTTTCTTCCTTCTTTCTCTGAGATGGTTTTTCTTATGGGGCTCACTTCCTTCTATCTCTGTGAAAGGTTCATGCTCTCTCACAAGGAGGTTAGATGAAAATTGGAGGCAGGATGACATCAAAAAGTTGAAGCCACTTAGGTTAGTCTGTGTTTCCCTTTCCCCACGCAGCCGTCGTTCTGCGTATACTCACAGCAAAGCAAACAAACCTATGAGCTGCTACATCCACCTTGTCATTCTTTATTGCTGGTAGCATTTGTATTTGATCTGGATGTACACAGAGGAAGTATAATACTACTACTATTTAGCATTTCTATAGCGCTACAAGGCGTACGCAGCGCTGCACAAACATAGAAGAAAGACAGTCCCTGCTCAAAGAGCTTACAATCTAATAGACAAAAAATAAATAAAGTAAGCAAATCAAATCAATTAATGCGAATGGGAAGGAAGAGAGGAGGGTAGGTGGAGGCGAGTGGTTACAAGTGGTTATGAGTCAAAAGCAATGTTAAAGAGGTGGGCTTTCAGTCTAGATTTAAAGGTGGCCAAGGATGGGGCAAGACGTAGGGGCTCAGGAAGTTTATTCCAGGCGTAGGGTGCAGCGAGACAGAAGGCACGAAGTCTGGAGTTGGCAGTAGTGGAGAAGGGAACAGATAAGAAGGATTTATCCATGGAGCGGAGTGCACGGGAAGGGGTGTAGGGAAGGACGAGTGTGGAGAGATACTGGGGAGCAGCAGAGTGAGTACATTTATAGGTTAGTAGAAGAAGTTTGAACAGGATGCGAAAACGGATAGAGAGCCAGTGAAGGGTCTTGAGGAGAGGGGTAGTATGAGTAAAGCGACCCTGGCGGAAGACGAGACGGGCAGCAGAGTTTTGAACCGACTGGAGAGGGGAGAGGTGACTAAGTGGGAGGCCAGCAAGAAGCAGATTGCAGTAGTCTAAACGAGAGGTGACAAGGGTGTGGATGAGGGTTTTGGTAGAGTGCTCGGAAAGAAAGGGGCGGATTTTACGGATGTTGTAAAGAAAGAAACGACAGGTCTTGGCAATCTGCTGGATATGAGCAGAGAAGGAGAGAGAAGAGTCAAAGATGACCCCAAGGTTTCGAGCTGAGGAGACAGGGAGAATGAGAGAGCCATCAACAGAAATAGAAAACGGGGGGAGCGGGGAGGTGGGTTTGGGGGGGAAAATGAGAAGCTCGGTTTTGGTCATATTTAATTTCAGGTGGCATTGAGACATCCAGACAGCAATGTCAGACAAGCACGCTGAAACTTTGGTTTGGATGCAAGGTGAGATATGAGGGGTAGAAAGGTAGATTTGGGAGTCATCAGCATAGAGATGGTAGGAAAAGCCATGGGATGAGATTAATGAACCAAGGGAAGAAGTGTAGATAGAAAAGAGGAGGGGACCAAGAACAGAACCCTGAGGTATGCCGACAGGCAGAGGGATAGAAGTAGAAGAGGATCCACCAGAGTGAACACTAAAGGTGCGGCGGGAGAGGTAGGAAGAGAACCAGGAAAGGACAGAGCCCTGGAATCCAAGTGAGGACAGGGTATCGAGAAGTATGCTGTGATCGACAGTGTCAAAAGCAGCGGAAAGATCAAGAAGAATGAGGATGGAATATTGACCTCTGGATTTAGCCAGTAACAGGTCATTGGAGACTTTAGTAAGTGCAGTTTCGGTTGAGTGGAGAGGGCGAAAACCAGATTGTAGTGGGTCAAGAATAGCATGTGAGGAGAGAAAATCAAGGCAGCAGCGGTGAACAGCACGCTCAAGTAATTTGGAGAGAAAAGGAAGGAGGGAGATGGGTCGGTAATTAGAGGGACAAGTAGGGTCGAGTGAAGGCTTCTTAAGGAGAGGTGTGACCACAGCATGTTTAAAGGTAGCAGGGACAGTTGCAGTGGAAAGTGAGAGGTTGAGAATGTGACAGATAAAAGGAATAAGAGCAGGAGAGATGGCATTAAGAAGGTGGGTGGGAATGGGATCAGAGGAACAGGTGGTACATTTTGAGGAAGAAAGGAGAAGTGTAGTTTCCTCAATAGTAACTTCAGGAAAGGAGGAAAGGGAATGAGGGGAAGGAGAGAGAGGGGAACGGACTAGTGGAGGGAGAGGTGGCGAGGTAGAGAATGCAAGGTTTATC
Source organism: Microcaecilia unicolor (assembly GCF_901765095.1). Classification (NCBI taxonomy): domain Eukaryota; kingdom Metazoa; phylum Chordata; class Amphibia; order Gymnophiona; family Siphonopidae; genus Microcaecilia; species Microcaecilia unicolor. The sequence goes on from NC_044035.1 coordinate 979,626, forward strand.
TTTTGAACCTTGTTGTGAAAGAATTCAGCAAGGGTCTGAGGAGATAATGAAGGGGGAGTTGGGAGAGGGGGCACCTTCAGGAGAGAGTTCAATGTGGTGAAGAGAAGTCGAGGGTTAGAGCCAAGAGAGTTAGTCAGTTGGATATAATAATCCTGTTTGGCGCGTAAAAGAGCAGATTGGAAGGAGGTCAGCATGAACTTAAAGTGTAGGAAATCAGCAAGGGCCCGAGATTTCCGCCAGAGGCGTTCGGCGGAGTGGGTACAGGAATGTACAGTAGATAGCGGATATTAGAAGTCAGCCAAGGTTGGGGATTTTGTGCGCCTTATAGGGCAGGTCATCAAAGGTGCAAGAGTGTCTAAGGCAGAGGATAGAATATTGTTGTAAGAAGAAACAGCCTCGTTGACAGACGTGGATGGTGCCACAGTAGAGAGGAGGTTTGAAACATGGGAGGATAGAGATGAAGGGTCAATATCGTGAAGATTCCTAGATAAATTAGATAAGATAGGGCGGGACTGGGAGGGAGGAGATTTAAGTGTGAAAGTTATAAGATGGTGATCAGAGGAGGGAAGATCAGAAGCAAGGAAACTAGAGGTAGAGTAGTAGTTTGTTATATATCGTAATCAGTGTGTCATTTGGAGGGTCTGGTTATAGGACACCCTAGCATGTGTTATTTTCATGCAGAAATTTTTTTCTTTTGGTTAGAGGCCACTAAGACATCGTAACACGTCCATTGTTTTACAATGTCTCTATTACACCAGTATATTCTATTCCTAATGCCTGATAATGTCTTCTGTAATGCCACTATTTTGTACTTCATGACCATGTAACCCAAAATCCTTCTGTAAAACCAAATGTATATCTTTTGCTATTTCCATTATCCATGATATATTGTAAGCCATATTGAGCCTGCAAAGAGGTGGGAAAACGTGGGATATAAATAAATAATTAAATAAATGTTATGAGAATCAGGTGCTCAACATTCAGCGTTTCTATCTATTTATTTCTATCTATCTATCTATTTACTTAATTATGGCAGTTATGTCCCACATTAAACATGAATTAGGTTGAAACCTGGGAGTATTTAAAATCTTTTTTTCCTGTGCCTAGATCAAAATAAAAAGATGGTTTGTGGGAATTTGTTCTTTTTCTGTTGTGGAATGCAGTGGTTAATTATAAAAATGTGCTTAATATTGTTACTACTATTACTACTGATTGATATACAGCAGAAGTTAACCAAGTCGACTTCATGCTTTGCAATATAATTTTAACAGCATTTTCTCAGTTATTACCCAAATGCAAACACAATTATAATGTTTTTGGATGTTACTGAATTCTATTATTCCTACTTAAGCACACAACTATGGAATTCACTACCAAAAGATCTGAAAACCACGAGCAACCACCTAAACTTCCGTAAAAACTTAAAACCTCATCCTTTTAGAAAGGCTTTACCCGACAGAACCAATATAAACGCTCAGCCACTGAAACACATCATCACTAAAACACAAAATGGATGTAACGCAATTCTTCAGTTGTTTGTTTTTACTCGTTCCCCCAGTGGATGAAGCACATTAGTTCCCCATTTTAATCATATTATCACCTTGTAATTGTTAACACCGCAGTTCTTAATCATCTTGTAAGCCACATTGAGCCTACAAATAGGTGGGAAAATGTGGGATAGAAATGTAACAAATAAATATCTCACTGTATTTCCAGTTTTGGCACAGTATCATCACAAGGGCAAAATACAAGAAAACCAACGGACTGCATTAGTGCTTATAGTCCATTTAGGGCTTCTTTTATAAAGCCATGGTAGCAATTCCCATCCCATAAGAATTGAATGGGTTTCCTCTTAATTGCTGCACTGAGAATTGGTAGCATGGTTTTGTAAAAGAGGACCTTATGTTTAAACAAATGAGAGGTCTGCATGATTTTCTCATAATAAAACCACTTGTCCCTGAAACATGCTCAAAACGGAATAATCCATTTGTACAAAAGAGATGAGGTGAAGATGTGATTGCAAGTGCCCCAATGAAAGAAGAGTTCAATTTTACTTCCAATCTTTATAACACCAGGGCTTCCCAAGGCGGATTACAACAGTTAAGATGAACCCATCAGTAAACAGGACATCCTCACTGAAATGTGGTGATGTATTACTGTATTGTATGGAACAATGTAGAAAAACCAGCACAAAATACAACCTTTATTAGTACTGTTTCTACCAGCTAGAATAAGTTTTGAAACTGTTTTAGTAATATTCAGTTTTTATTTCATGATATTTATATCTACATATGGGAAGCTTTCAAATAAATTAAAAAGCTGTCAAATAAGTAAAAAAAAAAAAATCTGTTGTCCTCCACCTTTTAAGGCAGTGCCTATCCATCTGGAACAGCTTTTGACTTTTTACACATGAGGCGTAGGCAGTCCCTTACGTCTAATAATCTTTTGCTATTGTTTTCAATAGCGTTTGCTATTGTTTTGTGAGAACCAGGGTGGTAGGAAGCTCCATCTACTGGCTTCAGCCCGTGTAATGGGCTTGATAGGTTCACCCTGTCTCCTGTTTTATCTGACCCTCTGCTCTCTCAGGGCTCTCTTCCATCTCTTGCTGCAGAGCTACATTGTATCAGACTTTCTTCTTTCTGCCTCTGTGACATGTTCATGATCACTCAAGACTCTCCCTTCTCTTAGTGGTAGAGTCACACTGTATCAGACTCTCTCCCTTCTACATCTGTGACACATTCCTGATCTCTCAGGGATCTCTCCTCTCCTCTCTTACTGACAGATTTATGCTGTATCAGACTCTCTACCTTCTGTCAGTGAGAGCACTTCTCTTCTTCATCTGGCTCAGATTTACACCCTTCCCTTTGCCTCATTAACAGGTTACAATATGCAGGTTCAGTTTTGCTTTGTTCACTCTTTTGCTGTCGAATTCTCTTATGGAGCGGTGCAGTTTCCTTGCTAGTAAACCTTGTTCTTTCCATTACTTTCCTACTGTTTTTTAATAGCAGTTTTTTTTTCCTAGGTCAACAATATTCCCATTAGATTTCTTATCTTTCATATACAGATACATTTTTTTCCACATTAAGGGATGTATTCTGCCAACTGTACGCTCAAAACTTCTACAAACAGAATCATTAATCAGAGAAAATCTTTGGTACTAAAAACAAATCCTTAAAAGGCTGAAAAACCTGCTGCAAAATGAATAATGTTGTCAGTGCTGGAATTTTCTAGGCATTAAACTCATGTGGAGAAGTAACCCATACACCCTGATAAATGATCACATTACTCCTTCCTACTACTTCTCTGATGGCTGGGCTAGAAGTACATAAGTACATAAGTAATGCCATACTGGGAAAGACAAAAGGTCCACCGAGCCCAGATTCCTGTCCCTGACAGCGGCCAATCCAGGTCAAGGGCACCTGGCAAACTACCCAAATGTACAAAACATTTTATTCATGTTATTCCCGAAATTGTGGATTTCCTATGGACTTATCCTTTAGGAAAACGTCCAACCCCTTCTTAAACTCTGCCATGCTAACTGCCTTCACTACGTTCTCCACAGAAGAACACAGTGCTGTGGAGCTTCTGCACAATTTTCTGCTGTTCTTCTGTTGGTAGAGGTTAAGCGATCACAGGAGCAATCCTAAGCAAAGACACAGAGGAGGGAACCTGCATGTTCTGCACAGAGCAACAGGTATGATCCTAAACATAGAAACATAAAAACATGACGGCAGATAAGGGCCTAAAGGCGCATCCTGTCTGACCATTCTCAGTATCCACTAACTCTTTCTTTCTTAAGGGATCCCACATGCCTGTCCCACGCTTTCTAAATTCTGACGTAGTCCTTGTCTCCACAACCTCCACTGGGAGGCCTTTCCACGCAACCACACCCTTTCCATGAACATAGTAACATAGTAAATGACGGCAGAAAAAGACCTGCATGGTCCATCCAGTCTGCCCAACAAGACAAACTCATGTGTGCTACTTTTTGTGTAACCCTACTTTGATTTGTACCTGTCCTCTTCAGGGCACAGACCGTATAAGTCTGCCCAGCACTATCCCCACCTCCCAACCACCAGCCCCGCCTCCCACCACCGGCTCTGGCACAGACCGTATATAAGTCTGCCCAGCATTATCCCCGCCTTCCAACCACCAGCCCCGCCTCCCACCACCGGCTCTGGCACAGACCGTATAAGTCTGTCCAGCACTATCCCCGCATCCCAACCACCAGCCCCGCCTCCCACCACTGGCTCTGGCACAGACCGTATAAGTCTGTCCAGTACTATCCTCGCCTTCCACCACCGGCTGGCTCTGCCACCCAATCTCGGCTAAGCTCCTTAGGAGCCATTCCTTCTGAATAGGATTCCTTTATGTTTCTTAGATTTCTTATATTTCCTCTTAAATTCATCCTATGCCCCCTCATTCCAGACAGGTAGAAGGTGATCTGCATGTTATGCAAAGAGTGGCAGTTGCAATCCTAAACAAAGGCACAGGGGAGGGAACTTGCATGTTCTGCAAACATGACGTTCAAACCCCTCACCATGGTTTATAAATCACATTTGCTGTCCACTCCCACTTATCTCAATAAGCTCCTCATCAGCTCTGCTCCCCTCCATTTCCTTTGTTCTGCTGATCAAAATCTTCTTTTTTTACCGCCACTGTCAGAACTCCACCTGGCCTCCTCCTTTCATACGGCCTTCTGTTATCTTGTCCCCAAATTATGGAATAAACTTCCATCACACATCAAGTTTCAAGTTCAAGCTTATTCGGGATTTACTATCCCGCCCATCAAAGAGCAAGTCTAGGTGGCTTACAATCTAAAAAAAAGTTTAGGAAGAAAAGATAATAATAAAACATGAAAGAGGAAGGGTGGGGAAAACCTACAGTTTTAATAGGATAGAAAAAGAGGGGATGGATAAGGGAGGGGTTTATCTAGTCTGTCGGGTCTAACAAGCTCAACTTCCATGGATTACAATGGAGAGACTAGGGATATGCATTGGAGAAGAGAAACGTTTTCGGTCCTATTTTAATGTTCTGAAGAGAAGTCTGGTGCCGGAGAGACTGAGGTAATTTATTCCAGTGTTCAGGGCCCTGGACTGAGAAAATTGCCTTCCTAGTGTGTTGATGAATTATTTCTTGGAATGGTGGTACTGTCAGTAAGTTTTGAAACGATGATCGTAGTGTTTTGGAATTTGAGTATGGGGTTAGCATACGAGTCAGGTGGGTTTTATAAACTAAAAGTAAAATCTTGTAAATAATGTGATGGAGCAATAGAAGCCAGTTGGCTACTTTCAGGAGTGGGGTAACGTGGTTGAATTTCTTTTTTCCAGTAATAAGTTTGATAGCGGTGTATTGGACTAATTGTAGGCATCTAATATCACTTAAGACTCATATAGAGTGAGTTACAGTAGTCAAGTTTGCTAATGACAAAGGAATGACTTTTTATGTATGTTTAACACTCAGTCTATAAAAGAACGAATTGAGTGATTTTGCCAAAGTCTATAGAAACAATGCTTAATTACACTAGTAATTTGCGGCTGAAAAGAAAGTGATCCATCTAGAATGACACCTAAGATTTTTGTACTTGGTAATTGAGAAATAATGGTCACACTAAGAAGAATGGGCCGAGATAGACAGGCATTGGGGAAGTTTGATTCTTAATCCAAACAAATTTAGCTGCGTTCTTGTTTCAATTTGTTACTTTGCAGCCAATCAGTTATCTGTATCAGACTAAGGTTAATATTCTGAAACATGTGGGCACCAGTATCTCCTATATAATAATTTGTCAATCTGTGTCCCTGGATGGCTGGCTGGGTTTATAACTGTATGCAAATGAGCTACTATGTAATTGGCTCACCTCCAGCCTTTCCTTCCCTCTCAGTGTCCCGCCCTCACGGAACAAGGAAATTACGTCAGAGGAGGGCGGGACACTGAGAGGGAAGGAAAGGGAAGGCTGGAGGCGAGCCGAGCCTGCTGCTTTCAATGATGCCGTTGCGATTTCAGGTAAAATAAAAGTTTTAAAGGAAGGTCAGCAGAAAGGAAAGAAGGGCTGTTGTGGGAGAAGAGGGCGGGCAGGTAAGGGCTGGGGTTGAACTGGAGCTTGGGTGCTTAAAAGGGGGGCAGGTGGGGGCTGGGGCAAGTCACTGGACATGGATGGGATTGGATGGGGTGGGATGGGAGGGGAGAATCGCTGGACATGGATGAGAGAGGATGGGATGGGAGGGGACAGGAGGGCATGGGAGAATCACTGGACGTGGAGGGGAGGGCAGGGGAGAGAGGAGAAATCGCTTAGATGATAGCCTTCCTAGGGCCCGTTTCATTTTTGGACAAACTGTATGAATGGAACCAGGTGAATGCTAAGTCTCAAATACCTATTTGGTGAAGTCTGTCCAGAAGTAGAACATGGTTGAGCAATTCGAAAGCTGATGTGAGGTCGAGCGATAATAATATAACTGAGTTATTTAGGTCCAGGCTACGATGTATGCATGTGGTATGCTGAGTAAAGTGGTCTCAGGTTCAAGATTTCTTGACAAAAACAAATATACTTCATCCCAATCAAGCTGGATTCAGGTCACACCATAGTACTGTCATTAATCAAATCACTGGCAAAAAACTTCATCTTTTCAAATAGTTTATTTCATTTTTGCTATACAACTTGGCTTGAATAAATGTAAGATCATTGCGGTTTACAATATAAAAAGACAAAAATGGTCAAGAAAAGAAAACCATTAAAAATAGGACAGAACCACACATATTTCAAAAGATACAAAGATCACAACCAATAAAACAGACTTCCTCCAGAATACTGGATGAAGATTGGGACATTTTGGTACAGTAATATATGGTTTGCTGCAGTTAGATTCATTTTTCATTCATGGAATTTATTTATTTTTATTACATTTGTACCCCGCGCTTTCCCACTCATGGCAGGCTCAATGCGGCTTACATGGGGCAATGGAGGGTTAAGTGACTTGCCCAGAGTCACAAGGAGCTGCCTGTGCCTGAAGTGGGAATTGAACTCAGTTCCTCAGTTCCCCAGGACCAAAGTCCACCACCCTAACCACTAGGCCACTCCTCCACTCCAATGGTGGATTAACATTGAAGTTGATTTGTTTGAAGTGAGTAAAGACTGATTGTTCATTGAATTCTTCTACTCAGACCTTGGCTGCAGCTTTGTTAGATCTTTAGGCTTCTTCTACCTTCACATACTCAACTATCTTTATTGACAAACTCTATGCACTTAACTACCTCTCAACTTGATCGCTTCCCTTCATCTTGAATTAAAGTAGATAGACATGGACTTCTTCCTTTGATTTTGTATTTGGTTAACCTTATTTTGTCGACTGGTCAGATTCTCACATTATGGATTCCCACGGTCACATCACTTACCAGCAAATTACATGCATACATTGATTCAGGAATGGTTGTTCTTCTTGTCTCTTTAGATCTTTCCATGGCTATTGACTAGAGAGGCATATTTTCAAAGCACTTAGACTTACAAAGTTCCATAGTAACTAATGGAACTTTGTAAGTCTAAGTGCTTTGAAAATGAGCCCCCTAGGTGGATCATTCTTTGCTTCTCCCTCATCTTATGTCTACTGGAATCTTAGGTACGCTGTTTCAATGGTTCTTTACTTTTCTTTCAGATAGGACTTTCAAGGTTTCCACAGTTTCCTCCTCAAGTCCACTGGCACTCCCCAGGGTTCTGTTCTCTCTCCCCTTTTATTTAACTTTTTCCTTAGTCCATTGGCTCTTTTCATTCAAGAACATAATATAAAATTCTTCATGTATGCAGATGACATCATCTTGATTTTTCCAGTGATTCCTTCAGCTCCAGATATCTCTTGGTTACAATCCTGTCTCTTGGCTATTTCTGAGTGGCTTCTTCAGCACAGAATGGTTCTCAGTCCTTCATGTTGGATTTTAGGTTCTCTTTCTACCTGTTCTATTCCACTTAATTTGTTTAATACATTGGTTATGCCTATGACTTTGTTCCGTTACTTACGAGTTATTTTTGACTACCGGGTTCGTTGGATTTGATCTATTAATTGTTTTCTATATTTCACTGCTATTAATACGTTGATTCATGCATTTGTCATTACATGCATTGACTGTTGTAATTCTATTTTTTTGTGGGGTTCCCCGTTATGTACTTCATCGGTTGCAATCTTTACATAATTCAGCTTCTCGTTTCCTTTGCCATGTGAAGTGTTTCGATCACATCACCCCTCTTTTCATTCAACTATACAGGCTTGTAATTAGGTTCAGATGTTGGTTTAAGATTCTCTGTTTAGTGCACAGGGGATTCCGTCAAGGTCAGCCTCTGTATCTTTCAACTGTCACAATTCCATATACTCCTTCACGGTCTCTCCATTCGCTTGATTCTAATAGATTAGTTCTTCCTTCACCAAAAATCAAACAATATGAAACGACTCATCATTTTTTCTTGGCTCCTTTTCTTTGGAATAATTTGCCTCCTCATCTCCAGATGGAAATCTTTTTTGTTAAATTTAAAATACTCCTGAAAGCTCACCTTTTTCAGCAGGCTTTTGGCTCTAATATACTTGAATCCAGTTGACCTGCCAGCCACCTGCTGTGTGGAATGAGCTTAAACCTTTATTGGGTTTATCTTGATTTTATTTTATTTTATACTTTTGGTTTGATTGCTGTATGATTGCCATCTCTGTCCTATTTTGATATTGGCGTTATTTTGATTTTGGAATTGTAAATCGCTGCGTCCCAATCTCTTTGGAATCTGGTGGGTTATCAAATATTCAATAAACATAAGTGCGTTTTGTATTTTTTCCCATTGCATAAGTCCTTGATGTTACCTTTAGAGTGAGTTTACACTGTTAAATTATATTTTGAATCACAATTTGAATTATATTATTGAATTTGAAAAGATGGAGTTTTTTTTGCCAATGATTTGATTAATGACAGCTTTATATCCTCTGCTGAGTGGCTGAGACTTTGTTTGTCCATCATTGTTATATTTTTATTTTATTTATTTTTGTTACATTTGTACCCTGCACTTTCCCACTCATGGCAGGCTCAATGCGGCGGGCAATGGAGGATTAAGTGATTTGCCCAGAGTCACAAGGAGCTGCCCGTGCCGGGAATCGAACTCAGTTCCTCGGTTCCCCAGGACCAAAGTCCACCACCCTAACCACTAGGCCACTCCTCCACTCCTCTGGGTACACTGCATGACTTAAAAGTTTAAGGGGTGCTTTTACAAAGTGTGGTAAGCCCAACCTGGATCTGCTGCCGGCCCAACACAGGTGCTAGTAGTAGTTCCAGCCCCAGGCATGTGCCATTTCCCAAGTTAGGGAAATAGGGAGGTATTTTCTAGTATGAGAGTAACCCAACGGTAATCAGGCAGCACCATGACCTACCCGGTTACCGGGAGCCCTTACTGCCACCTCAATGTGTGGTAAGTGCTCCCCCTCACATGGCCACATTACCTACTGTGGTAAAAAGGGCCACATGGCCCCTGCCACTAGCGCAGTTTTCAAACTTGAACAACATCTATCTTTTTGTTTCGAAAATGGACATTTCCCAGATGCTTTGTAGACGTTTTGTGCTCAGTGCCATTGGGACGTATGGGGGGGGGGGGGGGCACAGACATCCTAGCTGAGCAGTGGGACACCCTAGGGGGCACTGCACTGGACTTCACATAAAAGGTCCCAGGCATAGGAGCCGACTCTGGGTGCTGTGGGTGCTTGAGCACCCCCAATATTGAGAAAATTCCTTGTATGTGTCCAGGGAAGAGTTATTTCCACTGGGCTTAGCACCCCCAATAATTTTGAAAAGTTGGTTCCTATGGTCCCAGTTACACATCTCACCATTATCCCCTTATATTGTATTGGGAGCCCACCAAAAACCTACTACGCCCAACTGTACACCACTGCAGGTGTCACTAATATGTGAGTACAGTAGGTTTTCGGTGGATTTTGGAGGGCTCACCCTTTCCACCACAAGTGTACCGGTTAGACTGGGATATGGGCCTGGGTCCCCCTGTCTACAGTGCACTGCACTGACCACTAGGCTACTCTAAGGACCTTCTTGCTTCTTAACAGGACTGGCCATGAAGCTGTCATAGAGTGGGGGGGGGGGGGGGGATATAAAGGCCTTTATATGTGAAAAATGCTTTATAAAAGTACTCTCATTGTGACTGCTAATGTTCGTCCATTGTGATATTTCAAGAATTTAGTACAAAGTTTTTTTTAAAGATTTATGGACAATAGCCAAAATACAGAGGTTACTAGTAAAACTAGACCAGACTTTGCCCTGTTAAATGAAGATGGTATAGCAAGTGGTTAAACTCTGCTTTGTACAGTGAAACACACATCAAAGACCTTGAACTTTCTAGTGAGCGTTTGCAAAAACACAAAACTTTTAGCAACTCACTTGTACATCTCGAAAGTCTCTAAGATAGTGATGAGGTGGAACAGCGTGCCAGTAAGAGTTTGTAAATGGGATACGTATGGGAAGGCTCAGATGCCGGAGAGGCTGTGCAGGGGAAGAAAAGGCAAATGATCCCGTCCCTCTGTGCAAAATTCTGGAAAAACCACTAATCAAAAGAGTACAACAGATATCCCAGTTGCAACCTGAAATATTTTTATTAGCTTGGCTCATATGGCGGATTCTTTTCAGCAACGTGGAATTCATAACACACTTCTTAGTTGCAGTTAGATTAAGCAGTGACAGCAAAGTGGAAACTGATTCCATGCCTGAAGCTAAGTAAGTGGTTGGAAAATGTCTGGCACTGTCTGGTTGTAGAGAGAAGCTGAGCTTGGAAGAGCTGGAGAATTGAATGGACTTGAAAGGATATTTACGGTATTAAGTAAACTGTAGAATATATATAGTGTTTTAAAATTTATAATCCACCAACATAAGAATGTTTAGCAAGAAATGATAATGCTTCTGTTTAATATGTGATTAGCAAAGCTTTCAGCGCCTTACAAAGATGAGAAATACTAGAAAGTGACATAACTCTTGTGTACATGGAGAGTAATTTGCAAAAACCATTTTTGTGGGTAAATTAGCTACCTTTGCTCTTGGAAATTACCCCATAACTAAAAGTATGGTGGTCTTTACCTACCTTACTACTAATCATTTCTATAGTGCTACTAGACATACGCAGTACTGTACACATTATATGCAGGTACTTTCTCTGCCCCTAGAGGGCTCACAATCTAAGTTATTGTACCTGGGGCAATAGAGGGTTAAGTGACTTGCCCAGAGTCACAAGGAACTAACCACTAGGCTACTCCTCTACTACCTTAAGGTTGATGGTATTAGATACAAAAGTGTCCGTTCTCTAACAATCCCTTACTAATCTGTAAAGATTTGGAATGTTTTGCCAACAGAAATTAGGCTGAAAAAAACAGTGAAATATTTAAGAAGCACTTAAAAACTTTTCTATTTAAATGATTACATTTTTAACTGTAAGTGGTCATTTTTGAATCAGAGAAACAATCTTGCAAAGAGTCTAAAATTCCTATTTTCAAAATGCATTTTAAGACATTTTTCTATGCAGTGCATCCAAATCACAAAGGGGTGTGTTGGGGGGGGGGGGGGGGGGATTTGAGCATTTCCACAACTTGGACATTTTTCTGCCATAATGCAATAAAGCAAAAACATCCAGGGCTAAAAGTTGCACATTTTGTTCTGGACACGTTTCAATCACGACTAAGATTACTTTGTACATAAGTACTGCCATACTGGGACAGACCAAAGGTCCATCAAGCCCAGGATCCTGTTTCCAACAGTGGCCAATCCAGGTCACAAGTACCTGCCAGAAACCTCAAAGAATAACAAGATTCTGGAATCCCAGAGTAGCAACATTCCATGTAGAACCCCAGAGAGTAGCAAGATTCCATTCAGAATCCCAAGTACATAAGTACATAAGTGTTGCCATACTGGAAAAGACCAAAGGTCCATCAAGCCCAGCATCCTGTCTCCAACAGTGGCCAATCCAGGTCACAAATACCTGGCAGAAACCTCAAAGAATAACAAGATTCTGGAATCCCAGAGTAGCAACATTCCATGTAGAACCCCAGAGAGTAGCAAGATTCCATTCAGAATCCCAAGTACATAAGTGTTGCCATACTGGGACAAACCAAAGGTCCATCAAGCCCAGCATCCTGTTTCCAACAGTGGCCAATCCAGTTCACAAGTACCTGGCAAGATCCCAAAACAGTAAAACAGATTTTATGCTGCTTATCCCAGAAATAAGCAGTGGATTTTTCCCCAAGTCCATTTTAATAATGGCTTATGGACTTTTACTTTAGAAAGCCATCCAAACCTTTTTCCTCACTAAGTTAACCGCTTTTACTACATTCTCAGGCAACGAGTTCCAGAGTTTAATTACAAATAGAGTGACCAAACATTTTCTCCGATTCGTTGTACAGCCAGAATTCCCCCTTAGCATGTAGACGCATGGGTAGCACATGGGCAAGGCTCCTAATTAAGCATGTATGCCAGGTCTATGGTTGGTGCAAGCGCAATGCTGGGATATGCTCGTGTAATATAATGGAATCTGGGCACCTAAATGGAAGCCTCCTTGGTGAACAACACAAAATCAACCAGTTCAGAATGAGTTTCTCATTGCAATACTTTGAATATAGCTCACTTTGGTGCAAAGTCTGCAGACACATTTCACATGTGCTCGTTACGCTAAATTCCAAAGGAAAAGTTTCAGTATTATACACTTTGTTTAAGGTTATTTACCCTAAGCTTCCTGAACAAATTGTAACCTGGTGTGGACATATCCCAGTCCTCAGACATGTGGAACTATGCTCTGTGATAGCTGCAATATCGAGGTCTGTGTTCAGCATCAGAATTAGGAATGCTTGAATTTTATTGCTTAGATTATGAGTGCTTTCCTTCTTTTATTTATATATTTGTTGCATTTGTATCCCACATTTTCCCACCTATTTGCAGGCTCAATGTGGCTTACATAGTACCGTCAAAGGCGTTCGCCAAGTCGGTTGATAACAAATACAAGGTTATATTGTGGTCGCAAGAGGTAGGTGTGTATCAGGCAACATGAAGGTCGAAGAGAGTGATGTTTGTATATTTTAAGCTTTTGAGTTACACCTTTTCTACTACTGTAAATACAGTTGTACATGGGAGTGACAGGCGCATTTCACATGGTAATATTGGTGGTGTTCCTGAGTTGATTGATTGTTTTTAGTTATGTTCACGATCCTTTCCTTCAGCAGAATCTCCATTGAGTCCATTCTCTTTCCCACCACCAAGGTTAGACATATCAGCCTGTACTTTCCCACCTCTTCTTTCTTCCACTTTTGTGAAGAGAGACCACATCAGCCTTTCTCCAAACCTGCAGACTGTCCTCTGTTTCCAAGGCCCCGTCAATACCTCTCTGAACTCCCTTGGTATTCTGGGATGTATTGTGGTGTTGTGTTGATGACAGATCTTAATTTCCGGGGGATTGACCTGGAACACAGTTCCACCACTTCGTTACAGACTCCAGAGCAGCAAGGGTGTCCTGCTGTAGCCCCTACTCTCCAAGCAGCCCTCAGGGAAAAGGATCAGAGGGGGTGAGCTTGAAGCAGATCAGCTACTCTACTCCTAATCCAGCCACTCTTCTCTGTTGTGCATCTGCCCCTCCCCGGTCCAAGGTTCCATTTCTTTTCTGTCTACAAATGAAACTCGGATTGGTGCTATTACTGGATATTCTCTGGGCTGGCTGTACTGTTCTGTTTTTTTTTGTATGGTTGATATTTGTGGTTTTATGTTGGTGGTATTAGCAATGCTCCCTGTGCTGGCTGCATTGTTGTTGGTTATGGTAGTTGCAGTAGATTTATTGTGGTGTAGTCTGGGCTGTGCTCTCAATTGTTAGGGAAGTTGTGTTGACTGTATTGGTGACACTGGCTGTGATGACTGTCTTTGCATTTGGTGTTATGATTGTTTGGTTGTATTGATGTTATGGATTAGTTTTCTGGTTATTTTTCTCTTTTTCTTTTTGTGCTGGCTGTGGGATATTTCTTTTGGCTGTGTTTATTTTATGTTTGGTGGCTTTTTTTTTGTGGCACAGGGGAAACTGGGTAGTCAAGTGTCTTTCTTTTGGGAAATAAATGACATGTACCACTGAGAAACTGTGATAAATTTCCAAGAATATTATAGATATGTACCTTTCCATCTATTTTGTTTGAAGAAGTGGAAATGATTGCAGAACATTCCAACTGCATGCAAAAGAGACACGTTATTAATTTTATGGAAGGATCTAGACACTGAACATTGGAGTTATATGAAATTTGCCCCATTTTCCATCTTGAAGGCACAATAAGTATATATTATTATTGTTACATTTGTATCCCACATTATCCCACCTTTTTGCAGGCTCAATGTGGCTTACATGGTACCGTAAACGGCGTTAGCCGATTCCGGTCTGAACAAATACAAGGTATGAACGAATACAAGGTGATATTGTGGTAGAATGAGGTACATGTATGGTAGGTACAATTGGGGGGGAACTTAGAGAGGGAGAGGAAGAGTTAGGATATGTTCATTACGGTCTTTGGTTACGTTGTGTCCCAGATAAAGGGGATGTAACTCCTCTCGTATGAGGAAAGGCTAAAGAATTTAGGGCTCTTCAGCTTGGAAAAAAGATGGTTGAGGGGAGATATGATTGAAGTCTACAAAATCCTGAGTGGTGTAGAATGTAGTTTTGATAGAGTAAAAAATCGATTCACTTCTACTCAAAGACTAGGTGACAAGGAAGTTAGATGGTACTACTTTTAAAACGAACAGGAGGAAATATTTTTTCACTCAACGAATAGTTAAGCTCTGGCACTCATTGCCGGATAGCGGTTAGCATATCTGGGTTTAAAAAAAAGTTTGGACAAGTTAATAGTCTGCTACTGAGACAGACATGGGGAAGCCGCTGCTTGCCCTGGGATTGGTAGCATGGAATGTTGCTACTATTTGGTTTTCTGCAGATAAATATACCATAGCTGTCTAGTTTCACAGTGTGGCTGTCTTTAGCCATGGTTCATGTAGACATTTCCAGGATAGGAGAAAATTACACCCATTGAATTGCATTTTCAATTCTATTCCTGTAGTTTGTCCACTGGTGGCTCAGCCACACAAATGGAAGGTGGAAGCTATCTCATGAGATCTAACTAACCTTCTTAAATATTTCAAAATTGAAGTAGAAACAGCATGAGACTGAGGTGAGAGTAATAAATGCTGAAGGCAGAGAACTAGAGAAACGTGTTGCAGAACCAGCATTAATAATAATTACCGCACTCTGTTTTCCAATAGATCCCAACAATTACTATCATCGGCGCAATGAAATGACAACCACAGATCATCTGGATTTTAAGCACCACAATTACAAAGAGATGAGACAGGTAATAAACTTGTATATGCTGCTGAACTGAAGACTGTGGGTTGATATGCTGATTACAAGGCGGACTGCACAACCTACAGTGACAAGGACCAGCAGAAAGAACGGGTCTCAGGCACAGGGAGGTGGAATTACAGTAGGATGCCAGTGCATAGAAAACACATGGGGGGGATTGGGACTGGGGGGCACCTGAATTGCTGATCATTTGCTTCAAGGTGGGAGAGAGGGGGGGATAGGGTGGAGGGCCCTTATTTTACTTATGTGGGTCTTGGATGAATATTGGTTTGGACCTGCCCTGCATAAGACCCAATGGTAAACACATTTTCAATTAGCCCTGGATATTCAGTGCCTGCTAATTCTGTTTCAAAAATAACGTAAAACAACAATTTAAAAAGATTAGAAACATATTGTTAGAAAAAATAAACATCTTACAATAAAAATGAGCGAAAATCAAACACTGTTCCATTAAAAACATGTAAGAGCAGAATATAATGTTTCACAGGACTTATGGCAACCATGATCAAATATGTGAAAAATCAGTGTCCTGATTTAATCCATGAGGAGTCATAATGTTAAATTTGAAAAGGATTCTCTGATCTGTCTGCCCACTTCTCTTCCTCATCATGATGATTGTGGCATAGTCAGTACAAAAAAAATCTGAAGTAACAATAACATAGTAACATAGTAGATGACGGCAGAAAAAGACCTGCATGGTCCATCCAGTCTGCCCAACAAGATAAACTCATATGTGCTACTTTTTGTGTATACCTTACCTTGATTTGTACCTGTCCTTTTCAGGGCACAGACCTTATAAGTCTGCCCAGCACTATCCCCGCCTCCCAACCACCAGACCCGCCTCCCACCACCAGCTCTGGCACAGACCGTATAAATCTGCCCAGCACCATCCCCACCTCCCAACCACCAGTCCCGCCTCCCACCACTGGCTCTGGCACAGACCGTATAAGTCTGCCCAGCACTATCCCCGCCTCCCAACCACCAGTCCCGCCTCCCACCACTGGCTCTGGCACAGACCGTATAAGTCTGCCCAGCAATATCCTCGCCTCCCAACCACCAGTCCCGCCTCCCACCACCAGCTCTGGCACAGACCGTATAAATCTGCCCAGCACCATCCCCACCTCCCAACCACCAGCCCTGCCTCCCACCACCGGCTCTGGCACAGACCGTATAAGTCTGCCCAGCACTATCCTCGCCTCCCAACCACCAGTCCCGCCTCCCACTACCGGCTCTGCCACCTGATCTCAGCTAAGCTTCTGAGGATCCATTCCCTCGGAACAGGATTCCTTTATGTTTATCCCTCGCATGTTTGAATTCCGTTACCTTTTTCCTCTCCACCACCTCCCGTGGGAGAGCATTCTAAGCATCCACCACTCTCTCCGTGAAAAAATACTTCAAAGGAATGTTCTTTCTATAATGCTTGTTGTACCAGGGGTCTGATTTTGGTTTGAGAAGAGCAAAAATCAAATATCATTCAATTAAAAGCAGTTAAGAACCCCTAAAAATTGAATGATATTTGATTTTTGCTCTTTTTTCTATCAAAGTTAGTATGTTCCTATTTTTTAAATTGTTGTTTTACATTATTTTGGAAACACCTATTTTATTTATTTATTATTTATTTATTACATTTGTATCCCACATTTTCCCACCTATTTGCAGGCTCAATGTGGCTTACATTATGCCGTAGTGGCGATCGTCATTTCCGGGATGAGAAATACAAAGTGGTATTGCATTAAAGTTCATACATAGTGACGTAGTAGATGACGGCAGAGAAAGACCTGTACGGTCCATCCAGTCTGCCCAACAAGATAAACTCATATGTGCTACTTTATGTGTCTACCTGACCTTGATTTATATCTGCCATTTTCAGGGCACAGACCGTAGAAATCTGCCCAGCTCTAGCCCCACCTCCCCCCACCGGCTCTGCCACCCAATCTCCGCTAAGCTTCTAAGGATCCATTCCTTATGAACAGGATTCCTTTATGTTTATCCCACGCATTTTAAAAAATCCGTTACCGTTTTCATCTCCACCACCTCCCGCGGGAGGGCATTTTAAGGGTCTGTGCCTGACGTGGTTCAGTGGACACGTGTCCACACCATGGAGGGCACTGAGGTACAGCCCTAGTCTCAGACTCCGGGGAAGCTTCCTCCTCCGATGTAGACAGCAGTACCACATGAGTCAAGGCGACACCCATCAATGCGCCAGCATCAAAGACTGCTCCCACAGGCAGAATATGAGCCTGAGGGAGAAGCTGAGGCCGAGCTGCAGCTGGGGCAAGTACCTTTGATGGCTGAGCAGTAAGCAGCAGAAACATCTGTGCCAGCTCCTCCTGAGCATGGGCCAGTATAGAGTAAATTAAGCAGTCAAGTATAGAGAGTTGGTTTCTGGCATGAGAGATAGAGTGGTGGTGTGTTAGAGTTCATTAGTGACAGAGTGAATGAAGCAGTCAAGTGTAAAGAATTCGGTTTTTGTCTGATTTTGGTAGAGTTTCGTTGTCTAGTATTTAGGATGGATCATGGTGGTATGCCTTTTTGAACAGGTTGGTTTTTAGTGATTTTCGGAAGATTGTTAGGTCGTGCATTGTTTTTATGAGGTTTGGCAGTGCATTCCATAGTTGCGTGCTTATATAGGAGAAGCTGGATACATATGTTGATTTACATTTAAGTCCTTTGCAACTGGGGTAGTGGAGATTCAAGAATGAGCGTGCTGACCTTTTTGTGTTCCTGGTTGGTAAGTCTATTAGGTCTGACATATAAACTGGGGCCTCGCCGTGAATGATTTTATGGACCAGGGTGCAGATTTTGAACACAATTTGGGAGCCAGTGTAATATTTTAGAAAACTAGCATCAGGATGATACCTCACAGTTTGTATCTTTAGTAGCATCATACACACCACTTTAGAGTGCTCTCTTATAAGGTTATTTTTATTGGCAAAAGCTATTTTTTTAGGGATTTTTATGATGTTGTGAGAGCTTAATCTTTGTATGCAGAAGATTAACATAGCAACATGGAAGATGACATACTAATACATGTCCTTATCCAGTTCTTTGATCACCCAGTAAAAGAAATCGTTTGGCAAGATCTTCTTTTGGTAAAGCCTCGGATCCTGTAACCCATTGGCTTCTAGAAAGTTAACTATATTTTCCTTCAGCAGCAACTCCATTATTTTTCCTACCACCGAAGTGAGGCTTTCTGGCCTGTAGTTTCCCACTTCTTCCCTGTCTCCGCTTTTGTGAACAGGGACCACATTAGCTTGTCTCGAAATCCATGGAAGCTCTCCGGTCTCTAAAGATCTATTAAATAATACCTTAAGAGGTCCCGCCAAGACTTCTCTGAGCTCCCTCAGTATCCTGAGATGTATCCCATACGGCCCCATAGATTTGTCCATTTTCAGATTTTCAAGCTGTTTATAAACACTTCCTTCTGTGAATGGCGCAATATCTACTCCATTCCCAGATATGCCCTCGGCAGTTGATCATAGTCCTTCTCCAGGATTTTCTTCCACGAACACAGAAGAGAAGTATTTGTTCAGTACATTTGCTTTATTCTCTCCATATAGCCATTCTCAGCATCTTTCATTCTTACAATTCCATTCCTATCTTTTCTCCTTTCCCCAATATATCTGAAAAAGGACTTGTCACCTCTCTTTACATCTTTAGCCATTTTTTTCTCCTGTGCTTTCACTAGCCGTATTTCCCTCTTCGCTTCTTTGAGTTTAATCTTTTCCGTGATCCTCTTGTTGTATTCTTCTATATTTGTGGAACAAAGCTTTTTTTGCCCTCATTTTTTTCAGCCACTTGTTTGGAGAACCATATAGGCTGCTCTTACATCAAACTATATCGTGTGATGATCACTACTACCCAGGTGGGAACCCACATTGACACTGGAAATACTTCTTCCATTTGTGAGCAGTAGATCCAGCGTCGACATGTCCCTCGTGGGTTCCATCACCATGTTTCTGAGCAAGGCACTTTGACAGGCATCCATGATATCTCTACTTCTCTCCAATTCTGCCAACGGGACGTTCCAGTCCTTATCAGGCAAGTTGAAATCTCTCAGCAATAGCACCTCCCCTTTCATACCAAGCTTATGGCTATCATCTATTAGATCCTTGTCTAGCTTCTCCATTTGTGCTTGAGGTCTGTAGATAACACTCGTGTAGATACAGGCTCCATCTTTTCTTTCCAGGATGATCCATACGGCTTCTTCCTTTCCCCAGGTTCCCTGCATTTTAGCCACTCTGGTATTGTTTTTCACATACAGCACCACTCTTCCACCTCTTTGTTCCTCCCTATCCTTCCTAAAATGATTATAGCCCAGTATGGTTGCATCCCATTCATGGGAATCATTGAACCATGTCTCTGTAATAGCAACAATATCCACGTTTTCCTCAAACATCATGGCTTGCAAATCTTGAACCTTTTTACTTACACTACGAGCATTAATGCTCATTGATTTCCATATGGTAAGTTAGTCTGGATGGTTTTCTATATTTACATGACCTTTCCCTCTGCCATTATGTTTTTTTTCTGGGGGTGACATTCTGAATTCCCCTGTTTCCTTTTGTCACCTCCAAGCCTCTAAGTTAAATGTCTAGAAACATACTGTCTGAATTTCTCCCCAAGGATCATTTTCCTGTCATAGAAAGATGTGGAGGAGTGGCCTAGTGGTTAGGGTGGTGGACTTTAGTCCTGAGGAACTGAGTTCAATTCCCACTTCAGGCACAGGCAGCTCCTTGTGACTCTGGGCAAGTCACTTAACCCTCCATTGCCCCATGTAAGCCGCATTGAACCTGCCATGAGTGGGAAAGCGCGTGGTACAAATGTAACAAAAAAATAAAATGTAACCCATCATTACAGTACAGCCTGTTATTTTTCCACATACTACCCCATCCTCTTATGTATCTAAAACCTTCTTCTTTACACTAAGCTTCGAGCTACTTATTGAATTCCTCTGTTTTACGAAGTCTTTCCTCTCCTTTCCCACATGTAGGAGTTAATTCAGAAAAAGCTGCAGTCTTAACCAAAGACTTGAGTCCCTCCCCATGCTCCTGGAATGTTCACTGTGCTCTAAACTTGCTATTGTTGGCCAAGTCATCTGTCCCCATAAGAACATAAGAGTAGCCATACTGGGTCAGACCAATGGTCCATCTAGCCCAAAATCCTGTTGTCCAAACAGTGGCCAAGCCAGGTCACAAGTACCTGGCAGAAACCCAATTAGCAGCAACCTTCCATGCTACCAAACCTGGGGCAAGCAGTTGCTTCCCCATGTCTGTCTCAATAGCAGACTATGGACTTTTCCTCCAGGAATTTGTCCAAGCCTTTTTAAAACCCAGATATGCTAACTGCTGTTACCACATTCTCTTGTAGTAGAGAGGTGTGGTAGCCGTGTTAGTCCACTCTTAAAGGTTATCAATAGAAATCAAACAAAATAAAACATGGAAAAGAAAATAAGATGATACCTTTTTTATTGGACATAACTTAATACATTTCTTGATTAGCTTTCGAAGGTTGGCCTTCTTCGTCAGATCGGAAATAAGCATCCAGCTGCGAGCTATGCCAAAACATTTCACAGGACCCCACAGTCATTCACAAGGGAAAAATATTCAACATAAAGGAATCTTTTACATGCTCATCTTCCAATGTGGTATATATCATTCTGTGTAAAAAATGTAATGAAGGATGCTATATTGGAGAAACAGGCCAGATGCTTAAGACAAGATTCAATCTGCACAGACATCACATGAAAATAGCCGGTGCCAGTCAGGCTCCCACCCCTGGGGGCCAACACTTTACAAGACCAGAACACTGCACCAGTGATTTCACAGTAAGAATACTGAAAGGTAATTTTAAAACAATACAGGAACGTAAGACCTTTGAAGTAAGAATGATTGAATATTTTGACACCCAACAGACAGGACTTAATAAGGATCTGGGTTTTCTAGCCCCATTATAAACCATAAAGTTGTATTTCTCTGTTTATTTCTCTGTTTATCACCCTCCTCTCACCTACCAACACCCATCCTGTTAGAATATCAGTGAAATGCTTTGATGTCCCCATGCATACCCCCACCCTCCCACTCTGTCAGACTGTCAAAGCAATGCTTTGATGTTTCTCTTATATATACTATCTGCTACCACATTTGCTTATTTCCGATCTGACAAAAAAGGGCAACCCTCGAAAGCTAATCAAGAAATGTAGTAAGTTATGTCCAATAAAAAAGGTATCATCTTATTTTCTTTTCCATGTTTTATTTTGTTTGATTTATATTGATAACACATTCTCTTGCAAAGAATCCCAAAGCTTAACTATTCGTTGAGTGAAAAAAATGTCCTCCTATTTGTTTTAAAAATATTTCCATGTAACTTCCTCGAGTATCCCCTAGTCTTTGTACTTTTGGAATGAGTAAAAAATTGATTTACTTCACTCACTCTACACCACTCAGGATTTTGTAGACTTCAATCATATCTCCTCTCATCCATCTCTTTTCCAAGTTGAAGAGCCCTAACCTCTTTAGCCTTTCCTCATACGAGAAGAGTTCCATTCCCTTTATCATTTTGGTCGCTCTTCTTTGAACCTTTTCTAATTCCGCTATATATTTTCTGAGATATGGCGACCAGAACTGAACGCAATACTCAAGATGTGGTTGCACCTTGGAGCGATACAGAGGCATTATAGTATTTTCGGTCTTATTCACCATCCCTTTCCTAATAATTCCTAGCATCCTGTTTGCTTTTTTGGCTGCTGCCACGCACTGAGTAGAAGATTTCAGTGTATTATGTACAATGACACCTAGATCTTTTTCTTGAGTGCTGACTCCTAGGTGGACCCTAGCATCAGGTAACTATGGTAAACCATAATATACTATTAAGACTCCTAGACTACTTCAGGATTCGTGGAAATATACTTAGCTGGATCAAGGGTTTCCTAACCACCAGAACATACCAAGTGAAATCAAACTCAAACATATCATCATCATGGAAAGCAGACTGCGGAGTACCTGAAGGATCACCACTATCCCTGATCCTCTTCAACCTAATGATGACCCCACCAGCAAAGTCCTTATCCACCCAAGACCTCAACCCATTCATCTATGCAGATGACGTTACAATATAAATTCCTTTCAAACATGACCTGACAGAAATCACCAACGAAATCAAACTCAGCTCATCCCAATACAATACGAACAAACCCACAAATTTAAACACCCCAGATTACACCCTCTCTATCTCGGATAGCCTGAAAATCCTCAGGGTTACAATTGACTGCAACCTTACTCTTGAGAGCCAAGTGAACTCTACAACCAAGAAGATGTTCCACTCACTGTGGAAACTCAAACGTGTGAAACCATTCTTCCCAAGGGAAACATTTTGCAACCTGATACAATCTATGGTACTAAGCCACGCTGACTACTGCAATGGAATCTATGCGGGATGCAAAGAGCAACTCACAAAAAAACTTCAGACCGCTCAAAACACAGCAGCTAGACTTATATTCAGAAAAACGCGATTCGAAAGTGCCAAACCCCTCCTAGAAAAATTGTACTGGCTCCCAATCAAAGAACGTATAGCTTTCAAAATTTGCACCCTGGTCCATAAAATTATCTATGGCGAAGTACCGGGATACTTGACCGACCTCATTGACCTACCAACCAGAAACACAGTCGGATCAACATGAACTTACTTAAATCTCCACTACCCAAGCTGTAAAGGACTCAAATACAAGTCAACTTATGCATCCAGCTTCTCCTACATAAGCACACAATTATGGAATGCATTACCAAAAGCTGTGAAAACAACATATGACCACCTTAAATTCCGGAAATTACTAAAGACCTACCTGTTCGGAAAGGCATACCCTACCGACCCAACTTAAGTGCCTGAACCCTGCAACACAACAAAATCAAAGCTTGTAATGAACTCTATATAACTCTTCTTCTCTGTGATTCCCAATGTGATTGTAACATATGAACCTTATCCGACTATAACATCACTTTGTATTTGTTCTCTACCGGAGTTGGCGATCGCCTTCATGGTACCACGTAAGCCACATTGAGCCTGCAAATAGGTGGGAAAATGTGGGGTACAAATGTAACAAACAAACAAACAAATAAATAAATAATTCGGATTATTCTTTCCAATGTGCATCACCTTGTATTTGTCCACATTAAATTTCATCTGCCATTTGGATGCCCAGTCTTCCAATTTCCTAATGTCTTCCTGCAATGTTTCACAGTTTGCACGTGTTTTAACAACTTTGAATAGTTTTGTATCATCTGCAAATTTAATCTCCTCACTCGTCGTTCCGATTTCCATATTGTAGTGATAGGGTGGATCGAATTGATGGAGGGGTAGCATTGAATGTTAAGGAGGGCCTTGAATCAAATAGCTTGAAAATTCTGCAGGAAACAAAACACTTCTTGGAATCCCCATGGATTGCAATTTCATGTGTAAAGGGGAAAAGGATAATGATAGGAGTGTACTACCGTCCACCTGGCCAGGATGTACAGACGAATTTAGAAATGTTATCAGAAATTAGGGAGGCTAACAAACTGGGCAACACATAATAATGGGTGATTTCAATTACCCCGATATTGACTGGGTAAATGTAACATCAGGGCATGCTAGGGAGGTAAAATTCCTGGATGAAATCAAGGACTGCTTTATGGAGCAGCTGGTACAGGAGCCAACAAGAAGAGGAAAAAATCTAGACCTAGTGGAGCTCATGATCACCAGATCATGAAGTAATGGTGCTGGGGCCGCTTGATAACAGTGATCATAATGTGATCAGATTTGATATCGGCTATGGAGTAAGTACATAGAGGAAATCCAATACATTAACATTACCTTTCAAAAAGGAGACTATGATAAAATGAGGAGAGGAGGAGCTGCGAAGGTCAATCAGGCGTGGATGCTGATCAAAAATACCATCCTGGAAGTCCAGGCCAAATATATTCCGCGTATTAAAAAAGGACGGAAGACCAAACGACAGCTGGCATGGTTAAAAAGTGAGGTGAATGAAGCTATTAGAGCTAAAAGAAAATCCTTCAGAAAATGGAAGAAGGAACCGACTGAAAATAATAAGAAACAGCATAAGGAATGTCAAGTCAAATGCAAAGCGCTGATAAGGAAGGGAAAGATGGACTTTGAATAAAAGATTGCGTTGGAGGCAAAAACACATAGTAAAACTTGTTTTTAGGTATATTAAAATCAAGAAGCCAGCAAAAGAATCGGTGGAAGCGCTAGATGACCAAGGGGTGAAAGGGGCACTTGGGGAAGACAAAACCATAGCGGAGAGATTAAATGAATTCTTGGCTATGGTCTTCACCATGAAAAATTTGGGAGAGATACCGGTGACAGAAATGGTATTCAAAGCTGACAAGTGAAAGAAACTGAATGAAATCTCTATAAACCTGGAGGATGTAGTGGCTTGTCTTATGGATCAAATGCATTTCCTCTTTAAGACTATCTTCATCACTTGGACATCATTTGCTGGATTCCCACCCTTAGACCATGTTAAATGTTGTTTCTACTTTCTATTTAATTAAAGTACTTCCACAGCAAGGTCTACTACCTGCCTGCTTTTACCTATTTTTTTTTTTAAAGAAACCAGAAGTACATTTTATTTATTTATTTATTACATTTGTACCCTGCGCTTTCCCACACAATGCAGGCTCAATGCGGCTTACATAGTAATTTGAAATACAAAGTCATATAATGTTTCTGTGTTTCTTGCTGGATGTATTTTCTTCACTCCCAGATGTCTTCAGGTGAAGTCTTCAAAGCGCTTTAAGCTGAATTTTTCAGCTCTCTCTCCATCTTTTCTTCATTATTTTTCAAAAATAATCCCTCCAGGAGAGAATGGCAGTCTGTAAACAATAAATGAACACAAAGGAAAACAATCCTTTGTGCATTTTTCTGTTCAGACTCATAAACAGGAACAGTCACAGCTGCCTTTACTTAGGCTCCAGGTCTGAGAATATGCCCCAGCCTGAAGCAACCTTTTGATTGCAAAGTTTGTATTCTTGGGTCCAGTGGCTACTCAAGTACCAAAGTGATCCTTGGTTTTGGGATGGGCTTTTCTCTTCACCACTTCCCTAAGAGCTTCATTGGATCCAGGTTTAGGGTTGCAGGGAGTTTCTCTTCTGTCCAAAGACCAGGCAGTCATTTTATCTTGCATTTACTCTGATCACATACACTGCAGATCTCCACATTGCTTCGTGATGCGACACAGTTCTTCTGCTGCATTGCAAAGTTTCTGCACATTGAAGCCTCTTCTTCTTGCAGTCTCCTGTGCTTGCTCCTGAGTCCAAGCTTCCTTGGGCAATTCATTGAAAACACAACTGTGACAATGGGTGACCATGCACCATTCCCTTCTTTAGCCAGTGGGAACCCAGAAGAAAACAAATGCATGTCCTTGAGTCTATTTTTTTTTAATTTATAGAAGTGTTTATTAAGCATTGCATAAGATAAACATTACATACTCAGTATAAGAAATTACACTTTTCTTCACACACTGTGAGTCTAACATTGAGTATCTAGCATAAGAATGCTCCATTGCAAACGTAATGCTATAACAATAAGATATTGTACTTCAAAATTTTTCAATTTTATGCATATAGATCCTAACTCCCCCCCTCCCTTGGTCCTTGGGTCTATTTTACATGTATCCAGCTAGTCTCTGCTCGCATGAAAACACATTTACAGTTTTTTTGTAGAATCAGCTGTACCCTGTACTGCTTTGTCCTGTTGTAAAATAACATGCTGAACACCAGGAGGGTACTTCTATAAATGGATAAATATATATTTATTTTAGTCTGCATTTGTTTTTTGTTAACTTGTCTGATTTGAAAATGTAATAAGCAAAACTGCAAGACACAACAACAACAACCATATATCACATGGATTCATCACAAAAACACATACAATTAAAGAAACATTGATCATCTAGCCTAGCAATCACAGCAAAATATATCTTCAAATTTCACAGTGAGGAAAACAGTGCAAGTTACACTTCCAAACTACTACTACTACTACTATTTATCATTTCTATAGCGCTACAAGGCATACGCAGCGCTGTACACTATACACAAAAAGACAGTCCCTGCTCAAAGAGCTTACAATCTAGATAAGACAGGTAAACAGAACGATTAAGGGTAAGGGAATAAAGAGGTGAGGATAAAAGGACAGGGCAAGTGAGTAGTGGTTAGGAGTCAAAAGCAGTGGTAAAGAGGTGGGCTTTAAGTTTGGACTTAAATTCTTATTTGCAGATCCTTATTATTAAATTCTTATTTGCAGATTCTTATTATTAAATTCTTATTTGCCTATCTAAGCCACCATTTCATTTATGCAGATGATCAGCTAAAGGACACCATGTTTTGCCAAACTTTATCCAAGAGATTTCAGGATAATTAAGGGGGGGGTCTTTTACTAAGCCATGGTAATGTTTTTAGCTGGTGGTAAATGCCAACAAGCCTGTAGGAATATAATGGGAATCTCGGCATTTACCGCCAACTGATTTCTACCACAAGCTAAAAATGCTACCGTGGCTTAGTAAAAGACCTCCTAAATCATAGGTAAGAGAATATCAATATGAAAAAATCCCTGTAATAGATTTCCAGAGTCCCAAAATAATTAAAGATAAGAACAATGAAACAGGAAATGACTCCTATTTCCTCTTTACAAGGACTTGGAGTTAATGATATGCAATCTAACCAGCATCTGATGGCTCAAAAAATATAAGGATTGGATAAGGGATGCTGATGTAGAGCATTTAAAATGCAACCAAAATTGCTCCCAAGTGCTCCCGTGCTTTAATAATCTGTAAAGTTCTACCACCCTGTTGGCTCAGTTATCAAGTTTGTAAAAATGGGAACCCTGAAGATCTAAAACACAGAATTAGATACAGACAGACCAGTATAGCCACTGTGTGTGGGGAAGGGGAGCTGGTTACAGAAGATAAAGTATGGGGGGGGCACCTAAGTAATAGGCTTTATGTACAAGACACAATATTTTTAAAGAAATCCAGAAATAAACAGGAAGCCAATGTATTATTTATTTATTGCATTTGTATCCCACATTTTCCCACCTATTTGCAGGCTCAATGTGGCTTACAGAGTTTGGTTATGACATATTCATTCCATGTATCTGTCAGATGGGTTGGATATGATCAAACTTACGGGCCCTACAGGATAGTCTTGTTGCTGAGTTTTGTATTGTTTGGAGATGTTTAAATTGTGAGATCAGTAGACATGTGTCAATTGAATTGCAGTAATCTAATTGAGAGGAAAAAAAGTGCGTGGAGATGAGAGTATTTAACATCAAGAAATCGAGAATGCTACATAGATAATGTACATGGCATAGTGATTTGCATCGATTTTAGAATGTTTGAAATCTGTTCTCAAAATGATAAGTTGGAGTCAATGATAATATCCATATATTGAAACGATTGTGAAGGCAAGAAAGGGAGATCAAATAGCAAAAGGATCATATTTGGTGAAGGCAATTAACCTGTTATCCAGCAGGTGACAGCTTTGTCTGGGTTGAGGACTAGTTTGTGTCTTGACATCCAATTGGCATGGGACTTAAACATACATGTAATGGTTTGAGATCAATTTTGAGTGGGGAAGTAGGGAAAAGTGTCAGTATACTGTCTGTGCAAAAATAAAATCTGATGTTAAATGTTTGAATGAGGATTGCTAATGGACTACGGAAGATATTGAATAGGAGAGGAGATAGCATAGAGCCCTGTGGGATACCACAAGTGATGGATTGTGAAATAGAACTACTGGCATGGGATTTAATTGAGAAAGATCGGCCATGTAGAAAAGAGGAGAACCATGAAAAAACTGAACTAGATAAACCAATATCAGTCAAGTGTTGAAGCAGAGGAGAGTGGTTCAGCAGATCAAAGGCTGCAGAAAGGTCATAGGAAGCTACTAAAATAATGTCGCCCTTATCAAGAATTGAGTGCAGTTCCCTGATCAAAGAAGTGGTGACAGTCTGAATCCATCTTGTCTGAGGTGGAGAATAGAGGCTTTTTTGAGAGAAAACACAGATTGGAGACAGGGCGATAGACAGTAAGGTTGGGTCCACAGAAGGTCTATTTAGGATAGGAGATACTAATTCCTCTTTCCAGACAGATGGTACAGTGCATCTTGTAAGTGTAAGGTAGATGATAGGTAGGTCTATTGGAATTAAGCCAGTAGCAGTGGATTTTAGTCAATTTGATGGAAGTGGGTCCAGAGAACAAGTTGTGGTCTCTTAGAAGAGAGAATAGTTCCAAGAGATGTAAGAGTTAGTGGTGAGAATGAGTCCCAAATACAGGATAGAGGAGGATTGCAGGCATTTTCCTGAACAATATCCAAGGAAGGAGGGGGAGGAAGCTGAGGTACATTCGTAGAAGAAAGGTGGGAAAGGGTATCACGTAACAGATGAACCTTTTTAAAGCAGTATTGTGCCAGTGCTTCTGGGGAGGGAGCAACAGTTGAAGAGATTTGTAATTTAGGATGACATACTTGTGAAACAATCTGGAAGAGACGCTTGGATCAAATAAGCTATGTATTAATTTGTAGTGCTTCTTTGACTACGTTAGATGATAGTCAAAGAGGCAAAATTCTGCTTTGCAATGATTATGGGCTTGTGTTGTTTTGTATTTATACCAGAGTTGTTCAGCACATCTGACTAGATGTTGATTATACCATAGAGTGATATGCCAGCGGGAACAGGTGCAAGTGTGTAGCCGAGCAAACTTGTCAAGACAGGATTGAATGGAAATTTTGGGAAGTCCATGTCAAGAAATTCCCAGATATTATCATTGGCCTCAATAGATCATCAAACTCCAGAAAAAGACAGCAAATAAAAAAACTCCCAAAAACGGAGAAAAAAGTTGCTCATCAAAAAACTGGAGAAAAATAGCCAAAACCCACCCAGTCTGTTTTAGTCACCAAAAAATAAAAATTTCAACATTAAATCCCCATTAGTCCCAACAAATACCGCTGGTAATTCATGAATTATATCAAATTACAGTTCTGTAGATACTTAGCTTGGCTGAAGAGGTATCCTGTTCCCATACTGGATCATCAAAACCACTACTTCTCTGGTGCAGTAACCATTAGGCTTCTCCAACCAGTTACAAAGCAGAGGAGAATGGGACCCTCAGCCACCCAGGCCAGTGGTCCTCCAAGATGCCAGTCTCCATCTGATACCTCTCAGGCTCTTGTTCTGGGTCCTGTGCCCAGATTACAGCCCAACACCCAGCCAACTAGGTGGCCTGACTTTGAGGCTGCCTTGTAGATACTGATGAGACTGGGAGCACACCAGAAGAGGATTCAGACAATACTTCAGCTCCAGCAAACCCAGGCCAGTAAGGAAGGGGGAGGAGGGAAGGGGAAGTAGGCAATTTCTATGTTATACTGCCTTTCTGTTGTGGGCTATGTTGGGGGTGGAGGATTGGGGTGTTGGTGGTGTATAACACTGAATAAATATTATGTACCTTCATTAAACATTTGTCTGTATGGGTCTTCCCTGGCTTGGACCCCCAGCTGGTGTGCACCCAGGTCAGCTCTATGGGCCAGGGGAGCAGGGGGGGCCTCCTCTGCATCTTGGACCTACTGCTGTGCTTGCTGGTCCTCTTCTGGCAGGGGCTTTCGTCTTCTGAGAGCCAGGTTGTGCAGAATGTAGCAGCCCATGAAGATCTTGGCAACCTTCTGAGGGCTGTAGAGGAGCTCCCCTCTGGACTGGTTGAGACATTGGAAGCAATTCTTCAATTGGCCAAAGGTATGTTCTATGATGCAGTGTGTGATCTGATGCCTCCTATTGTATTCCTCCTCCACTGCAGTTTGGGGGTGCACTAGCGGGGTCATGAGCCAGGTTTGCTGTGGGTATCCTCTGTCACCTGTGGGGAAAGCTGAAGGAGAGACAGAAGTGGGTATTGGATGGTCTGGGTACCTTATGGAGGTGGGTTGGGGATTGTGTGTTGTGGAAATAACTGGATGGAGGGAGTGCTGAAGGTTTGTGGGAGGAGGGGTATGGGGTTGAGGGATGTCTACTGCTCTTACCAGCTGCCGGTGATCTCCCTTTGGTCAAACATGCGGTAGATTTCAGAATGCTGTAGCATATAGGTGTATGGGTGGAACCTGGGTATCGAGCACACACATCCACAACCTGGGCATCACACAGAACCTGCATGTTAATAGAGTGGAATGCTTTCCTATTTCTTTAGGTGGCCTCTCATGCCCGGGGGAGTGTGATGTGTGGCAGTTGATGACACCTATGACCGAGAGGAAGTGAGCTATGCCATAGAACTGAGCCATGTTGTTGTGGAGGCCCTGGGGGGTAGTGGGGGAGGTGATGTAGTCTGAGGTGTGGGGAAAGAAGACATCAAGGAACTGGGTGAGGCAACTGGAAATGACGGGCTGGGTCAGGCCCTCATTCACAACTAGGACAGACTAGAAGCTACCAGTGCCCAGAAAAGCGAGGGAAGCAGCGATCTTGATGTGGACAGGGATGGGATTGTTCTTACAGGTCCTGGGCTGCAGGAGAGGTTGGAGCTGGTCATACAGATGCTGGACGGCATTCCTATCAAAATGGTACCTATTAAGATATTGCTGGTCAGTAAGGTCCAGGAAATAGATGTGGGTATCTCCTGCGGGGCCTCTCTTCCAAACTCTCCTTCTCCTCCAACATCTGAACCACCACCACAGGTACAATCCAATAACCACAGACACACCACTGTACACACCTTTAACTACCTACTTAGTGAAAACCACCACCAACGGAACCCCACCTGACACTCTCTCACTACTACTAATACTACTTATTTATTTATTTTATTTTATTGCATTTGTATCCCACATTTTCCCACCTATTTGCGGGCTCAGTGTGGCTTACAATACATTGTAAATAATGGAAATACGATTTGTTACAAATCAGTTATCGATTACATTGTGAGAAGTTAAGCGAAGACAGAGTCAAGGTATCATTAGGGAATAGGACAAGGAAAAGAACAATGGAACAATGGAAAGTAGTGAGCAGTAGGTCCAAGATGCAGAGGAGCCCCCCCCCCCCCTGCTCCCCTGGCCCATTACTTACCATTTTTATAGTGCTATTAGATGTACGCAGCGCTGTACACTGGACATAAAGAGACGGTCCCTGCTTGACAGAGCTTACAATCTAATTAGGACAGACAAACAGGACAAATAAGGGGTAATGGAACTACTAAGGTGGGAATGATAAAACATGGGTACTGAACAAGTGAGTAAAGGTTAGGAGTAAAAAGCAGCATAAAAAAGGTGGGCTTTTAGCCTAGATTTGAAGACGGCCAGGGATGGAGCTTGACGTACCGGCTCAGGAAGTCTTTTCCAGGCATATGATGCAGCAAGATAAAAGGAACGAAGTCTGGAGTTAGCGGTGGAGGAGAAAAGTGGCGGGATTTATCCAGTGAACGGAGTTCCCACGGAGGAGTATAGGGAGAGATAAGAGTGGAGAAGTACTGAGGAGCTGCAAAATGAATGCACTTGTAAGTCAATAAGAAGAGTTTGAACTGTATGCGGAAAAGGATAGGAGTCAATGAAGTGACTTGAGGAGAGGGCTAATATGATCATAGTGACACTGGCGGAATATAAGTCGTGCATCAGAATTTTGAACAGAATGGGAAAGAGGTAGCTAAGTGGGAGACCTGCGAGAAGCAAGTTGCAATACTCTGAGCAAGAGGTGATAAGGGTGTGGATAAGAGTGTTCAGAAAGGAACGGATGAAGTTTGGTGACATTATAGAGAAAGAAATGATTAGCAGTCTGTTTAATATGTATAGAGAAGAAGAGAGAGGAGTCGAAGATGACCCCAAGGTTATGAGCTGATGAGACAGGGAGGATGAGAGTGTTATCCACAGAGACAGAGAAAGGGGGGAAGAGGAGAAGTTGGCTTAGTTTCAGATGGTGGTGAGACATCCAGGCAGCAATGTCAGACAGGCAGGCTGATACTTTGGCCTGGATTCCTGCTGAGATTTCTGGTGTGGAGGTGTAGATTTGGGAGTGATTGGCATAAAGGTGATACTGAAAGAGATCAGAGTACCAAGGGAAGAAGTATAGATGGAGAAAAGAAGAGGTCCCAGGACAGATCCCTGAGGTACACCACAGTCCCACCACAGCACACACAGACGGAGCAAACACTCAGTCCCCACCACTGACAAACAATGCAGTCACACTCAGCAATCACTCTCTCAGCAACAGCAAACACTCGGGCCACACTCTCCCAGCAGCAACCAACAGTCTCACACACACACACACAGAAGCAGCACACAGGACAAACAGGGCAAGAAGAATAGGCGGAAGCCAAACAGGTGGTAAGGGAGGTGTGTGGGCTTGGGGACAGGGGGGGAGATCCAGAGGAAGGGATGGGTGTGGCTGGGGAGGCTGGTAGGAGTCAGCAAGGAGCTGAGGAGGTAAGACACAGAAGAGGCAAGTCAGGAAACGTAAGGGTGACAAGGTTCAGACTAGGGCAAAGAAACAAACAGTAACACAGCAGCTCTCACTAACTAGTACTTGCTCCACAAATTCACAAATGGGTGTAAAGACAGCTTTCCACTTACCCCAGACACTTTTATATCAGGTCTAATTCCGTACATTTTTTCCCACCTCTTTGAAGCTGTTTTGCTATCCGTTATGGGATAGAGATGTTCATTCCATAACGTTGCCCACGTCACGTCTTTGAAATGCCTCCTCTGGAGACATCCTAATCTAAATGAATGAAGTACATACGTACGTAAGTATTGCCACACTAGGATAGACCAAAGGTCCATCAAGCCCAGCATCCTGTTTCCAAACATCCTGTTTTTCATGCGTCCAGACACTCCAGGTCACAAGTACCTGGCAAGATCCCAGAAATAAGCAATGGATTTTCCCCAAGTCATTTTAATAATGGTCTAGGAAACCGTCCAAACCTTTTTTAACCCTGCTAAGCTAACTGTTTTTACCACATTCTCTGGCAATGAATTCCAGAGTTCAACTACACTTTGAGTGAAGAAAATTTTTCTCTGATTCGTTTTCAATGTACTACTTTGTAGCTTCATTGCATGCCCCCTAGTCCTAGTATTTTTGGAAAGAGTAAACAAACGATTCACATCTACCCGTTCCACTCCACTCATTATTCTATAGACCTCTATCATATCTCCCCTCAGCTGCCTTTTCTCCAAGCTGAAGAGCCCTAGCTGCTTTAGCCTTTCCTCATAGGGAAAGTCGTCCCATCCCCTTTATCATTTCCGTCGCCCTTCTCTGCACCTTTTCTAATACCACTATATCCTTTTTGAGATGTGGTGACCCGAATTGAACACAACATTCGAGGTGCTTTTCAATTATTAGTTTGACGTTCTTTTCTCTTTTTCCTAACTTTACATTTGTTATAATGTTATGTAAATCACTCTGCTCTGCCTTGGCGGTTAGAGCGGTATAACAAGTTTTAATAAACATAAACATGATAAACATACTAGCGATTTGGACTATTTTTTTTCTTTTCTTTGATTCTATGCTTTGGCCATATTTGTGTGAGAAATACATTCACTTTTTGGATGTTTTTCTCTTTCGAAAATGAGCCCATTAGTATCCTAAAATGCATGAGCCATGGACGTCCTTTCAATAATTCAACTCTAAATCACAAGAAATGTAAAATATTCTTTGGCTCAGTGGTTTTACTGTGACATTTTCTGTTCTAAAACCCTTATTAAATCTGAAATAAGATTAGCGCAGAAAACCCCCGTGTAAACCACTGTGCTTAGAAGTGCAGCTTTTTATTTCTATTGAATCAAAACTTAGCTATTTATAGGTTAGGTTGTAATTATTTCTTTGGTTTTGTTTATCCCTTTATTTTGTGTTTCTTTAGTTCATTTTTTGTTTCATTTTCCTCATCGTCTTTCCAGTGTAAGAATCTTTTTTTTTCTGCTGTTCTTTTGCAGCTGATGAAAGTTGTGAATGAAATGTGTCCAGACATTACAAGAGTGTATAATATTGGGAAAAGTCAGCAGGGGCTGAAGTTATATGCCATGGAGATCTCCGATCATCCTGGGGAGCACGAGGTTGGTGAGTAGACCTCAGCACTTTCCATTTCACATCTCCTCTGTGATATCCTGTGAATGCCTTCAACCCTGACAGCCTAACTGGGGTGGGGATGGGGGGAAGAGCTGTTATTACCTCTCTTCTGCCACATTCAGAGGGATGTTTAAGGTCTCTCCTGCTGCTCCCCCCAGCTAGATATTTATGGATTTCTTCTTGGTGAAGTCACCTAGAAGGGAATGGAGGTTTCAGGTTGCCCCATGCATTTTTCTCCATATCTGATCTTTATATGCCAGACCTATAGCAGACTATATAGACTTTTCCTCTAGGAACTTGTGCAAACCTCTTTGCTTGTGATTGACAGGGGAGTGACTATCCTTCAGCAGGCTAGATAATAGTGCCACCACCAGTGGGTTTCCTGATGAAGCTAATGCAAAACGGCTCCGTTGGGACTACACTGTTTTGAGCTATACAGCTGGGGTGGAGCAATGCATCACATGAACGCTCACTACTCGGAAAAGTTGAATTCTCAATCTTTAGTGATGTGCTTTTTGGATAACACCGGATGTGATTTTTGTTACTGAGTAGTGCTTGATCAAGTGAATAATTATTTTGTTAAAAAAAGTTTTAGGAGGTTTTTGATCCATGATTACTTTTTCACTATGGCCAAAAAGAGCCGCAGAAAGAGCGGTGCGTTGTTTATTCCCACAGTATTATGAGATCTTTTTTCCTCTAATTGAGAAAGTTGTGTTTTCCTTCACTTGGAGTGGAGGAGTAGCCTAGTGGTTAGTGCAATGGACTTTGATCCTGGGGAACTGAGTCAATTCCCACTGCAGCTCCTTGTGAGTCTGGGCAAGTCACTTAACCCTGGTACAAAATAAGTACCTGAATATATGTAAACCACTTTGAATGTAGTTGCAAAAACCTCAGAAAGGCATCAAGTCCCATTTCCCTTTCCCTTATATCACAATATCAGAAGTGAGCCAAGGCAATCAAGCCATTGTGACATCACTGATGAGGTTGGCTCTTATTGGTGGAATGAGTGGAGGAGTAGCCTAGTGGTTAGTGCAGTGGACTTTGATCCTGGGGAACTGAGTTCGATTCCCACTGCAGCTCCTTGTGACTCTGGGCAAGTCACTTAACCCTCCATTGCCCCAGGTACAAATAAGTACCTGTATATATGTAAACTGCTTTGAATGTAGTTGCAAAAACCTGAGAAAGGCGGGATATCAAGTCCCAGTTCCCTTTCCCTGTTTGAGATTCTACATGGAATGCTGCTACTATTGGAGATTCTACATGGAATGTTAATGTTGCTATTCCACTAGCAGGACTTGCAGGACGTCAGACTCACAGAAACAGAAGCCTGCGCGGCCGCATTGCTGATCTGCAAGGGCAGGCTTCTACATGGAATGTTGCTAGTGGAGGAGTAGCCTAGTGATTAGTGCAGCGGACTCTGATTCTGGGGAACTGGGTTCAATTCCCACTGCAGCTCCTTGTGACTCTGGGCAAGTCACTTAACCCTCCATTGCCCCTGGTACAAAATAAGTACCTGAATATATGTAAACCGCTTTGAATGTAGTTACAAAAACCACAGAAAGGCAGTATATCAAGTCCCATTTCCCTTTCCCTTTTCAGTAATTGAGCAACCTCTTTTAAACCTAGGTACACTAACTGCTGTTACCACATCTTCCGGCAACAAGTTCCAGAGCTTAACTATTCGTTGAGTGAAAAAAAAATCCTCCTATTTCTTTTAAAAGTTTTTCAGTGTAACTTCATTGAGAGTCCCCTAGTCTTTGTACTTTTTGAAAGAGTAAAAAATCAATTCACTTCTCGTCGTACACCACTCAGAATTTTGTAGACCTCAATCATTTCCCCCTTCAGCCGTCTCTTTTACAAGTTGAAGAGCCCTAACCTCTTTAGTCTTTCCTCATTTGAGAGAAGTTCCATCCTCTTTATCATTTTGGTCGCTCTTCTTTGAACTTTTTCTAATTCTGCTATATCTTTTTTGACACGTGGCGACCAGAACTGGTTCTAAAAAGAGGACTACTGCGGGGGTCTCTTTTGTCTCCCATTCTGTTCAATTTGTATAGGATTTTAGAAGTGTTACTTAGAGGTTTTTAATTTTTTTTTTGCTGATGATATTGAATTATTGGTTTTTATGTGAGACAATTACTTGGAAGTTATATCTAAGATTAAAAACTCTTGAAAACTGCTTTATAGACATCTGATTTAAAATCTAGATACATCCTCAGAAACGCTCTCGTTACTCGACTCGGAAAACAACTATTTCCTCGAAATATAATGCCGCATTCAAAGCGAAAGGGGTCGATAAGAGTAGTGCCCCCGCCTACCTTGACTTCTACACCGAATCAACCGGGTCTCGATCATTTCTTCACGCCTGTCTCCCAAAGCACTAGGGAAGTGGATCCCATAGCCGGGCTCTCCGGGGAAGCAGAGGCCCTGCCGGGAGATGAAGTATCCCTCTCTCCACCAATGTTGAAACCTCCTTGCCCGGCGTCAGCAGCGGTCCTAGAAGGAGAGCAACACCCTACCGGAAGCGTTTCGGGTGTGACTCCTAGCGAGGGTCCGGCATCGCTGGAGAAGACGCCGAGGACTGAGGTAGGAACCTCAGAGAAAGTGAAGGAGATAAGCCTAGAGATGATTTGGATGAAATTGAATAAAATTAACTTAACTCTTCAACATACATCGGGTGAAGTCAGTGTCTTTAACACCAAACGTCAAGAATTAAACTTAAAAGTAGACTCGGTAAAAGAAGAAATAGCTGGGAAATTATTGACTCTCCAAAGAAATGTAGATGAATTGCATGAATTTAAACAAACTGTGGTTAAAGATAATACAGACACTCGTAGGAGAATCGAACAGATTGAGAATCATAACAGAAGGTTAAATTTATGACTTTTGAATTTCCCCAAACTCCTTGGGATAAAGCCTTATGAAATATTTAAAAGATATTTAAATGAGGTATTAAAAATACCCCTGGAAGCAATTTCCCCTGTAAACAAATTATATTATATTTCTAATCCTAAAGTAGAAGAAGGGAAAACGCAAGAAGTGGGAAATACAAACTTGGATTTAAATAACATTTCGGCCATACTTGAACAATCTTGGGACGAAACAACAACTCGGTCTACTTTGATTGTATCGTTAATATTTGAACAGGATTTAAATAACATTATGAAATTTTACTTTAAAAACTTGAAAACCTGTTTTGGTGGAGTTAAAGTGCAGATCTTTCCCGATGTGACAAAATCGACCCAGCAAAGAAGGAAAGCGTTTTTGGCAATGAAATTAAGAACTTTTGAAATAGGTGGTACATTTTTTCTAGCCTACCCCTGTAAATGTATTGTTAAACTGGGACAGGTTAAATATACTTTTTATTCACCTGATATCTAAAATCATTTCTGGACTTGAAACAACTGAAATAACATTAATAATAAATATGGGAGTATTACACCGCCTAATTACCTCTGATATTTGTATTTTATAATCTTCTCTAACTCATATCGCCCCCCCCCCTCTTTTTTTGTTAATGGGGTCTAAGGAAGTAGAATTATTTTGTTATTAAGGATTAGATTATGATATTGATGTTTACTTTATCTTTGCTTTAAAAAACTTTTATTATGATTATATGAAAGTAATTATGGCTATATTTCAAAACAAGTGTATTCTTGTTAAAATTTAAAAGCTAATAAACAAATTCAAACATAGATACATCGTCAGCAGTGTGGACACCTAGAAGAGATAATCCTTTGACATAAAACCCACTGTGCATGGAAATTCAATTCAAACACACAAAGAAACAGTTACACTGGCTTCCACTCAAGGAACGCATTACTTTTAAAGTATGCACATTAATCCACAAAATCATTCACGGCGAAGCTCCAGCCTACATGTCTGAGTTAATAGACTTACCACCCAGAAACGCCAAAAGATCATCCCGAACTTTCCTCAACCTCCACTTCCCTAATTGCAAGGGCGTAAAATACAAGACGCTACACGCGTCAACCTTTTCTCACGTGGGCACGCAGTTCTGGAATGCACTGCCGCGCAACCTGAGAACGATCTACGAGCAAACCTCCTTCCGCAAATTATTGAAGACCCATCTTCTTGAAAAAATTTACGGAAAGAACCAAAACACATAAAGTCCACACTCACTGTTCACTAATTCATCAATACATCCACTTCTGAACTCTCATCCCCCGTAATCTCACCTCACTCATACCTTTATTCACAGAAATATGAATACCATACATAATGCCCTTTTAGCTTCCCGCAGTCTCCTTCCAATGTTTCAAAGATCTGTTCCAGTGTTTATATTCCTTAACAACACTTTGATTGTTTCGCATAACTCTTCACAATGTAATCCATAACCAAGTTGTAACAAATTGTATTTCCATCTTTCATATCGTATTGTAAGCCACACTGAACCCGCAAAAAGGTGGGAAAATGTGGGATACAAATGCAATAAATAAATAAATTTCATTGTGATAGATACCTGAGATTTTCTTCTCAAATAGGTGCTATCGTATGTTCATGTTTTTGTTAACTTAGAATAAGTTGTCAATTGAACCCCTTTTTTATGCTTGCAGATCTGATTAAAAGTGGTTTATACGACAGTCACCAGCTGGTTTGCAATCTTTTCAAGTCATTTTTGGTTAATTCTTGGTTTAGTCACTTA
The DNA here is from genome assembly GCF_901765095.1 of Microcaecilia unicolor. Classification (NCBI taxonomy): domain Eukaryota; kingdom Metazoa; phylum Chordata; class Amphibia; order Gymnophiona; family Siphonopidae; genus Microcaecilia; species Microcaecilia unicolor. The sequence continues at coordinate 1,018,760 of NC_044035.1, forward strand.
GTTCAAAATGTGGCAAAAAAAAATGTTTTTGATCATAAGACACCATTAATCATGTAAATACACTGGCTTCTTACTTTGGCATGAATTTCACTGAAATTGCTGTGGCTGGTCCATAATGCTTTCTACATAAGTGTTCTCAGTTATCAATTGAGCAAACTGAGGGGTCCTTTCACAAGGGTGCACTAAAAATAAGCATGTGCTAAGCGCTAGAGACAGCCATATTTCCTACGGGTATCTGTAGTGTACCTTTGTAAAAGGACCCCTGAATGAGTCTGTTCCTTAAGAACATAACATAAGCATCACCACTGGGACAGACCGAAGGTTCATAAAGTCCAGTACCCTGTTTCCAAGAGCGGCCAATCCTACTGACAATTTGCTGGCAAAATCCCAAAAGAGTAAAACAGATTTTATGCTGTTTATCTCAGATATAAGCAGTGCATTTTCCCAAGTCCATCTTTTTTTAGGAACTTGTCTAAGCCTTTAAACCCTGCTAAGGTAACTGCTTTTATAACACTCTCTGGCCATGAATTCCAGAGTTTAATTACACATTGAGTAAAGAAATATTTCTGGAACACCGTGTTCCTATTAGCACTTCTTGCTTCAGTTACCATCATTACACAGTTTTAATTTATCATCAACAAGAAACAGAGTATTTTGCTATGCTGGACCTTTTTTTATGGAATTCCTTACCAGCTGGTGAAAGGTTGGGGTGAAGCTCATGCCGGGGAGAAGATTGCACTGGTAGGAGGTGAGGATGTACAACTGGTTCTGCACTCTCTTAGGTCAGCTCTGTAAAGGAACCACTGAGTTTTTTGGTCATCTGATCTTTTTTTTTTTTTTCTCATAGGAGAGCCGGAGTTCCGTTACATGGCTGGGGCACACGGAAATGAGGTGCTAGGCCGGGAGCTGCTACTTCTGCTCATGCAGTTCCTGTGCCAGGAGTTCCTTTCAGGGAATGCACGAATTCGGCATCTCATTAGGGAGACACGAATCCATTTACTTCCTTCTATCAACCCCGATGGCTATGATAAGGCCTCCCAAGTGGTACGTACCTACAGTTAGACAGCAGCTTAATAATAATAATAACTTTTTTGGATCATAATATTACAGCCCTTCTGGATAAGTTGTGGTATAGTTTTTGTGATATTCAGTGGTCAGAGTTCAATCGCCTAATTGACAAGTTTTCTAAAATTCATCGTCAATTAGATGATTGTCCTACTTCTTTGATGAGTCATTCCTCTTAGATTTTCTAGTCTGCTGTAGCTGCTGGGCAGAGCAGAGGGGTGTACATAACTAAAACAAAGAAAAAGGAAAGGAACTCCAAGTATTGACAGAAGAAAACAGAAGAGAAATACATTCACGCAAAGAAAAGCATAATACAGTAATGCACAGGAAAGTAGAAAGTGCACAGCCAAGAACAAGGGTTGGTTCACTTAACCAACTGGCTGCAAATTCCAGCTAATCCTTGTCTGAAAAAACAGGCTTTCAGGTTTACCTTCAAGTTTTTAACGGCTGGTTCACCACGAAGAGAAAGAGGCAAAAATTTCCAAACATAGGGAGAGAGAAAAAAGAAGGCACAGTGTCTGGTTGTTGCCACCTGGGCAAGTTTAGGACCTGGTAGGTTAAAGTTTATGACTGGATATCATATCTGTTCTCTCATGGATTGTTTCCATCTTCTATGGGAGATATTATCCTTATCCCCATATTGGAAAATAAAAAAGAATTGCGGAGTCTGGTGAGCAATTACAGACCAGTGGCATCGATACCATTCTTAATGAAGCTTATGGAGGGCTTGGCCACTCTTCAATTGGTCGAGTACTTTGAGTGTGATGCAAGACATCAAACGTGTCCATCTGGATTTTAGCACCTGTGATACTGTGAGCAAGGGTTTAGGGTGGGCCATCACAATAACACAGCCAGACAAGGTTGTAAACATGAAATAAATGCCTTATTAAACCTGAGGCCTGTTACTTTGAGACAAAGAGAAGGTACCTTTGATCTTGGGTCTGTAAAGGAAAAACCTTGACATAGGCCTGTGGCTGACAAATCCCAAAGACAGTCTATGACCTGTGACTGCCATTCCCCAAACACAGTCTTTAAGTTTCTCTTTTCTCTGATAACCCATAAGAACATAAGAATAGCCATACTGGTTCAGACCAATGGTCCATCTAGCACAGTATCCTGTTTCCAACAGTGGCCAATCCAGGTCACAAGTACCTGGCAGAAACCCAAATAGTGGCAACATTCCATGCTACCAATGCCAGGGCAAGCAGTAGCTTCCCCATGTCTGACTCAACAGCAGACTATCGACTTTTCCTCCAGGAACTTGTCCAAACCTTTTTTTAACCAAGATACGCTAACCATCCTCCGTCAAAGAGTTCCAGAGCTTAACAATTCTTTTAGTGAAATAATATTTCCAACCAATTTGTTTTAAAAATATTTTCATGTAACTTCCTCGAGTGTCCCCTAGTCTTTGTACTTTTGGAACAAATAACAAATCAATTTACTTGTACTTGTTCTACAACACTCAGTATTTTGTAGATCATCCATGTATGGATCCCGGCCAAACATGTACATTCTCCATAGATGTATCAAATGAAAAAAAGAAAAGAAATGAATATCATCAGGTTAGAGACCATAATAAACATTCATGTCCTGAAAAACCTCACACAACGGAGCCATATAAAGATTAAATAATAAAGCCAACAGAGCAGAACCCTGCAGAACACCTGTAGTTAGCTCACTCCTGGCTGAATGAGAACTGTGCTTCCTAACTTGTATTGAGTGACCTGACAAATATGATCTGAGTTCTCAGAGAACAGGAGTTCTGAGAGAAGAGGACATTTCTCTGGGTAAGTGAACATTATTCTGCTCTGCTGTTTGGTGATTTAAAGATTGGGATAAAAGAGAAACTGTAGGTTTGTTGATAAAAACAGTTTGATTTAAAAAAAACCAACAACTTTATATATTAACTACTTTACGTAGTATAAAATCCTTTTCCATATAGTCAAAGGTTGAATGAGGGGCTATATAGAACACTGCCCCTCACCCTTAAGAATAGTCCCTCGGGTAGCCTGAACCACCTTAAAACCCCCTAGTACCACCCAGAGAGGAAGATGGGAGAGGTGGAGTTGAAAGGACAGGAACCAGAAACTATAAAAGGCAGGGTCAGAATGGGATTAAGGAAGCCCAGGGAAGGAAGAAGTGAAGTCCCAGCATGTGCCTTTATTACGGACATCTAGCTACTATGACCTGTCTGAGGTAGCCAGCCTTTGATTTGAACACTTGTAAGCCTTGTTCTGAGGTCTGACTGGAAGCCCAGAGAGAGAGAGAGAGACTATTTTAAGGACTGTTTTTGGGACATGGCAGTCACAGGTCATAGATTATGTTTGGGCTCTGTCAGCCACCGGCCTATGTCAAGGTTTTTCCTCTGAGAGACGGTCGGTACCTTTGTTCCTGGGCCTGTGAAGTCCTCAGGTTTAATAAAGCATTTATTTCATGTTTACAACCTTATCCGGTTGTGTTATTGTGAAGGCCCACCTTCAACCCATGCTCACAGTACTACATAAGATTATCCACGGTGAATCTCCAGACTACATGTTCAATCTAATTGACCTCCCTACCAGAAGCATGTCTGAATCTTTGCGAAATTACCTCAACCTGCATTACCCCAACTGCAAAGGAATTAAGTACAAGACCTATTATGGATCTAACTTCTCCTTCCTGGGCAGCCAACTATGGAATGTTCTCCCCAGATCTATCTGATCAATCTGCGACTACCTACCCTTCCGGAAAGCACTAAAAACCCATTTATTCAAGCAAGCCTATCCAAACGATCCAGATTAATCTTATGAACCATCTACCTAACACATACCCTCATGATAACGACATTGACCCAGACCACATCACCCACCTTACTCCCCTTTCCATTGCCTATTTCTACCTACTTATCTCATCTGTTATTCTGGTATATTTAACTCTTACCCTCTCTAACAATATTCTGTATTCCTTTTACTTTGTAAGCTGCATTGAACCTGCTTTGAGTGGGAAAGCGTGGGATACAAATGTAATAAATAAATAAGTGCATAAGTATTGCCATACTGGGAACGACCAAAGGTCCATCAAGCCCAGCATCCTGTTTCCAGCAGTGGCCAATCCAGATCACAAATACTTGGCAAGATCCCCAAAAAGTACAAACATTTTATGCTGCTTATCCCAGAAATAGTGGATTTTCCCCAGGTCCATTTAATAATGGTCTATGGAATTTTCCTTTAGGAAGCTGTCCAAACCTTTTTAAAACTATGCTAAGCTGCCTTTACCACATTCTCTGGCAACGAATTCCAGAGTTTAGTTACACGTTGAGTGAAGAAACATTTTCTCTGATTCATTTTAAATTTACTACATTGTAGCTTCATCGTATACCCCCTAGTCCTAGTATTTTTGGAAAGCGTAAACAGACGCTTCACATCTACCCGTTCAACTCCACTTATTATTTTATAGACCTCTATCATATCTCCCCTCAGCCGCCTTTTCTTCAAGCTGAAGAGCCCTAGCCGCTTTAGCCTTTCCTCATAGGGAAGTCGTTCCATCCCCTTTATCATTTTTGTTGCCCTTCTCTGCACCTTTTCTAATTCCACTATATCTTTTTTGAGATGCGGCGACAAGAATTGAAGACAATATTCGAGGTGCAGTCGCACCATGGAGCGATACAAAGGCATTATAATGTCCTCATTTTTGTTTTCCATTCCTTTCCTAATAATACCTAACATTCTATTTGCTTTCTTAGCCACAGCAGCACACTGAGCAGAAGGTTTCAAAGTATGATCAGTGACGACACCTAGATCCCTTTCTTGGTCTGTGACTCCTAATGTGGAACCTTGCATGACGTAGCTATAATTCGGGTTCCTCTTTCCCACATGCATCACTTTGCACTTGCTCACATTAAACATCATCTGCCATTTAGATGCCCAGTCTCCCAGTCTCATAAGGTCCTCTTGTAATTTTTCACAATCCTCCCGCAATTTAACGAGTTTGAATAACTTTGTGTCATCAGCAAATTTAATTACCTCAGTAGTTACTCCCATCTCTAGGTCATTTATAAATATGTTAAAAAGCAGCGGTCCCAGCACAGGCCCCTGGGGACCCCACTAACTACACTTCTCCATTGAGAATACTGACCATTTAACCCTACTGTCTGTTTTCTATCTTTTAATCAGTTTTTAATCCAGAATAGAGCACTACCTCCTATCCCATGACTCTCTAATTTCCTCTGGAGTCTCTCATGAGGTACTTTGTCAAACGCCTTTGGAAAATCCAGATACACAATATCAACCAGCTCACCTTTATCCCTTTCTCTATCTCTGTTAATGGCTCTCACATCCTCCTTGTCTCCTCGGCTCGTAACCTTGGAGTCATCTTTGATTCCTCTCTCTCCTTCTCTGCCCATATTCAACAGATCGCCAAAACCTGTCGCTTCTTTATCTACAATATTAGCAAAATTCGCCCCTTCCTTTCTGAATACGCTGCCAGAACCCTTATCCACACCCTTGTCGCCTCTCGCTTGGACTATTGCAATTTACTTCTCACTGGTCTTCCGCAGCCATCTCTCTCCTCTCCAATCTGTCCAAAATTCTGTGGCACGACTTGTTTTCCGCCAGAATCGTTATACCCACACTAGCCCGCTCCTCAAGTCACTTCACTGGCTCCCTGTCCGCTTCCGCATTCAGTTTAAACTTCTCGTACTGACCTTTAAATGCATCCTCTCTGCTGCCCCCCATTACCTCTCCACTCTCATCTCTCCCTACATTCCTCCCTGTGAACTCCGCTCACTGGACAAGTCTCTCTTGTCGTCCTCCTTCTCCTCCACTGCTGGCTCCAGGCTTCGCTCCTTTTCTCTCGCAGCACCTTATGCCTGGAATAGACTTCCTGGACCTATACGTCTAGCTCCATCTCTACCTGTTTTCAAATCTATGCTGAAAACCCACCTTTTCAGTGCTGCTTTTAGCTCCTAGCCACAATTGCCCTCCCCTTGTCCTTTCCTCCCTTCTCACCCATTACTTCCCTCACCCGTGACCGTCTTGTCTGTCTGTATTATTTAGATTGTAAGCTCTTTTGAGCAGGGACTGTCTCTTTGTATCAGGTGTTCAGCGCTGTGTGCATCTGGTAAATTTTTGACCCTCGAGTCACTCCTCTAAGTTTTTTTTTTCACCTTTCTTCTCATTTTAACATTGTCTCCTTTTTTTAAAGTTAAACACTAACGTATTTGATTTCCTATGTATGCTTACTTCAAAGCTAATATCAAATCCGATCATATTATGATCACTGTTATCAAGCGGCCCCAGCACCATTACCTCCTGCACCAGATCATGAGCTGCACTAAGGACTAGGTCTATAATTTTTCCTTCTATCGTTGGCTCCTGTACCAGCTGCTCCATAAAGCAGTCCTTGATTTAGTAAAGGAATTTTACCTCCCTAGATTGCCCCGATGTTACATTTTCCCAGTCAATATCAGGGTAATTGAAATCACCCATTATTATTGTGTTGCCCAGTTTGTTTGCCTCCCTAATTTCCTTTAACATTTCTGCATCCGTCTGTTCATCCTGGCCAGGTGGACAGTAGTACACTCCTATCAGATGCTGTGGTAGTGGTGGGATTCTGGAGCTTATTCTGCCCAAAGAAGCCAGGAACCTTGACCTCTGGTGCTTTGGGCCTGTTAAGGATAGTACTCCGGGACATTGGGCAAAAGGGGTTAGCCCTGCCCTAGTTATGGGTGGGAGCATAGCTAGTGCCAGACAGGCAGGTTTTATTTTTGGTTTACTTGCGCACTGCGTGCTCTTGGCGCCAGATGTGCATCTGAACTGCGGCGATAGGGGGGGCCAGGGCCATTGTGAGGGGGCACATTATAGCCCCCCCCCCGCCGCTGCTGCCGACTCCCCCCCTGCCGCCGTCACCTACCTTTGCTGGCGGGGGACCCCAACCCCCACCAGCCGAGGTCTGCTTCCTCCTGCCGCTGCCTTTAAAAATATTCCTTCAGCTGGCGGGGGACCCCAACCCCCGCCAGCCGAGCCGAGGTCTTTTAAGTTCTTCTTCGTCCTCGTGCTGTTCAACTGCTGAATCCAGTTTCGGAGTCTGACGTCGCAGCACGTTGTACGTGCAGGACGTCAGACTCACAGACTCTGTTTCTGCAGCTTTGAACAGCACAAGGACGAAGAAGAACTTAAAAGACCTCGGCTCGGCTGGCGGGGGTTGGGGTCCCCTGCCAGCAAAAGTAGGTGATGGCGATGGTGGGGGAGGGTTGACGGCAGTAGGGGGGTCCAGGGCAAAATCTGCGGGGGCCCAGGCCCCCGTGGCCCCACGCAGATACGCCCCTGCTCGTCGCTAACGCTACAACAAAAACATGGAAAGGCCTTAGTGAAGGGCCAGCAACAGCTGCAACAAGTAGTACAGAGGCAATGGGAGCACCAGCAAGCCTCCCAGAGATCTCTGGAAGCCCAGCAGAGCTCCCTGACCTAAGTGACGCAAGCCTTGCAGACTTCCAGGTTACCCACTCTGGTCCCGGTGTTATCAAATATGGTACCAGAGGACGACCCAGAATATTTCCTGACCAATTTTGAAAGAATCACCTACCTTACTGGTTGACCAGAAGTGTCATGGACAGCTTGGCTCTCTGTCTTTCTTGACCCCTCATCTCCGTCCCTCATTCTCGGAGACTTTAACGTACATGCTGATGACCTATCCGACCCCCATGCTTCTAAGTTCCTCACCCTGACATCCTCCTTCAATCTCCAGCTGTGCTCCACCACCCCTACTCACCGTGACGGCCATTGTCTTGACCTCGTCCTTTCCTCCTCCGGCTCACCCTCCAATTTCCACGTCTCAGCTCTTCCTCTCTCCGACCATCACCTGATCACATTCACACTTCTTCACCCCCCCTCCACCCCGTCCAACTTTAACCACCACCTCCAGGAACCTCCAGGCTATTGACCCCTCCACCTTATCACCTACTATCTCTAATCTCCTCCCCTCCATCACGTCCTCCGCAACTGTCGACAAAGCGGTCTCCGCTTACAATACCGCTCTCTCCTCTGCTTTGGATACCCTCGCATCATCGATCTCCCGTCCCACAAAACGCACCAATCCCCAGCCCTGGCTGACTCCTTGCATCCGTTACCTTTGCTCCTGCACCCGATCCGCTGAGCGCCTCTGGAGGAAATCTCGTACCCTTTCAGACTTCCTCCACTACAAATTCATGCTATCCTCCCTCCACTCCTCCCTATTCCGTGCAAAACAGGACTATTACACCCAATTGACCAATTCTCTCAGCTCCAACCCTCGTCGTCTCTTCACCACCCTTAACTCCCTCCTAAAAGTGCCCCCCGCTCCTACTCCCCCTTCTCTCTCTCCTCAATCACTGGCCGACTATTTCCGCGACAAAGTGCAAAAGATCAACCTTGACTTCACGACCAAGCCACCACCTCCTCTTCACCCTTTAACCCTCTCCCTCATCCAACCTACCCAGGTCTCTTTCTCCTCTTTTCCTGAGATCACCGAGGATGAAACTTCCTGCCTTCTTTCCTCCTCGAAATGCACCCCTGTTCCTCTGATCCCATCTCCACCAACCTACTCAACACCATCTCCCATACTGTCACCCCCGCCATCTGTCGCATCCTCAACCTCTCTCTCTCCACTGCAACTGTCCCTGACACCTTCAAGCACGCCGTTGTCACACCTCTCCTCAAAAAACCTTCACTTGACCCTACCTGCCCCTCCAACTACCGCCCCATCTCTCTTTTACCCTTCCTTTCCAAAATACTTGAGCGCGCTGTTCATAGCCGCTGCCTTGATTTTCTCTCCTCTCACGCCATCCTCGATCCACTTCAATCCGGTTTTCGCCCTCTGCACTCGACTGAAACGGCACTCTCTAAAGTTTGCAATGACCTGCTCCTGGCCAAATCCAGAGGTCACTACTCCATCCTCATCCTCCTCGATCTTTCCGCCGCATTTGACACTGTCAATCATGATTTACTTCTTGCCACGCTGTCCTCTTTTGGGTTCCAAGGCCCTGTCCTCTCCTGGTTCTCCTCTTATCTCTCCCACCGCACCGTCAGGGTACACTCCCATGGATCTTCCTCCACTCCCATCCCACTATCTGTTGGAGTTCCCCAGGGATCTGTCCTTGGACCCCTTCTCTTCTCAATCTACACCTCTTCCCTGAGCTCGCTGATCTCGTCTCATGGTTTTCAGTATCATCTTTATGCTGATGACACCCAGCTATACCTCTCCACACCTGACATCACCGCGGAGACTCAGGCCAAGGTATCGGCCTGTTTATCCGACATTGCGGCATGGATGTCCAGCTGCCACCTGAAGCTGAACATGTCCAAGACCGAGCTCCTTGTCTTTCCTCCTAAACCCACTTATCCTCTTCCTCCACTCTCTATCTCTGTTGATAACACCCTCATCCTCCCCGTCCCATCTGCCCGAAACCTCAGAGTCATCTTCGACTCCTCCCTCTCCTTCTCTGCGCATATCCAACAGACTGCCAAGACCTGTCGCTTCTTCCTCTTCAACATCAGCAAAATTCACCCTTTCCTCTCTGAGCATACCACCAGAACTCTCGTCCATGCTCTCATTACCTCTCGCCTTGATTACTGCAACTTACTCCTCACCGGCCTCCCACTCGGCCATATATCCCCCCTTCAATCCGTTCAGAACGCTGCTGCACGTCTTATATTCCGCCAAAACCGATATACTCATATCACCCCTCTCCTTAAATCACTTCATTGGCTTCCGATCAGATATCGCATACAATTCATGCTCCTCCTCCTTACCTACAAATGCACTCAGTCTGCGGCTCCTCACTACCTCTCCACCCTCATCTCCCCCTATGTTCCCGCCCGCAACCTCCGCTCACAGGACAAAGCCCTTCTCTCAGTACCCTTCTCCACCACTGCCAACTCCAGGCTCCGCTCATTCTGCCTTGCCTCACCCTATGCCTGGAATAATCTTCCTTTACCCATACGCCATGCCCCCTCCCTACCCATCTTCAAATCTCTGCTTAAAACTCACCTCTTCAATGCTGCCTTCGGCGCCTAACCGCTCGAGAAATATAAAATGCCCCAATCTATCCACCCTATCAGATTAACTGTTCACTCGTCCTCTAGATTGTTCACTTGTCTTTAGATTGTTCTCTTGTCTTTTAGATTGTAAGCTCTTTGAGCAGGGACTGTCCTTCTATGTTTGAATTGTACAGCGCTGTGTAACCCTAGTAGCGCTTTAGAAATGATTGTTAGTAGTATTATCTAGGGAATTTACTGATCGGTAGCAGCCAAACTTCATTTCAAGATGTGAAATCCAGTGGGACAGCCACCTATGAGGAAGTAAAGGCTGCACCCAAGAGGCCTACCAGCAGTGTTTCCAGAAGAGGTCTCTGCAAGTTAAAGAAAACCCCCAGGGTCCTGACTATACCTTCTTTTGTTGAGAAAACCCCCAGGGTCCTGACTATACCTTCTTTTGTTGATTTTCAAGGTATTTGATTGAATTTCTGTGAGAGAAGTTGTTGTCTTGGAGTTATTTTGGCCTGTCGTTTATCATTTTGTGAACAGTTAATGAATATTGTGAAGACTTCTTATTATCACTTGTGGATCCTTAGTCAGCTCAAGTTGATGATTCCTATTTATGATCTGAGGGTGGTGCAGCAGGGTCTGGTAATGACCAGGTTGGACTACTGCAATGCTTTAGATTTGGGACTTCCACAGGTGTGGTCCAGAACTCTGCTGCCCTTGTGCTTTTTAGTTGTTCTAGACAGTCTCATGTTACTTCATACTTGCAGAGATCACACTGGTTGCCTGTTTCGTTTAGGGCAGTGGTTCCCAGTTCTGATCCTGGAGTCACCCCAGCCAGTCAAGAGTTTGGGATATCCACAATGAATATTCATGAGAGAGATTTGCATGGAGTGGAGGCAGTGCATGCAAATATCTCTCATGAATATTCATTGTGGATATCCTAAAAACCTGAATGGCTGGGGTGCCTCCAGGTTTGAGAACCATTGATTTAGGTTAAGGTTTAAGTTGCTTCTGTTGGTACATGTATTATGGCATGAAGCTCCGTTGTATACATAGTAGGTGTTTAGTCTGAACTGTCCCCTAGAGGGTACCTTCATTGCTAAAAATACGCCTGGTGGAAACGAGGGAGTCTGCATTTTCTGTGATAGGACCTGTTGAGTGGAATAAACTTGTGGCAAGATGGAATTGCAAAAAGATAGACAGCATTAGTTTAAAAAAAAAAGATTGAAAACCTATTATTTAAACAGGTTTATAATGGATAAAAGTGAGTGAGAAGTGATACTGCTGTGGGGTGCTGCTGATTATTGTGTTTTGATGTCTTAGTATCATCCGCAAATAGGCAAACTTTACCGAAGGGTTAGAAGGTAAAGTTTGCCTATTTGCGGATGATACTAAGATCTGTAACAGAGTGGACACCACGGAGGGAGTGGAAAACATGAAAAAATATCTGAGGAAGCTAGAAGAATGGTCTAAGGTTTGGCAATTAAAATTCAATGCGAAGGAATGCAAAGTGATGCACTTAGGGAATAGAAATCCACGGGAGACGTATGTGTTAGGCGGGGAGAGTCTGATAGGTACGGGCGGAGAAAGGGATCTTGGGGTGATAGTATCTGAGGATTTGAAGGCGACGAAACAGTGTGACAAGGCGGTGGCCGTAGCTAGAAGGTTGTTAGGCTGTATAGAGAGAGGTGTGACCAGCAGAAGAAAGGGGGTGTTGATGCCCCTGTATAAGTCGTTGGTGAGGCCCCACCTGGAGTATTGTGTTCAGTTTTGGAGGCCGTATCTTGTTAAGGATGTAAAAAGAATTGAAGCGGTGCAAAGAAAAGCTACGAGAATGGTATGGGATTTGCGTTACAAGACGTATGAGGAGAGACTTGCTGAACTAAACATGTATACTCTGGAGGAAAGGAGAAACAGGGGTGATATGATACAGACGTTCAAATATTTGAAAGGTATTAATCCGCAAACGAACCTTTTCCGGAGATGGGAAGGTGATAGAACGAGAGGACATGAAATGAGATTGAAGGGGGCAGACTCAAGAAAAATGTCAGGAAGTATTTTTTCACGGAGAGAGTAGTGGATGCTTGGAATGCCCTCCCGCGGGAGGTGGTGGAAATGAAAATGGTAACGGGATTCAAACATGCGTGGGATAAGCATAAAGGAATCTTGTGCCGAAGGAATGGATCCTCAGGAGCTTAGTCAGGATCGGGAGGTGGGGCTGGTGGTTGGGAGGCGGGGATAGTGCTGGACAGACTTGTACGGTCTGTGCCAGGGCCGGTGGTGGGCAGCGGGACTGGTGGTTGGGAGGCGGGGATAGTGCTGGACAGACTTGTACGGTCTGTGCCGGAGCCGGGGTTGGGAGGCGGGGCTGGTGGTTGGGAGGTGGGGATGGTGCTGGGCAGACTTGTGTGGTCTGTGCCGGAGCCGGTGGTTGGGAGGAGGGGCGGGTGGTTGGGAGGCGGGGATAGTGCTGGGCAGACTTATACGGTCTGTGCCCTGAAGAGCACAGGTACAAATCAAAGTAGGGTATACACAAAAAGCAGCAAATATGAGTTATCTTGTTGGGCAGACTGGATGGACCGTGCAGGTCTTTTTCTGCCGTCATCTACTATGATGTTCATTTTAGTTTATTTTATGGATTCTGTGTGTGTTCATTCTAACATTTTTTAGGTAGCCTAGAAATAGGTAATAAATAAAATACCTGCTGTATATGAGTGTTACTTGCCTTGAACAACTACGGAAAAGGTGTGAAGTAAATTTGATAAATTTTGCAAAAATAGTTCTTCCTCTCGCCATGTATACGTATACCTGCTCTGTCCCTCTTGCACATTCTCACAATCCTCCTTTCTCCTTACACCTATCTGAACAGGGCGGAAATAAGAACTCAAAAAGTGTATTTTATGTTTCTGATCACAGGGGTCAGAACTGGGCGGCTGGTCTTTAGGAAGATGGACACAGGATGGAATTGACATCAATAAAAATTTTCCTGACCTGAATACGCTCCTGTGGAACGCTGAGGATCGCAAGCTGATTCCAAACAAATTCCCAAATCATCACCTCCCTATTCCAAAATGGTACCTTTCAGAAAATGCAACGGTGAGACTTCTAATATTACCAAAATAGGAACCACCCATAAGAGGTTACTAGAACTAATACTCCTATAGGAGCCAAAGGGAAAATATAATTCAGACCCATCCCTATATACGAGGTTACTAGGAATCACTAGAGAATGTACTGTATACCTATAGGAACTATAGGGGAAACATGACTCCACACCTGTCCTGTGTTATCAAAGATGGTACCAGAGGACGACCCAGAATATTTCCTACCAATTTTGAAAAAGAACGCCTACCTTGCTGGTTGACCAGAAGCGTCATGGACAGCTTATCTAGGGAACTTACTGATCCGTAGCAGCGGGATCAGGACAGCATTTACTGCACTCCTGTAGGGGAGACATGACTTCCAGACTCCAGGACTATAAGGGAAACATAGTTACGAGGTTACTGGGGATCAGGACAGCATTTACTGCACTTCTGTAGGGTTTATAGGGGAAACTGACCTGTCCATAGGTGTGAGGCTATTGGGGATTGCTACATCGTTTACTGTTTTGGGGTAATCTTGAAATGTCTACAAGTAGTTGGGAAGTCTGAGTATTTACCTGTTGACTTTCATCCAGTTCTGAAAGGGAAAATATTCCCTTTGAAAACTGTCTATGAAAAATACCTGCAGAGATCTGTGCCTGCTTTTTCTGTGGCTATTTTTCCATTCCAGTCATGTGGGTAAAGTTATTTATATTTTGTGACAACACATATATGCTTACCCTTCAGATGGTGGGAAATTTTCAAGAAACCATTACAGTCAGGTAACTTGTCGTTTGCCTAGGTAAGTGGTTTTAGAACATTTCCCTCCCAGTGTCCTTAGGGTTGCATGTGTAGAGTGTGAAGCTGGATGTTTAATGATTTGGGTACTTGGGGAGGGAGGGTGGGTGGATACTGAACCACGCTCTTATGCGGAGCTCATTCTGTCCCCTTTAGGTGGCTGTGGAGACACGAGAAGTTATTGCATGGATGGAGAAAAACCCCTTTGTGTTGGGTGGAAACTTGCAGGGAGGAGAACTGGTGGTGGCATACCCATATGACATGGTACGGTCGGTATGGAAAACCCAGGAGTACACCGGCACCCCCGATGACCATGTGTTTCAATGGTTAGCATTCTCCTACGCCTCCACGCACCGACTGATGACGGATGCCAGCCGGAGAGCCTGCCACACCGACGATTTCCACATGGAAGATGGGACTGTGAATGGAGCCTCCTGGCACACTGTGGCAGGAAGTGAGTGTCAGGGAGGGCAAACCTTTGCTTTTATCGAGAAATGCCAGTTTCACAATGAACGCTCTGTCTAGTCAATGGCGGACGTGCAACTGGCTTTGTTCCCACAGAATAATGAATGAGCTGACATTCCGTGGCCCTTAGCTAGGTAATGCCGCTGAAACCAGCTAGGGGCAGAGTTTGGGTGGAGATGCTGCATAGCCAGTCACTGGCGACATTCAGTAAGTAGATGAAGTTAGGAATCAAAAAAGCTGAACTAATATTATCCGCCGAGCTAACCAGGCACCGGTCTCAATATTGGCCTGCTGCATGGTAAACTAACCTGGATACTCAGAGCTCAGCATTGAATATCTGGGAAAATTCAGCCTGCATCTGCCAGTAGTGTGAGGAAAAATATAATCAATAAGAACTGAACTTGGTCCCTCTTATGGAACTCTTTGCCTATTGATTTAAGGAGAGAGTATGATCTGCTATGCTTCAGAAATATGTTGAACATTGAATGTTCATGGTTTTTATGCTCTGTATCGTTAGTTTTAGTCTGCTAATTATTATGCTTGAGTTCTCCTGTGGGGCACGTAGGTCTGACTCCTGTGGCTCACGAGATGTCCGGGGGACCCTCTCACACTTATGCTGGCAACAGATTCCTGGAAAAACATGGTAGTGTACAATACAAAGCAAGTTCTTAAATTGTTCTGATAAATCCTGTTGCTAATTTTCATGCCCTAGATAAACACTAAACAGGGGGGGGAAACAGAACAATAATGCTCTAACAAAGTTCAACATGATACAAGTGTCTCAGCTCACACTTAGAACAAAACACTTACCTGCCCCAAGTAGCGGAGGAATTACATACTCTTTACAATTTTGTGCCGCAGGTAGCACTTGCCAGAGGAAACCTTCTCATAGCTGTAGCTGCGATCCCTCATAAGGAAATGCTATTCTTTTAGCTCCAGCTCACCAGAGATGGTGAGCAAGCATGGGTGAAAGCAAGACATAGAGGGGCATAATCAAAGGGACGCCCAAGTTTTTCTGAGGACCTCCTCGCAGGACGTCCCCGTGAAGGGGCGGGGAAACCCATATTATTGAAACAAGATGGACGTCCATCTTTCGTTTCAATAATACAGTCGGGGACGCCCAAATCTGGAAATTTAGGTTGACCTTAGATATGGTCGTCCTTAGACTTGATCGTTTCTGATTTTCGGCGATAATGGAAACCGAGGACGCCCACCTCAGAAATGACAAAATCCAAGCCCTTTGGTCGTGGGAGGAGCCAGCAGTCATAGTGCACTGGTTTCCTTCACATGCCAGGACACCAACCGGGCACCCTAGGGGGCACTGTAGTGGACTTCAGAAATTGCTCCCAGGTGCATAGCTCCCTTACCGTGTGTGCCGAGCCCCCCAAAACCCACTACCTACAACTGTACGCCACTACCATAGCCCTTATGGGTGAAGGGGGGCATTTAGATGTGGGTACAGTGAGTTTCTGATGGGTTTTGGAGGGCTCACATTTACCACCACAAGTGTAACAGGTAGGGGGGGATGGGCCTGGGTCCGCCTGTCTGAAGTGCACTGCATCCACTAAAAGTGCTCCAGGGTCCTGCATACTGCTGCAATGGACCTGAGTATGACATTTGAGGCTGGCAAAAAATATTTTTAAAGATTTTTTTTGAGGGTGGGAGGGGGTTAGTGACCACCGGGGGGAGTAAAGGGAGGTCATCCCCGATTCCCTCCAGTGGTCATCTGGTCAGTTTGGGCACCTTTTCGTGGCTTGATCGTAACAAAAAAAGGACCAAGTAAAGTCGTCCAAGTGCTCGTCAGGGACGCCTTTCTTTTTTTGATTATGAGTCGAGGACGCCCATGTGTTAGGCATGCCCAAGTCCCGCATACGACATGCCCTCATGACGGAAAGCAGTTGGGGACGCCCAAAATCGGCTTTCGATTATGCCGATTTGGCGACCCTAGGAGAAGGACGCCTATCTTCTGCTTTCTATCGAAAGATGGGCATCCTTCTCTTTCGAAAATAAGCCTGCTAGTAACATAGTAGATGACGGCAGATAAAGACCTGTATGGTACATCCAGTCTGCCCAACAAGATAGCATAAGGTATGATATGATACTTCATATGTCTACTTAGAGGTTTTAATGCCCCTTTATCAGTGGCGTAGCCAGACTGCCAATTTTGGATGGGCCTGAACCCAAAGTGGGTGGGCACAAAATTTTCTCTCTACACCCCTCCCCCAGCAAAATTTAGTCACGCTAATCAGATGCATTTGTCACACAGGGTAAAGTGCTGCTTTTCAGTGCATCAGATTTCAGAAAATTTATTTAATAGCCTAATACCCTTTTCAGTGAGCTTTCAGAGGCCAAAACCTCCTGCCTCAGGTTAGTATAATGCTGTTACGGTAACCTCGCCTGACCTAAGGAAGGAAGTATTGGTCTCTGAAACTTCATTAACACAGGTACCATATTACTTTATCCTAAATTAAAAATAAAATTATTTTCTTTACCTTTCTTGTATGGCCATTTACTTTTTCTCATTGTGTCGCTCCCAGTCTCTAGATTCTGCTTTCCTTCGTATTCGCTTAACTCTTCTGCCAGGTTTTCCTGGCCATTTGTCATTTTTCTCTCCTTTTTCTTTGCTTTCTTCAATATTTTTCTGCCTCTCTCTCTCTCTCTGTCCTGATTTAATTCATTCTTACTATCCATTCTTTAATTTCCTTCATCTACTTATGGCTTTTCATCTTTTTCTCACCCTTGTTCTCCCCATGCCCCTTCCTCTTATTCTCCAGTCTTTCACTACTCTCCTTTTCCATCCAGCAGCTCTCTTCTTTCTCTCCCCATCCTTCCAGTCTCCCCTCTCTCTCCCCATCCATCTAGTAGTCTCCCCTCTTTCTTTCTGCATCCTTCCGTCCAGTGTCACCTCTTTCTCCCTACCCTTCCATCCAGCGTCTTCCCTCTTTCTCTCCCCATCCTTCCATCCATCTACCTTCCATCTAATGTCTCTCTCTCCCTCTTTCTAACCAGTGTCTCTGTATCTCTGTACCCTTTTCTGTTCAGTGTCCCTTCTCCTCTCCACATCCTTCCAGTCTCTCCCCTTTCTCTCTGCGTCCTTTCATCCATCTCCCCTCTTTCTCTCCCCATCCTTCCATCCAGAGTCTCTCTCCCCATCCATCCGTTTTTCCTCTTTCTCTCCCCATCCTTCCATCTGTTTTCCCTCTTTCTCCCCATCCTTCCATGTTTTCCCTCTTTTCTCTTTTCCTCGAGGCCCATGCCAGCGCCAGCCCCAGCTCCCATTGCCAGCCACTGCTGCTTTTCCTGTTGAGCAGCAGGGCCGGCACTACAAAAAGAAGAAGTGCTAACGCTAAGGACAAAAAATGTAAAAAAAAAAAAAAAAAAAAAGCGCGGCACCGGCAGGCACTGTCTAGGCAGCCTTGAGGCATTGGCTGCTGGCTCGCAGGCTCCTCCCGTCTCTTACGTTACTGCCCCTGCGTCGCTCCATTTAGTAGTGGTTTATGGACTTGTCCTTTAGGAAACCGTCTAACCCCTTTTTAAACTCTGCCAAGCTAACCGCCTTCACCACGTTCTGCGGCGACGAATTCCAGAGTTTAATTACGCATTGGGTGAAGAAAAGTTTTCTCCGATTTGTTTAAAATTTACTACACTGTAGTTTCATCGCATGCCCCCTAGTCCTAGTATTTTTGGAAAGCGTGAACAGACGCTTCACATCCACCTGTTCCACTCCACTCATTATTTTATATACCTCTATCATGTCTCCCCTCAGCCGTCTCTTCTCCAAGCTGAAAAGCCCTAGCCTCCTTAGTCTTTCTTCATAGGGAAGTCATCCCATCCCCTCTATCATTTTAGTTGCCCTTTGCTGCACCTTTTCCAATTCCATTATATCTTTCTTGAGATGCGGTGACCAGAATTGAACACCGCAAACATGTGGATAAAGGCGAGCCGGTTGATATTGTGTATCTGGATTTTCAAAAGGCGTTTGACAAAGTACCTCATGAAAGACTCCAGAGGAAATTAGAGAGTCATGGGATAGGAGGTAGTGTTCTATTGTGGATTATCAATAGAAATTAAAACAAAATAAAACATGGAAAAGAAAATAAGATGATACCTTTTTTATTGGACATAACAATACTTTCTTGATTAGCTTTCGAAGGTTTCCCTTCTTCAACAGATCGGAAATAAGCAAATGTTGGTAGGTGACAGTATATATAACTGAAAAATCAAAGCATTTCAATGACAGTCTAACAGTGAAAGTCTAACAGGATCCTGCTAGACTGTCACTGAAATGCTTTGATGTCTCTTATATATACTGTCACCTACCAACATTTACTTATTTCCAATCTGAGGAAGAAGGGCAACCTTCGAAAGCTAATCAAGAAATGTATTAAGTTATGTCCAATAAAAAAGGTATCATCTTATTTTCTTTTCCATGTTTTATTTTGTTCTATTTCTTGATTACCTTTAAAAGTGGACTAACACGGCTACCACACCTCTCTACTATTGTGGATTAAAAACTGGTTAAAGGATAGAAAGCAGAGAGTAGGGTTAAATGGTCAGTATTCCCAATGGAGTAGGGTAGATAGTGGGGTTCCTCAGGGGTCTGTGCTGGGACCGCTGCTTTTTAACATATTTATAACTGATTTAGAGATGGGAGTAACTAGTGAGGTAATTCAATTTGTTGATGACACAAAGTTATTCAAAGTCGTTAAATCGCAGGAGGATTGTGAAAAATTACAAGAGGACCTTACCAGACTTGGAGACTGGGCGTCTAAATGGCAGATGACGTTTAATGTGAGCAAGTGCAAAGTGATGCATGTGAGAAAGAGGAACCCGAACTATAGCTACGCAATGCAAGGTTCCACGTTAGGAGTCAGCGACCAAGAAAGGGATCTCGGCATTGTTGTTGATGATACTTTGAAATCCTCTGCTCAGTGTGCTGCGGCAACTAAGAAAGCAAATAGAATGTTAGGTATTATTAGGAAAGGAATGGAAAACAAAAATGAGGACATTATAATGCCTTTGCATCGGACCGCATCTTGAATATTGTGTGCAATTCTGGTCACCGCATCTCAAAAAAGATATAGTGGAATTAGAAAAGGTACAGAGAAGAGCAACAAAAATGATAAAGGGGATGGGATGACTTCGCTTGGAGAAAAGACGACTGAGGGGATATATGATAGCGGTCTATAAAATAATGAGTGGAGTGGAAGGTGTAGACGTGAATCATTTGTTTACTCTTTCCAAAAATACTAGGACTATGGGGAATGCGATGAAGCTACAAAGTAGTAAATTTAATACGAATCAGAGAAAACGTTTCTTCACTCAACGTGTAGTTAAGCTCTGGAATTCATTGCCAGAGAATGTGGTAAAGGCGGTTAGCTTAGTGGGGTTTAAAAAGGGTCTGGACGGCTTCCTAAAGGAAAAGTCCATAGACCATTATTAAATTGACTTGGGAAAATCCACTGCTTATTTCTGGGATAAGCATCATAAATGCCACTGTTGGAAATGGGATACTGGGCTTGATGGACCTGTGGTCTGTCCCAGTGTGGCAATACTTATGTACCTATGTAGTATAATAAACAGCCTACTGAAACCCCCACAACAGAACTAGCCTGCCCAGTCACAACTGAACTACAATGATTTTGCTATGTACTTTGCCAACAAAATTAAAAGTCTCCACCAGGATCTATAGGCAGTCCCACCCATTCTCCAATCAGCTAACCTAGATCGCACAAACTCACCCCCTCCTGACACAGACATATGGACTCTTTTAATCCAATAAGAGAGGAGGTCCTTGACAAAATCCTAAGAAACCTTCAACCAACTACCTGCTCCCTCGACCCCTGCCAATTAAAGATAGTGCAGTAGGCAAGCAGGGGCTTCATAGAAGGCGCCACAAAAATTGTCAACTCCTCTCTTTCTAATGGGCAACTACCAACAGTATTAAAAATGGCAGTGGTTCACCTTTTGCTTAAGAAAAACAACCTTGAAAATTGCCGGCTGGCATAGAACATCCCATTTTTAGGGAAACTTAGGGGTCCTTTTACTAAGGTGTGCTGAAAAATGGCCTGCAGTAGTGTAGACACATGTTTTGGGTGCACGCTGAATTATTTTTCAGCTTACCTACAAAAAATGCCTTTTAAAAATTGTTACCTGAACTGGATATGCAGCAGAATGAAAATTGCCATGCTTCCATTTTGGGTCTGAGACCTTACCGCCAGCCATTGACTTAGCGGTAAGGTCTCACACGGTAACCAGACGGTAATGATCTACGTGCGTCAAATGCCACTTGGTAAATGGAGCAATTTTGTCTAGTATGGCTTTCACCTTGGTGTCCCTGAGGTATTTGATCGAACCATGTGTAAGAGATGCGATAGTGAGGGAATCTGTTAGCTCAGACCAGAAAATGGCCTTGTTGATTATATCTCTGATGGAGATGAGTTTGGAAGACTTATATCTGATTACGCTTGACATACAGATATCAGTGGTGAAATCCAGTTGGAAGTGATCAGACCATGGTACTATCTTCCATTTGAATGAACTAATCAAGCTATTAGGATAAGAAGTCATGAAGTCTAACATATGGCCTTTTCATGAATTGCACCCTCGGAGAATGTAGTTAGTTCGCAGTCCTTCAGGAATGATTTGAAGTTGTGGACATTGGTGTCTGCATCATTTTCCAAGTGTAGGTTTATTTATTTTATTTATCTATTTATTGCATTTGTACCCCACATTTTCCCACCTATTTGCAGGCTCAATGTGGCTTACATAGTACCGTCAAAGGCGTTTGCCCAGTTGGTGGATAACAAATACAAAGTTGTATAGTGATCGTATGAGGTATAAGTGGAGGGTCGGAATGGATGAAGATTGCGTGTTGTCCTGTTCGATCATAGTCACGCTGTGCTGGTAGGTGAAGAAGGTTACGTGGGGTCGTTGGGGTAAGCCTTTTTGAAGAGGTTGGTTTTTAGTGATTTCCTGAAGTTCAAGTGGTCTTGGATTGTTTTCACAGCTTTTGGGAGCCCATTCCATAGTTGTTCACTTATGTAGGAGAAGCTGGCTGCGTAAGTTGTTTTGTATTTCAGTCCTTTGCAATTTGGGTAGTGTAGGCTTAGGTAGCATCTTGATGATCTGACTTTGTTTCTTATTGGTAAGTCTATGAGGTCTGTCATGTATTATTTATTTATTTATTACATTTGTACCCTGCGCTTTCCCGCTCATTGCAGGCTCAACGCGGCTTACATATTAACAAGAGAATACAATCTGGGACTATTCTGGGACTACGCCATATATGATTTTGTGGATTAAGGTGCAGATTTTGAAGATGATCCGTTCTTTGACTGGGCGCCAATGCAACTTTTCTCGGAGGGGTTTGGCACTTTCGAAACGTGTTTTGCTGAATTTCAGCCTGGTTGCTGTGTTTTGGGCGGTCTGGAGTTTTTTAATGAGTTGTTCTTTGCAGCCCGTGTAGATTCCGTTGCAATAATCTGCAAGGCTTAGGACCATTGATTGTATTAGGTATCGAAAAGTTGATCTTGGGAAGAAAGGTTTTAATTGTTTGAGCTTCCATATTGAATAGAACATTTTCTTTGTTACAGAGTTTACTTGGCTCTCGAGGGTAAGGTTGCAATCGAGTGTGACACCGAGTATTTTCAAACTGTCCGAGGTATGGTTGTGGGTTTGTATTTGTTATATGGAGAGGAGAGGACGAGGCAATATGTTTTTTCGGTGTTCAGTTTCAGTTGGAATAAGTTTGCCCAGGAGTCCATGATGTTCAGACTATCGTTGATTTTGTTGGTTATTTCTGTCAGATCATGTCTGAAGGGGATGCATATTGTAACATCATCTGTGTAAATGAATGGATTAAGGCCTCGGTTGGATAAGGACTGTGCCAGTGGAATCATCATCATGTTGAAGAGTATTGGTGATAATGGTGATCCTTGAGGTACTCCGCAGACTGCTTTCCACGGTGGTGATATGTTTGACTTTGATTTTACTTAATAAGTTCTGGTGGTTAGAAAGCCTTTGATCCAGTTAAGTACGTTTCCTTCAATCCCAAAGTGGCCTAGTATTCTTAGTAGTATGTTGTGGTTTACCATGTCAAATGCGCTCGACATGTCGAACTGGAGAAGAAGTATACTTTTGCCTGTGGCAACCTCCTGCTTGAATTTGGCCAGGAGGGGTGACTAGGACAGTTTTGGTGCTATGGTGGGATCGGAATCCTGATTGTGAATTATGTAGTATTGAGAACTTGTCCAGGTATTCCGTAAGCTGTTTAGTCACGAAGCTCTCCATCATTTTTACTACTAATGGGATAGACGCAACTGGGTGGTAATTGGTGATATCGTTTGTGCTTTTCTCGGCGTCTTTTGGTATTGGGGTGAGAAGGATGTTGCCGCATTCCTCAGGGAAGAGACCTTGTTGTAGCATGAAGTTTAGATGGGATGTGAGGTCTGCTATGAAGCGGTCTGGGGCAGACTTGAGTAGATGACTGGGACATGTATCGTTTGCAGTGGGTCTTGGCGAACCTGTGAGTCGCTTGTGTAACTGATTTGGTGCTGAGGAGATTAAATGCTGTCCAAATGCGATCAGCTGGGTATCCTTCAGAGGATGGGTCCAGATCGTTGAAGAAGATTTCGATGTCGGTATTGTGATGAGGAAGTGTGCTGCGTAGTTTTATTATTTTTTTCATTAAAGTTAGCAAGTTTGTCTGCGGGTGGGATGTCTGTGTTTAAGTCTCCCAGGAAAATAATCCTTGAAAATTGTGACATGGCAGAGAAAGTCATCTCTTCAAGTAGAGGTTCGGCCTTGGACCAAGCTCCCGGAGGATGGTAAATGAGGAGTAGGGCGATTTGATTTGCCTCTTTTGAATTATCACAGAATTTGCACAGCATGTATTCTAGTTCAGGGAAAACCCCAGAACTAACTAAAGACATGTGGAGAAAACTGTTAAAAATAAGAGCAAGTCTGCCTCCTTTTTTACCCTGTGTTGGAGAATGAAGAATGCCATAACTGGTTAGGTAGATGTGGGGCAGTATCGGGCTATCAACTTCTGTGAGCATTTTTCTGAGATAAACAGTAATCCCATATCTGAAGATTCTAGCAGATCCTTGAGTAAGAGAACCTTGTTCCCCACAGACCTGGCGTTGATATAAACGGCAGGGACAGGAGTGAGTTAAGACTTGTGTTCCAAAGGGGAGAATTGTTTGGATAATTCCAAAAGGTAGTGAGGTTTTTTAGGCCGTCAAATGTTAGCCATTTAGTTCTGGTTTGTAACCATAGTATATATGTATTTATTTATTTATAACATTTATACCCTACATTTTCCCACCTACCAGCAGGCTCAGTTGGCTAACATCAGACCGTAAAGGCAATCGCCAATCCGGTAAACAAA
Organism: Microcaecilia unicolor; assembly: GCF_901765095.1. NCBI lineage: Eukaryota > Metazoa > Chordata > Amphibia > Gymnophiona > Siphonopidae > Microcaecilia > Microcaecilia unicolor. Next base: position 1,042,558 of record NC_044035.1, read on the forward strand.
CAAATGAATTATAGTAAGGTGAACAGCAAGGATTGAATTACAAAGAATGAGGGAAAAGAGGGGGAGGGTAAGAGAGTCCATGAGGTCCATAAGTTAGTTGTAGTCCAGGAATTATGGATTTAGGACGGGTCCATTAAGGTAAGCCTTTCCAAATAAGCTGGTCTTCAGAGAATTTTTGAGGTTCAGATGATCATGAATAGTTTTCACTGCTTTAGGTAACGCATTCCATAGTTGAGTGCTAATGAAGGAAAAAGTGGAAGCGTAAGTGGATTTATATTTGAGACCATTACAGGTAGGATGATGTAGGTTTAAATATGAGCGGGATGATCTGGAAGAATTCCTAGGTGGCAGATTTATAAGGGTAGCCATGTAACCTGGGGCTTCACCATAAAGAATTTTATGGACCATGGTGCAAATTTTAAAAGTAATTAGTTCCTTTACTGGAAGCCAATGTAGTTTCACACGAAGGGGTCTAGAACTGTCGAATTTTGATTTTCCATAGATTAACCTGGCTGCTGTATTCTGGGCGGTTTGGAGTTTCTTTAGAAGTTGTTCTTTGCATCCTGCGTATATTCCATTACAATAGTCTAGGTGGCTCAATACCATCGATTGAACTAGGTTACGAAATATTTCTCTCGGGAAATAAGGTTTTATCCGTTTGAGTTTCCATAAAGAGAAGAATATTTTCTTGGTGGTGGAGTTTGTTTGATTGACGAGTGATAAGTTACGATCAATAATTACACCAAGTATTTTTAGACTCTCAGATATCGGAAGGGTAAGATCAGAAGTGATTAAGGTTGAGGATTTGAACTTATTGTAGGGAGAAGAGAGGATAAGGCAATGAGTTTTCTCAGTATTTAATTTTAATTTGAATGAATTTTCCTAGGTGACTATCTGGTGTTTAATCCAAGCTTAATTTCATTGGAGATTTCAGATAAATCATTTCTGAAAGGAATGTAGATAGTGACATCATCGGCATAGATGAATGGGTTAAGGCCAAGCTTGGATAGGGGCTAAAGGAATCAGCATTATGTTGAAGAGTATAGGGAAAAGAGGCGAGCCTTGAGGGATTTAACTTGGTAAGTTCTGGAGGTTAAAAAGCCCTTCAACCATTTTAATATGTTTCCGCCTGTTCCGAAGTAATCAAGAAGTTTTACAAGGATTTTATGGTTCACCATATCAAAAGCACTCGACATGTCGAATTGTAGTAGGAGAATACTTTTTCCTAAAGCTATTTCCTCTTTGAAGTTGGACAAGAGCATGATGAGCACAGTTTCAGTGCTATGGAGTGGGCGGAATCCCGACTGTGATTCATGCAAAATGGAGAATTTATCCAGATATTCATTGAGCTGTTTGGTCACCATGCTTTCCATTAATTTTACAAAAAGTGGAATAGATGCAATTGGATGATAATTAGTGAGATCACTAGTAGTGTTCTGACGGTATGTATTGGCATTGTCTAGCAGATACCCGACATTATAATTAGGGTTTTCTTAGTACAGGGTTTTCAAGACAGGTTCTAGATTACAGGGATAGGATCAGGCACCAAGTTATCTGGGAGGTTGCCGCCTGATGTGCTCAAAAGGGCTAAGCAAATCCATGTGAGCCACTTCATTGTGATAGCTTTTGGAGCTAGTTTAAGTCAGTCAGGATTAGCCCTCTTTATCAGTCCTAAATGTGCGCTGTTAAAGACTTCAGAACGGAATCCTCCTCAAAGGTAGACGCCAACGATGGTGAGGAGAGGTCATGGTGTCTCAGGTACTCATAAGGTGGGGAGGTGTGGACGTATTGATTTGTGGCAAGCTTCAAAATGATGCTATTACTCGCTATAGTTAGGTAGGGTTCCTAATTTAAGCTGCCATTTTTCCCGAGTCAGTCATGCAGCAGTCGGGGGAGTTTAGATGGGGCAAGAAGCCATATTGTAGCTCTCCTGTTATAAAGCTGTTAATTTCCTTTGCTTGCTGTTAGCTGAGCAGGGCAGGTATTTATAAGATATTGGAGAGAATTGACCTTAAGCAAATTAGGCTGCCGTTCTTTCATAGTCAGTCGTGCAGCTTTGAATGGTTTCAAATCCAGATAATTCTCTTATTCAAGTTGCAGGATTGGAATTACTACAGGCAATGGAGAGAGGAGGAGGTGGTGATCTGAGCAGTTCAGGTACATTTAAGACAAAGAGGCAACATATATATATATATATATATATATATATATATATATATATATATACACTTTATTGCTGGTCCTCATTAAGAGGAACCTAAACTCTCTCCTTGTACCATAAGTGGGACATCTCAATAAAATGTCAGGCTGATTACATCAAATCATCGCTCAGTAAGCAGAATGGTGAGCCTAGGCTGCAAACACCCAAGAAAGCAATACAGTATGGTAGGTGGAATTCTTCTGTGCATGAAAGAAGAGAAGGTTCTGGAGGTGATCATATCTTAAGGTGACCAAACACGTACAACAGATAACAGCAAACACCAGAAGGAGAATGGCCAGAAGGAAAAAGGAGGTGACAGTGCTTCTGTATAGATTTCTGAGCAGACCTCATTTGCAGCACTTCAAAAGGACATAAACAGGATGGAGTTGATTCAGGGGGAAGCCACTAAAATGGTCAGTGATTTTCATTAGATGGGTCATCTAATAAGCAGGGTGGAAAGGTCTTAATAAACTTGAAACTTGATAATAAATGATATGGGGACAGACTTTAAGGTCTCAGTACGTATACTTTGGAATAAAGACAGGAGATATGATAGAGGCATTTAAATACTTCCATGGTATAAATGCACAGGAAACTGGCTTCTTTTAATTGAAAGAAGCTTTGGAACAAGGGGTCATAGAATGTGGATGAACAGGTGGTAGACTCAGGAGTAATCTAAGTAAATTTTTCTTTATAAAACGTAACCCCAGGCACAACTCTGACTCAGTTCCGCCCCGGGACCAGGGTCACACAAAAAGATCAGTCAGCAGTCTCTGTGTTGAACTTCATCATGTTTTACTAAGAGTAATTTGAAAAGCAGTTCATAAACTTGTCAACTTGGTCTGTATAATTTAGGGTGTTTTTCTTCAGATGGTCAGCACAGTACAAATCATAGTCTCCAGATGATATTGGGGCTTTCAGACTCGCAGTTCAGTTCTATCATAAATCTTCTCTATTTGCAAACCAGAACAAAGTACTTGGGAATCTTGATTAAGGCCCAGATGCACTAAACGTTTTTCATCGTTAAATGAGCCCTTAAGGAAGAATTTCCTATCCTTTCCATGCACTAAAGCCTATTTTTCGACGGCAGTAGCAGCTAACGAAACTGGAATGCAAATGAGAAACTACCATTGAAATGTAGACAATTCGGAATGCACTAACCATACCGACGATAGCAACGATTCACTTACCACCAGAAATTTAACGTCAGCTCAGACCTGTCGTTAAAGCCTGAGCTGCCATCTCCCCAATGCCCCCTGCACGATGAAAAACCAAATTGCTGGCATGTTTTAAAAGAAAAGTGGCTCCCTGCTTCCCTGTGCCTAAAATAAAAAAGGAAACTAAATTAAAAAAGGATCGGGAGGGGGCAAAGGCGCTCATCAGCAGCGTCCTGTATGGACGGCCTGGCCTTGCCTTGCCTGCCCCCCCCCCCCCCCCTGAAGTCCCCGCTGCTCCGTTTGTGAAATAAAAGCTTTTAAAAATGAAACCTTTGCAGTTGCTGGGCTCCCCCTCCCTTCCTGTGTCTCTCTTCTTTAGTCGGCAATGCTCCGCCTCCTGCCCTCCTCCACTTCCGTGCCCCGCCCCCCCCCGATTTCGTCCCCGCCGCTCCCCCCCCACCGGACCCCCCCTCCACCATAATGGCCGGTGCAGCGCCTCTCACCTATGTTTGAAGGCGCTGCACAGGATGGATCAGCTATTCTTTAGCTCTTCTGTCTCCTCCGATGTCTCCTTTTTCTTCCCCCTCGGCATTACGGGTCTCAGCGGGGGTTGACTAAAGACCAGAATTTTCACCCATCAATCTCTTTTATCAGCTCCTGGCCCTGGCCCTTAGGGATGGGATTTTCCCCCCAGCCTCTCAGTGTCAGCTCTGTTTCACTAGTGACCTCCCTGAAAATCCCCCCCACCTTCTTCCTGCAGCAGAGGCAAAAACATTTTTTTTTTTTGGGGGGGGGGGGGGTCACATGAAGGGTGGTGGATGCTTGGTCGAGATGAGGATGGTATCTGAATTCAAGAAAGCTCAGTGGAAGATCTCTGAGGGAGAGGAAGGGATTGTAGAGCTTGTAGTTGATATGGATGGATAGGCATGACAGGCTGCAGAGGGGTCGATATTCAGCAACGTTGAACAGGGCAGGAGAAGCTTCTGTCTGTTAAATCATACTGGACCAATTAAGGCTAAGGCCATCATCATATAGAAAGCAGAGACAGACGTCTTCCCAAAGAGACTGGTGTTAAAGATCAATGCAAATAGCTTGTATAAACCCAAACTATTGGAAGCTTAGTCTGATCCCTTGTAATTAAGAACTTCACTGAAGAAAAGAGCTTTATTTCCAGGAGTCTAGCCTCCTGATATGTAAACACCATGGTTGGACTAGATGTTTGAACAGCATTGGCTTTAAACACCACCCAAATATTGATGTATTACCCAAAGGATTTTGAAGTCAAATCCCTAAATAGTCCAATACTTTTGCTGGTTTCAATTGCTGGAAAAAAGAGGAAGGGAAAAACTCCAAATGGAGAAAAACCAATGGGCTCATTTTCGAAAGAGAAGGGCGCCCATCTTTCGACACAAATCGGGAGATGGGCGTCCTTCTCCCAGGGTTGCCCAAATCAGCATAAGCGAAAGCAGATTTTGGGCGCCCTCAACTGCTTTCTGTCGCGGGGATGACCAAAGTTCCCAGGGGCGTGTCGGAAGCATAGCGAAGGTGGGATTAGGGCATGCTTAACACATGGGCGTCCTCGGCCAATAATGGAAAAAAGAAAGGCGTCCCTGACGAACACTTAGCCGACTTTACTTGTTCCTTTTTTTTTTTTTTACGACCAAGCCTCAAAAAGGTGCCTGAACTGACCAGATGACCACCGGAGGGAATCGGGGATGACCTCCCCTTACTCCCCCAGTGGCCACTAGCCCCCTCCCATCCTCAAAAAACTTTTAAAAAATATATTTTCCAGCCTCTATGCCAGCCTCAAATATCATACCCAGCTCCATGACAGCAGTATGCAGGTCCCTGGAGCAGTTTTAGTGGGTACTGCAGTGCACTTCAGGCAGGTGGACCCAGGCCCATCCCCCCCCCCCACCTGTTACATTTGTGGTGGTAAATGTGAGCCCTCCAAAACCCACCACAAACCCATTGTACCCACATCTAGGTGCCCCTTTCATCCCTAAGGACTGTGGTAGTAGTGTACAGTTGTGGGGAGGGGTTTTTGGGGGGCTCAGCTCACAAGGTAAGGGAGCTATGCACCTGGGAGCTTTTCTGAAGTCCACTGCACTGCCCCCTAGGCTGCCCGGTTGGTGTCCTGGCATATGAGGGGGACCAGTGCACTACGAATGCTGGCTCCTCCCACGACCAAAGGGCTTGGATTTGGTCGTTTCTGAGATGGGCATCCTCGGTTTCCATTATCACCGAAAATCGGGAACGACCATCTCTAGGGATGGCCATCTCTAAGGTCGACCTGAATGTTGAGATTTGGGCGTCCCCGGCCGTATTATTGAAACAAAAGATGGCCGCCCATCTTGTTTCGATAATACGGGTTTCCCCGCCCCTTCACAGGGACATCCTGTAAGGACGCCCTCAGGAAAACTTGGGCACCCCGTTCAATTATGCCCCTCCAACTGTTCCAAAAAACAGTCTAAAAGAGCCTCAAAAGACAAAACGCTCAGCTAGTGCAGTCTTTCATTTAAACTGCCCAAAAATTATAATAGAAAATGTTCCCCAAAAAGCTGAGCTCAAAACTATTAAACCATGCCAAAATGCACTATTTGTCTAGTTAGTTACCCAGTCCATCTCTGCTGCCATGAAAACCCCGACAAGGGCCTCGTGGTTTGCCATGACTTGCATCAGGAGGGGAAACTGTAGCAGAGTGACAGTATTGGATTCCTATTTGGGGATTTGACTTTAAAAGCCTTTGAGCTCCCCATGAAGGTTTGAGTTTTCAAAAAATTATTTATTCACTGTTATGGCCCTTTTCTCTCCCCTGGTGCAGTGTTTCTTCATCTGCTTTCTAATTAGCAAATTATTTTTTTGAGATTGATATTAGATCTTTGATTCTCTTTAATTTTGGTTGCTCTGTAAAACTACCATTATTTGAAAAAAAAAAAAAAAGGGGTACCAGCTTACTGTTAATGATGTCACAGGGGCTCATTTTCGAAAGAGAAGGGCATCTATCTTTTGACATAAATCGGAAGATGGGTGTCCATCTCCCAGGGATGTCCAAATTGGTATAATCGAAGCTCGATTTAGGACGTCTTCAACTGCAGTCCGTCGAAAGGATGTCCAAAGTTCAAGGGTGTGTGTCAGAGGCATAGCGAAGGCGGGACTTGCAGTGGCATTCCTAGGGGGGGCTGACACCCGGGGGGAATCGCCGATGCGCCCCGCCCCCCAGGTGCAGCCACCCCCCCACTCTGGCGAAAGAACCCCCCCCCCCGGGTGCACGCCGCTAGGGGGGTGCCGCGCGCCGGTCAGCTTCCTTCGTTTCCATGCTCCCTCTGCCCCGGAACAGGTTACTTCCTGTTCCGGGGCAGAGGGAGCATGGAAATAAAAGAAGCTGACCGGTGCGCAGCACCCCCCCAGCGGCGTGCACCAGGGGCGGACCGCCCCCACTGCCCCCCCCCCCTTGGTATGCCACTGGGGACTTGGGTGTGCCTAACACTTGGACATTTTCACCCAGACCTGTTTTTCTTACGACTAAGGCACAAAAAGGTGCCCGAAATGACCACATGACCACCAGAGAGACTAGGGGATGACCTCCCATTACTCCCCCAGTGGTCACTAACCCTCTCCCACCCTCAAAAAACATCTTTCAAAATATGTGGTGCCAGCCTCTACGCCAACCTCAAATGTCATACTCAGGTCCGTGACAGCGCATGCAGGTCCCTGGAGCAATTTTAGTGGGTACTGCAGTGTACTTCAGACAGGCGGACCCAGGCCCATCCCCCCTACCTGTTACATTTGTGAAGGAAACAGTGAGCCCTCCAAAACCCACCACAAACCCACTGTACCCACATCTAGGTGCCTCCTTCACCCGTAAGGGCTATGGTAGTGGTGTACAGTTGTGGGTAGTGGGTTTTGAGGGGCTCAGCACACAAGGTAAGGGAGCAATTTATGAAGTCCACTGCAGTGCCCCCTAGGGTGCCCGGTTGTTGTCCTGGCATGTCAGGGGGACCAGTGCACTACAAATGCTGGCTCCTCCCATGACCAAATGGCTTGCATTTGGCCGTTTTTGACATGGACGTCTTTGGTTTCGAAAATCGCTGAAAGTCATAAATGTCCATGTCTAGGGACGTCCAAATTTAAGGATTTGGACGTCCCTGACGGTATTTTCAAAATGAAAGATGGACGTCTATCTTGTTTCGAAAATACGGGTTTCCTGCCTCTGGATTTTGCCATTTTGCAAGGATGTCCAAATCGCAACTTGGATGTCCCTTTCAAAAATGCTCCTCACAGTGACATAGACTTTTGTAAACAATAATTTGAATAATTTGTAATTAATATGATAATTTACAGATAATTTCTTTAAAAGTAATTCGGATTGTTATGGTACCGGATGGAATGGTCTGAAACACGTCATGTAAAGCAAACAAATACAGCTTAGCTGAAAAGTCTTAAATGCATGCGTACAGTGTAACCAGCACCAGATGAAGAACCCAAGGGGTCCCTGGTTTCTCCAAAGCTGCGTCAGGATATCATTGTTTTTTCTTTTGCATTCATACTTGTAGTGACTGTGTTTGTGTGACAATTCACATTTTTGCGGTGGAGTTTTTTTCCTTTTCTATTATATTTTTTTGTCAGCTTGTCTTAGCACCTGCTGTAGTCTCTGTTATTCACTGTCTCGGAGGGGGTATTTAGCTTTCAGGTTATGCTCCCTTCCTTTTTCTTTTTTGTCTGTAGTGGTCACATGTTTGCCAGCAAGTTGAGCAGGGAATTTTGAATTATTTGCACATTTAAATATCTCCACGGCATAAATGCATACGAGGCAGGTCTCTGTTAACTGAAAGGAAGGTCTGTAATCAGAGGGGATAAGATGAAGTTGTAAGTACACAAGTGTTGCCATACTGGGACAGACCGAAGGTCCATCAAGCCCAGTGTCCTGTTTCCAACACTGGCCAATCCAGGTCACAAGTACCTGGCAAGATCCCAAAACAGTACAATACATTTTATGCTGCTTATCCCAGAAATAAGCAGTGGATTTTCCCCAAGTCCATTTTAATAATGGCTTATGGACTTTTCTTTGAGGAAGTTATCCAAACCTTTTTAAAACCCCACTAAGCTAACTGCTTTTACCACATTCTCTTGCAACGAATTCCAGAGTTTAATTACACGTTAAGTGAAGAAATATTTTCTCCGAGTCATTTTAAATTTACTACTTTGTAGCTTCATTGTGTGCCCCCTGGTCCTAGTATTTTTGGAAAGAGTAAACAAGTGATCCACGTCTACCCGTTCCACTCCACTCAGTATTTTATATACCTCTATCATATCTCCCCTCTCCAAGCTGAAGAGCCCAAGCTGTTTCAGCCTTTCCTCATAGGGAAGTCGTCCCATCCCCTTTATCATTTTCATCACCCTTCTCTGTATATAAGTATTGCCACACTGGGACAGACCAAAGGTCCATCAAGCCCAGCATCCTGTTTCCAACAGTGGCCAATCCAGGTCTAAAGTACCTGGCAAGATTCCAAAAAAGTTCAATACATTTTATGCTGCTTATCCCAGAAATAAGCAGTGGATTTTCCCCAAGTCATTTTAATCATGGTCTATGGACTTTTCCTTTAGGAAGCAGTCCAGACCTTTTTTTAAACCCTGCTAAGCTAACCACCTTTACCACATTCTCTGGCAACAAATTCCAGAGTTTAATTACAGAAAGTACCTTTTCTAATTCCACTATGCCTTTTTTTGAGATGCGGTGATCAGAATTGCACACAGCATTCATGTTGCGGTCGCACCATGGAGCAATACAGAAGCGATACAAAGGGGATAAAAGTAATCTAAGGAAATACTTCTCTTTGGAAAGGGTGGTGGATGTGTAGAACAGTCTCCCAGTGGAGGTGCTGGAGACAAGGAAAGCATGGGACAGGCATGTGGGATCTCTTAAGAGGGGAAGAGATAGCAGATGATATGGATGGGCAGGCTGGACAGGCAATATGGCCTTTTTCTGCCCTCTCTTTCTGTGTTTTTGTATGGGGGATCTTTTCAAATTTAACTGATTCAGATAACTGCATATATTTAGATAAATAATTGGGGTAAATGATTATACCTGTCAGTTGTTACTCAAAGTCTTAGGGATAATTTGGTTTAATGTGAAAACCTACATTTTTGTTTGACTATTGAGACAGATACAGAGAAGCCACTGCTTGTCCAGGGATTGCTAGCATGGAATATTGCTGCTCTTTGGGTTTCTGCAGGTACTTGTGACCTGGCTTTGGCCACTTTTGGAAACAGGATACTGGGCTAGATGGACCACTGGTAAGACCCAGTATGGCTACTCTTATGCTCATGTTATTTCTGTGGTTGTTTCAGTTTAAAACTTTTTTTTTATATCTCCTGTTCATGATAAGAGTTTTGGAGTTCAGTGATTCTTAATGTCCCTGTTTTTGCTAGGCTGGGTTAAAATTACTCGCAGAGTTTGTACAATGGTGCAGAACCAAATTAATGTCCCCTGTGTTCAATTCTGTAATGCAACATGTTTCATAGTTCTGTGCACTCTGATCTCATTTGCAGGTATAAATGACTTCAGTTACCTTCACACAAATTGTTTTGAACTGTCAATCTATGTGGGATGTGATAAATACCCTCATGAGAATGACCTGCCACAGGAGTGGGAAAATAACCGGGAATCACTGATTGTTTTCATGGAGCAGGTAAGAAAATCATCAACCTCCATCGACAGTCCTATACCTCAGGTATGAGAGCTTAATCATCACACTGCATCCTCATCTTTAGAAAGACAGGGAGACATTCACCAGGCCTCACCGCTGTCTTTATAAAGCACAGAAATGATCAAAGTCCAGAAAGCAGGACCGATGCTATCTCTGTCTTCTGTCACCAGTTAAAATCAATTCAGGATCCAGGGCCCCTAACCACCCACCCAACATACTTTTCTAGCTAGGGGAGAGTGGACTGCTACTGCTGCGGTCCCTCAGGCACTGCCCTATTGACTGTTCAGTCCACTCCTAAAGCAGTTTCATTCTGATGACCCCAACATGAACAGGGCCCTGCCTTACATTTCTCTGATTCTTTTGATATTTCACACGTGGATGGTTTTATTTTAGTTTTTTTTCTATTCAATGCCTGCTTTAACTGAAGCCCTGACCAGTTACAAGCACCCAATGAAAAAAACAAATCTGAAAAACATAAAATCAATTTTAACACACAAGCCGCATATAAAGAAAGAAATCACAAAAACAGTCATAACATTAAGCATATCATTCATCACCTAATACAGAGCTTCTGAACTCAGTCCTCAGGACACACTTAGCTGGTCAGGTTTTCAGGATACCCACAAAGTGTGCATGAGATACATTTGCATTCATTACCTTCATTGTTTGCAAATCTATCTCATGCATATTCATTGTGGATATCCTGAAAACCCGACTGGCTGGGTGTGTTCTGAGGACTGGGTTGAAAACCACTGAGCTGATTGTATAATTTTTAGGCTACATTTATCCGGCATAACATGAAACAGATATGGTGCACTGTTGAGTTAGTCACTGAGCACACAGCACCTGTATTGTGATGCATACTAATGACTGGAGGTGAATTTGAACAGCCAACAGAGGTTTAACGGATATACAGAGTTTGTCCATGAAGAACAGTCATCCAGCGTTTATGTGGAAACATTTTCACTGCGTCCATGCGGAAGGCGTGGCGTTTGTAGGGAAACATTTTCACTGCGTCCATGCGGAAGGCGTGGCGTTTGTAGGGAAACATTTTCACTGCGTCCATGCGGAAGGCGTGGCGTTTGTAGGAAAAGGACCATTTTGCTGGCAGGACTGAGTTTTGATTATTTGAGTATGATATAATGTATAAGCATGGCAAAACATATGCACAATACGAAACAGTATAAGTATGTAGTTTAAAATGTAAAATCAACTGTTTTGTATTTAAATTAAATACAGGTGTGCAAGGTGAGCGGAGGAGTGAATGTGTGAGGTTTTAATAGTAGGCAGCAGTGCTAGTGAGGTTAGCGGGCATTGCAATACAATAAAATGTTTTTGTGATAAAGAAAAAATACTGGAGTCTTTGTGTAGTCGATATTAAAAGTGACTCTGGAATTAAAAGAGTTATCCCCTGATTAGTAATTTTGGTTACATTTATCCCTCCCAATACTTAGGAGTCAATAAATTACCCAAGGCTGCATCAGTTTGCTCTTTATTAGATACCTCATCAAGTATTTGTACAATTAGCAGATCAGTGATATCTCACTGGAAGTACAGAATATTGCTACATGGAATTACCTCTATACCTGAGACTCCAAAGTATATACAAGCAATGAAATGCTTTTATTTTACTATTCTCCAAATATATGTACAATCACATAATTATAGGAATATCATACCACAGCTACACACAGGTGTTCTCTGGGTAGATATAAAAGACTCAAAGTTACTCATGAGAAAGCAATTTGATTACTTGCCAATTCAGATGCAATAGATTGGTTTCTCATGGGAGAGAGCAGCTTGGCTGGTTCAAAGGTACCAGCGGTGGCTATCTCTATTGAAGTAGGAAGTACACTCATTTTTATATGCCAATTCAGGATACAGGTAATATGACAGTAATCACATCTTATTGGATCTATGCTTATGTCATAGTTAACACTGATTGGCTATGCTAATGAGTTGGTTAATATTTACTGGAAGTCAATAATAGACTAGCTTTTACTGGAAATCTAAGTCATCTTCCTCAAAACACTTTCTGTGACACCTGGTCATCTTCCTGTGGAAGTATCCAGTTCTGTCTTTCTGAACATCTGCTACCACCATATTGCCACATTCATGCAACTCTGCAAGTTAGACACTCACCCTTGCTTATTATTGCAGATGTCTGCTTGCTCTGCAGTGTCTCAATAGCTCATGAGCCCTTGAGCAACAGTGGAGTTCAAGTCAGAGTCACAGGCCTATAAGTTTTTCTCTGATTTTGGATCCTGAACCAAAGTCAGGCCTGGGACCAAATAATTATAATATTCATGATACAGGGGCTCTTTTACTAAACAAAACTTTAAGAAATGGGTTTAGTTGATTTAAACATGGGACTTTCCCACTCTCTAAGCCCATTTCAAACACAGCCCAAAAATGTGGCTTCTTTTTCTATTAGCACACGAGACCTGCAAAAATATCAACACAGGTGCACATACTGTCTCCAATTTAGGAAGCGGTAGGTGCTTCTGTATTGTCCAGTTAGCATGAGCTAATGAAGACACACTAGGTGGATAACGCTTCCCCATTCATGACTCACCCCTCCCCCCAAAATAACAAGAAAAATAGTGCACTGACGGTCTTTTTCCTACAATTCAAAATGGGCCTCATAATACCTTAACAGCAAGATCATAAAGCAATTTGGATAATGCAGTGGAGCAGAGGAGTAGTCTAACGGTCAGAGCAGCAAGGAAGCAAAGCACAGGCGATCCAGAGAAGGAGAAGGTTCTACTACTACTGCCTTCTCTGAGCTACCTCTGCTTTGTTTTGCTTGTTCTGGTGTATTTGCAGAGTGTTTTGCTTCTGTTTTTGTCGCTTCGAGCAGCGGGGAAGCCAGTTCAAATCCCACTGTGGCTCCTTGTGACTCTGGGCAAGTCGCTTAACCCTCCATTGCCTCAGGTACAAACTTAGATTGTGAACCCTCCAAGGGCAGGGAGATACCTACCGTACAGTGGTGTGCTGGTAAATTTTTAACAACAGGCTCTCTCCCCGGTCCACCTTGGCGCCCCCCCCCCCGTCCACTTCTGCGCCCCCCCCCCCAAAATTGCAGAGCTGGCTATAGCCGGGGGGGGGGGGGGGCATGAAGGGTGAGCAGAAATTAATGCACTAGGGAACCTGGGTGACCTCCTAAACTTAAAGTCATGCAATTTTCATTAGCCTTCTGGGGGGAAACCTTGAAAAGTAATAGCCAGTGGCCAGAGCAGAAAAGAGCATCAGCTAACTCTAGGCAACCCTTGGACAAGTTGGCAGCGATATTCAACAGGCACGGTATACCGTCCCCATTCAACAGCTGTTCAGAGTCCACCATCAATGGAGGAGGCGGCTTCAGTCTTTTCACCTGAAGGAAGGAAAGAAGGAAAATCCGCCCCCCCTGTGGCGTTCACCATCACTCCGGACACATCCCGAGATGAAAGGGTCACCGCTCGCTCACCAGCCCCAGGGCGTCTGACCCCAGCCTCACCCCCTCCCCCCCCTCTTACCAGATGTAGGGGGAAAGGTGCGGCAGCTCCGTTTACCTTCATGTCGTTGACAATAGTCTGGAAGAGCCCCCCAGCGTGCTGCACTCCTTCTCCAGACCCGCATGCCGCATCCATCTTGACTTACTGACAGAGGGAGCGGGAACCAGACGCCTACGCCACGGTTCTTCTCACACACTCCCAGGAAGGGTGGGAAGAACTCTGATCTCATAAGTACATAAGTAGTGCCATACTGGGAAAGACCAAAGGTCCATCTAGCCCAGCATCCTGTCACCGACAGTGGCCAATCCAGGTCAAGGGCACCTGGCACGCTCCCCAAACGTAAAAACATTCCAGACAAGTTATACCTAAAAATGCGGAATTTTTCCAAGTCCATTTAATAGCGGTCTATGGACTTGTCCTTTAGGAATCTATCTAACCCCTTTTTAAACTCCGTCAAGCTAACCGCCCGTACCACGTTCTCCGGCAACGAATTCCAGAGTCTAATTACACGTTGGGTGAAGAAAAATTTTCTCCGATTCGTTTTAAATTTACCACACTGTAGCTTCAACTCATGCCCTCTAGTCCTAGTATTTTTGGATAGCGTGAACAGTCGCTTCACATCCACCCGATCCATTCCACTCATTATTTTATACACTTCTATCATATCTCCCCTCAGCCGTCTCTTCTCCAAGCTGAAAAGCCCTAGCCTTCTCAGCCTCTCTTCATAGGAAAGTCGTTCCATCCCCACTATCATTTTCGTCGCCCTTCGCTGTACCTTTTCCAATTCTACTATATCTTTTTTGAGATACGGAGACCAGTACTGAACACAATACTCCAGGTGCGGTCGCACCATGGAGCGATACAACGGCATTATAACATCCGCACACCTGAACTCCATACCCTTCCTAATAACACCCAACATTCTATTCGCTTTCCTAGCCGCAGCAGCACACTGAGCAGAAGGTTTCAGCGTATCATCGACGACGACACCCAGATCCCTTTCTTGATCCGTAACTCCTAACGCGGAACCTTGCAAGACGTAGCTATAATTCGGGTTCCTCTTACCCACATGCATCACTTTGCACTTGTCAACATTGAACTTCATCTGCCACTTGCACGCCCATTCTCCCAGTCTCGCAAGGTCCTCCTGTAATCGTTCACATTCCTCCTGCGACTTGACGACCCTGAATAATTTTGTGTCATCGGCGAATTTAATTACCTCACTAGTTATTCCCATCTCTAGGTCATTTATAAATACATTAAAAAGCAACGGACCCAGCACAGACCCCTGCGGGACCCCACTAACTACCCTCCTCCACTGAGAATACTGGCCACGCAATCCTACTCTCTGCTTCCTATCTTTCAACCAGTTCTTAATCCATAATAATACCCTACCTCCGATTCCATGACTCTGCAATTTCTTCAGGAGTCTTTCGTGCGGCACTTTGTCAAACGCCTTCTGAAAATCCAGATATACAATATCAACCGGCTCCCCATTGTCCACATGTTTGCTTACCCCCTCAAAAAAATGCATTAGATTGGTGAGGCAAGACTTCCCTTCACTAAATCCGTGCTGACTTTGTCTCATCAGTCCATGTTTTTGTATATGCTCTGCAATTTTATTCTTAATAATAGCCTCCACCATCTTGCCCGGCACCGACGTCAGACTCACCGGTCTATAATTTCCCGGATCTCCTCTGGAACCCTTCTTAAAAATCGGAGTAACATTGGCTACCCTCCAGTCTTCCGGTACTACACTCGATTTTAGGGACAGATTGCATATTTCTAACAGTAGCTCCGCAAGTTCATTTTTTAGTTCTATTAATACTCTGGGATGAATACCATCAGGTCCCGGTGATTTACTACTCTTCAGCTTGCTGAACTGACCCATTACATCCTCCAAGGTTACAGAGAATTTGTTTAGTTTCTCCGACTCCCCCGCTTCAAATATTCTTTCCGGCACCGGTGTCCCCCCCAAATCCTCCTCGGTGAAGACCGAAGCAAAGAATTCATTTAATTTCTCCGCTACGGCTTTGTCCTCCTTGATCGCCCCTTTAACACCATTTTCGTCCAGCGGCCCAACCGACTCTTTGGCCGGTTTCCTGCTTTTAATGTATCTAAAAAAATTTTTACTATGTATTTTTGCTTCCAACGCTAATTTCTTCTCAAAGTCCTTTTTTGCCCTCCTTATCTCCGCTTTGCATTTGGCTTGGCATTCCTTATGATCTATCCTGTTACTTTCAGTTGGTTCTCTTCTCCACTTTCTGAAGGATTGTTTTTTGGCTCTAATGATTTCCTTTATCTTACTGTTTAGCCACGCCGGCTGACGTTTAGTCTTTTTTCCCTTTTTTCTAATACGTGGAATATATTTGTCCTGAACCTCCAGGATGGTGTTTTTAAACAGCATCCACGCCTGATGCAAGTTTTTTACTCTGCGAGCTGCTCCTTTCAGTCTTTTTTTCACCATTTTTCTCATTTTGTCGTAATCACCTTTTCTATAGTTAAACGCTAGCGTACTTGATTTCCTAGTTTCACTTCCTTCAATGCCAATATCAAAACCGATCATATTATGATCACTGTTATCAAGCGGCCCTCGTATCGTTACCCCCTGCACTAGATCATGAGCACCACTAAGGACTAAGTCTAGTATTTTTCCTTCTCTTGTCGGCTCCTGAACTAGCTGTTCCATGAAGCTGTCCTTGATTTCATCAAGAAATCTTATGTCCCTTGCGTGTACAGATGTTACATTAACCCAGTCTATAAGCGGGTAATTGAAATCCCCCATTATTATTGTGTTGCCCAGTTTGTTTGCGTCCCTGATTTCCTTTAACATTTCCGCATCCGTCTGTTCGTCCTGGCCAGGCGGACGGTAGTACACTCCTATCACTATCCTTTTCCCCTTTGCACATGGAATTTCAATCCACAGTGATTCCAAGGAGTGTTTTGTTTCCTGCAGAATTTTCAATCTATTTGATTCAAGGCTCTCGTTAATATACAATGCTACCCCTCCACCAATCCGATTCACCCTATCACTACGATATAATTTGTACCCCGGTATGACAGTGTCCCACTGGTTATCCTCCTTCCACCAAGTCTCAGAGATGCCTATTATATCTAATTTTTCATTTAGTGCAATATATTCTAACTCCCCCATCTTATTTCTTAGGCTCCTGGCATTCGCATATAGACATTTCAAACTATGTTTGTTGTTCCTAAGTACATCATGCTTAGTACTTGACAGTATTAATTGGCAATCTTTTGTCTCAGTGCGTGACTCACAGCAGCAGCAGCCGCCGCCCAGTCACAGAGCACCACCGCGAGACACAGGAAGGAAGCGCACGTCCAACAACCAATTGGCAACAAACTTTCTACCTGCTGCGCTGCCGGTCTTTAAAATGGCTGCTGAGACTTACAAGGGTGGTCTAGGCCGCCACCGGAAGTCTCAGCAGCCATTTTTAAAGAGATGAGGCAGTGGATGGTCGGCTCGGGCAGTGGGCAGGAAAGACTGGGGATCTTTCCTGCCCCAAAGAATCCATTAAGACTTTAGGTATGTGCTGGGACCCGCTGCTGGGGGGGGGGGGGGAGGAGAGGCGCTGGGAACCGGCTTGCCCTGCCTCAACAACCGGCTCGCAAGATGTCATAAAAATTAACAAGCGGCTCTTGCGAGCCGGTGCGAGCCGGCTCCACCACACCACTGCTACCGTACATCAAATCCAAATAAATAAAGTTCAAGAAATTAACCTGGTGATTTTCACGTTTTCCAAATATTAGGCAAACCAGTAACTTCGCCAGATAATCTAAGAAGAAACTGGAACAGGACTTACCTTCCAGAACTGAGTATTTTCTGGACAGTACAGATCAAACTCACGAGATGCTACTGCAAAATGCATGAGCTAAATATAAATAAAAACAAACAAAAAAACCCAAGTGAATTCTGGGGCATTCACAGGATTTAGCTTCAGTGTTATAGAACAACGTCATTCACACACCTGTGTTGGGCACCAACATTACATCAGGTTTTATCAGGCATAAATCTAGGCATGAGATTTCCGCTAGGCTGGTATTCTGCAAAGAGTTCAGCGTGGCTCTTCCTGGCGCCTAACTAGCCTAGCCCAGTGATCATCACCAAGTCCAGGAACAGCAGATGATGATGACCCTGCAAATGGCAAAATACAGATGAAGATCAAGTCTGTGTTTGTATAACACTTTAACGTGAGGATGCTCAAGGGGGAAGAGAAAATATCTTAATGTTGAAACTAGCAAGTTAAATACTGGATGGACTGCCATCATTTACTGTGTTACTGTGAAAGGGGGGAAAGGGAATAGGGCTTGATATACCACCTTTCTCTGGTTTTTGTAAAGACATTCAAAGTGGTTTACATAGTATATACAGGTCCTTATTTGTACCTGAGGCAATGGAGGGTTAAATGACTTGCCCAGAGTTAGAAGGAGCTGTAGTGAAAATTGAACCCAGTTCCCCAGGATCAAAATCCATTGCACTAACCACTAGGCTACTCTTCCATTCCAGTGGCAGAAACACCA
Source organism: Microcaecilia unicolor (assembly GCF_901765095.1). Lineage (NCBI taxonomy): Eukaryota > Metazoa > Chordata > Amphibia > Gymnophiona > Siphonopidae > Microcaecilia > Microcaecilia unicolor. The sequence goes on from NC_044035.1 coordinate 1,060,661, forward strand.
GTATGGCATGTAAAAGGAGATTTATTAAATAACATTATATAGAGAACAGTACAGTAGTCTATATTACTGAGGACCAATGCATGGACAAGTATTGCCAGTGCGGCCTGATGCAAGACATGTCGTGCAGATCGTATTTGCCATAGTTTATGAAAACAGCATTGGAAGCTGAGTTTATTGTCCAGTATAACCCCTAATATGTTTAATGAGATAACTAGAGGTATAGAAGTACCATGAATGAGAATGGGTGAAACAAGAGGGACAGACCCATCCTTCGACACCACAAGCGTGTTACATTTTAAAGAATTAAGAATCATTTTATTCTGAACAAGCCAAGATGTCGCTGAATCTAGCTTATTGTTAAGAGTTTGTACTTCAAACATGTTGGTTGGATCTAAGCAGGTAATGATCTGGATATCATCCGCATACACGTAGGGGGTGAGATTGTAGGAGAGTTGAAAGAGGAGCCATAAATATATTACAAGATGGAGTCTTGCGGAACACCACAAGTTTGAGTGTAACTATCAGAAAGATTAGCTTGACGGTTGACATAGTAACATAGTAACATAGTAGATGACGGCAGAAAAAGACCTGCACGGTCCATCCAGTCTGCCCAACCATGTAGGCCCTATTTTGAAGGTATGAACAGAACCAATCTAAGGAGATTCCCGTTAGCCCTATGGCTCTCAGGCATTGTATCAAAAGGTTTTCAAGATTTTGCAGGTTCATCTCCAATATTTTCTCTCAACTCTATTACTTCCTTATACTCCTCAACATATCCTAAGATTCAGTCAACAACATTTACTTACTGTTCCCACATTCAAGTAAATACACCATGAGCGAATCAGGAAAAAGATTTTTAGTGTTGTAGGCCCTGATATATGGAACACTCTTCCTGTATTTTATGAGGTTACAGGATTCCTTACCTAAATTCAAAACTGAACTAAAGACCTTTTTGTTTGAAGAAGCATCTTCCTGAATACGCTCTCCTCCATTGGTGCTATGGAAATGATAAGTAGTAGTAGTATCTCCATCACATATGACAGGTATTGGATTATTTGCCAGCAGAATACATTGCTCAAGTGGCTCAATCAATCGTATTATGAAGATTTGATTGTTGTAAAATGTATTTATTTATTTATTGGGATTTATTAAGCACCTTTATGAAGAGATTCACCCAAGGCGGTGTACAGTAGGTACAGTTTAACATAAAACTTATAATTTTGTTAACAACACAACAATAGTAAAATAACCAAGAATAAACATAAATACAACAAATGAGATAAACTTGAAAACAATAAATTGAAACCTAATAATAGAACTACTGTGAAACAGTATCAAAAATATACACATTTAACAGCAGTGGGATTCAAAATATAATACGATGTTGGCATAATACTAATGATACACCTAATAAGCGTCATTCAACTTACATAGATATGATGCTAAAGATTTTCTACAATACAGTTTACCATATAGCTAAGGGATGGCAAGAAAAGTGTGGTTCAGAGTCAGTTGGGATAATTTAATGGTTAATTACACTAAAGGCAAGTTCGTTGTATAGTTAAGTAAGAGATAAGGAACTGATCTAAGTTACAGTGTGTGTAGCAAGCTAGTCCAGGTGCAGAATGAATGTATATTTGGGACTCCCTAATAAAATACTGAACAGATTGCAAGAACACCATGGCTAAGATTACTTTGGGAGGGAGAATGTAGGAGCGGATTACACTTTTTTTGAAAGTGTCCGTTTAAACCTAATTCTGACCTGAATCAGCAACTATCTTTTCTGTCTTACTTACAATTGGTATATCACAATGTTATTTTAGTCATTTTTTGACAGCAGATTTTTTTTGTTGTTGTACATTTTGGAGTCGATCTGCACCCGAACAAATATCGGAGTTTAGTTACTTACAAAGAAGCCAGACCATGTGAAATTTGAAATTTCCCTTGACTTTGTGACTGAAGGATGTGGTCACGTTAGTTAGCATTACTGGGATTATAAAATTCCTGGTGGAAAAGTCCATAAATTGTTATTTAACCATAAAAAAATGTAGGGAAGCCTTTGGTTATCTATGGCTATGAGTAACAAGGAACAGTCCTACTTTCTGGGATCCTGCTGGGTCTTTCCTAGTAACCCAGACTGAGCAGTGCCAGAGAATGGATGCTAGAAGTGATGAGGGACCTCTGCTATGTCTCAGGCACTACTTAGCTTGTTAATTCGATGGCTGAACTGTTGCTCTAATGCAGTTCTCTCTCTTATTAATAGGTTCATCGTGGGATCAAAGGGATGGTACAAGACAGACAAGGAAAAGGGATTCCTAATGCTGTCATCTCTGTAGAAGGTGTTAACCATGATATTCGCACAGGTAAATAAGATTGTAGGAAATTTCAGATCCTTTGAATTTAGAGCAGAATGAACAAATCTATCCGTGGTACTCAGACAACAAAAGTCTGTTATGTTTTTCTTCCTTGATTATTTTATGGTTGGGTAAAGATGTAAATTTCTCGACCTGCACTTCCCCAGTTGTAAAGGACTAAAGTACAAGCAGATGCATGCAACCAGATTCTCGTACTTGGGCACGCAAGTGTGGAACGCACTGCCTACAGACCTGAGAACAATCGGCGAAACAACTATCTTTCGCAAATCTCTTAAGACATATCTCTTCAGCAAGGCATACAATGAGAACTAATAGCCACAATAATCCACCCGACAATCCACTGAAATTAAGATAACTCATCTACTACAAATGCACTCAGTCTGCTGCCCCTCACTATCTTTCTACCCTCATCTCCCCTTACGTTCCCGCCCGTAACCTCCGTTCACAGGATAAATCCCTCCTCTCAGTACCCTTCTCCACCACCGCCAACTCCAGGCTCCGCTCATTCTGCCTCGCCTCACCCTATGCTTGGAACAACCTTCCTGAGCCCTTACGTCAAGCCCCCTCCCTGCCCGTCTTCAAGTCTTTGCTTAAAGCCCACCTCTTCAATGCTGCGTTCGGCACCTAACCCTTACTGTTCAGTGAATCCAGACTGCCCCAATTTGACTGCCCCTATCGGACCGGCCGTTCACTTGTCTATTAGATTGTAAGCTCTTTGAGCAGGGACTGTCTCTCTTTGTTAAATTGTACAGCGCTGCGTAACCCTAGTAGCGCTCTAGAAATGTTTAGTAGTAGTAGTAGTAGTTACCTAAATCACTCCTCTCCTTCTTCTTTTACCCTCATTTAACCTCTGCACAACATTAAATATATATGTCACCTTGCAATGACAATGTTAACAAAACTATGTAAGCCACATTGAACCTGCAAATAAATAGGTGTGCTGCTACTGGGTGGGCCTGAACCCAAAGTGGGCGGGCCTGGGCCCACCCAAGCCCACCCTTGGCTACGCCACTGATTGGCACAAGGCAGATTGTGGAGTCTTAGCCAATATGGTTTTATTATTTTATCACACAGTTCTAGACTGCACTGTCCCAGGTCCTAGGCAGTTATGAAAAGTGGATGTTATCAATGTCTTTTAAAAAATAAGATTTATCTATGTTTAATGTTTGCCTGAATGTCATAATAAAAAGTACATTACAAAAAAAAAGAGGATACTCTATGAAACTAATTACTGGCTGATTGAAAACAAATTGTAGAAAGTTTTACGCAGCACATGGGTAAGCTACGGAATCTGTTGTAAGAGGACACAGTTAAGAAGATCTACATAGGTGGGAGTCGAAAGAGGCTTGGACAAGTTCCTGGAGGAAAAGTCCATATTTTAATGTTCTGTGTCTTCCTGCCCCCTGCGAGAGTGTGGTTACTGCACCCCAGTCTTTTTCTGTGTCGGCCCTCAATGAAAGTATCCGGACTTTGCTTCCTGAGCTGCTGGATTACCTTTTGCAATGGTATGCATCGGCATCAGGGATGCTTGCACCTACCCTGCCGCCTGTTGCGGCCCTGCTTGGCCCTCAACCTGTGACGAGGCCTCTGATGCTGGTGTCACATGCAGCACAGGTGTCGACAGCCACCCAAGCTGGTACCCCTTCGGCTTCGGTGGAGGAAGCTTCGCCTAAGTCAACGCGGGAGCTGACTCCTCGACGCCTTTCTTGAGGACATGACTCCTCAAGGTTGAGGCAGGCTCAGTCTCAGCCTCAGCATACTCATGAGGAGTTGCTGACTGACATCAATGAGGATCATTCATGGGAGTCAGAGGAGGATCCAAGGTACTTTCAGAGGATGAGTCCTATGGCATCCCCTCTGAACCCTCCCCTCTAAGGGCTGCCAGTCCATGGGTTTCTCCCTCTGCCTCTCTCCCAGCTGCATGATATCCTCCTGATTAGACCTCTCCAACCAATCACCCTCCTCTCTCTTAGAAGCCTGGGGATTGTAGTGCTGAGCACGCCTCCTGGCTGGGTCAGGTGCTGTATCCAGGGCCTGCTGGGACATGTAGTCTTCTTGCCTCTCAGAGGAAGGGGAAAGACTGCTCTCCCTAAAAGGGGAGGGCACTCTATACCGGGGCCTCTGGGAACTGTAGTAGTAGTAACTATAGTCTCCTGGGGCTTCTGGATAAGTTTTCTTACTGGATTTTGGTTTGTTATGTTCTATCTATTATGGTATCAACTTGTCTGAAATGGTTTGGTGTCTTAGGTTTATTTTTGTGCATCAAAAACACAACTACTGTAAAATAAGAGATTCTTACTAAAGTAAAAACAAAATGACCTTGGTCAACATTTTCACAATCACTAGAGATTCCTGTATAGGCCTGAATTGTGTCAACAGTAAATGACGGCAGATAAAGACCTGAGTGGTCCACCCAGTCTACCCGACAAGACCACTTTGTGAAGCCTCATTCTGGAAGCAGCCTTGAGATGAAGATAAGCTGGTGAATCCCCTGAGGCAGCTAAAGCCAAACAGGGTGGCCCTGTCGGGATAGTTTGGACTGGAGTTCTGACCAGGCTTCACATGATGTACAGATTGACAGCGAGTACTCACTTTAAATTAATTGCTGCTAAGATATTTTGAGTCTTCCATATTGGCTTTAAAGTTTATGTGAAGAGAAATGACTCTGTTGACTTTTTTTTGCTAAGTGGGAGTTCTTTTGAAACGTTTGCTAAGAATAAGTGGAGTTTTCTGACTTATGATTATGGGAATCTGTAGAGGCTGTGACTTTTTTTGACTGAGATCTTTTCTCTGCAGTTTTTAGTTTTGGTTTTAGTAAGAATTCTGTTATTTTGGAAGAACTCTTAGATTGTGATCTGAGTAGCTGTTTTTTCATTCTTTGATATTTGCCTGCTCAATCTTTATTGAGTTTATGTGCCTCGGATGCCTGCTGGATAGCTATGTACTCTATAATGTTTTTCTTTTTCGGACATTTGCAGCTGCTGATGGGGATTACTGGCGCCTTCTGAATCCCGGGGATTATGCGGTGACAGCCAGTGCAGAGGGCTATAACTCTTCCACTAAGAATTGCTCTGTGGACTATGAGATAGGGGGCACTCTGTGCAACTTCACACTCAGCAAAACCAATCTGGCAAGGATTAAAGAAATCATGGAGAAATTCAGGAAACAGCCAATTCGTCCCTCTCGCCTACGTCGAAAATACCAAGCCCGTTCACGCCTGCGGTCAACATAGACTCTATTGTGCTAGCAGCAGGAGCCAGCTTTTCTGTCCATTGTCTTGCTTCCTGCAAGAAAGGCTCCTGGTTATAAAAGCTGCTCTTGGATTTCCTGCTCTTGGATTTCGGTTGCTCACTTCCTGACCTCTTGCTATCATTTTTACTTGTATATGTGGAGCAGTGGCATAGGTAGAACTTAATGGGCCCCAGGAAGAAAAAAGTAAGATGGGCCCTATAAAACCATCTCACCCAAGGTGGTGAGGACCAGAGCACTGGGGGAGGGGGGAAGAATCCCTTCCGAGCTCTATTAAACAGACCTGTATAGAATACCAGGCAGTCATAGTAAATCCAAATAAATGATAAAATAGAAATTGAAATGCAAGATAGATACACACTTCAAAAAACCTGACATATTACGATTAATACATTAACCCCCCCCTTTTTTTTCTACCTTTGTTGTCTGAGTATTGCTTTCGTCCTAGTGTCTCTTTTCTGCTTTTTTTCTTTTCTAGGATCTTTTCATCTTTTGACATTTTTCTCCCTGTCCACCATCCTTCTTTCCTCTACATCCCTATCCATACTGTCCAGTGTCTCCCCTACGTGTCCCTATCCTCTCCCCATGTTGAGCATCCCTCTCTATGTCCCTATCCCTCCCCTTGTGTCCAGCAATGCCAATGTTCCTCCATGCCAGCATCTTTTATCTGTGTCCCTGTCCCTCCCTATGTCCAGCATCTCTTCCTTTGCTCCTGCCCTCCCCACCCCTTACCCGTCGCCCTACCCCTGTGTCCGGCATCTCTCTTTCCCCTCCTTTGGTCCAAATGTCTCTCTTCCCTCTGCTTCTCCTACACCCCCAGTCCAGCCACCTCTTCCCTCTCTCCTTTGCTCTAGGTCTGTCTCTCACTTCCTTCTGTTTCCCCTTCCCCAGAGCCAGCATTTTGTCCCCTCCTTTGCTCCAGGTCTCTCTGTCTCTCTTTTTCCCTACTCCCAGGTCCATCATCTTTCTTCCTCCTCCCTTTTCCCTGGCTTTGGGTCTCTCTCTTCATTCAGCTTCCCTCCCCCCATCCATCATCTCTCCCCTAGCCCCTCTCCCCCTCTGTTAGTCCGGCACCCCTCCAGCACCACCACCTCCCCCACTGGTCCTCCGGACATGCAGCAGAGGGAGCTCTGGACACAGGCTGCCTGCGAGCTGGCCCCACCAGGGCCTATCCTGCCTACAGGAAATTGCATTAGAGAGGCAGGACGCAGCACAGGGAAGGCCCTGGCAGGACCACTTGCAGGCAGCCTGTGTTCAAAGCTGCCTCTTCTAATGACTGCCATGTATCTGGAGGACTGGTATGGAGAAAAGGGAGGAGGGTTTGAGGGGTGCTGGGGTAGAGGAAGGGGAGGGAAGGATGATGGGCTTGCAGGGGAGGGGAGGGTTTAGCTGCAGACAGACCTGAGCTTTATGCTGGGTTCGCTCAATGGTAGCTATGCTCCTGATGTAAAATATAAATATGAATAAATAAATTAGGTATGTGATACAGTTGCCACTAATTAATGCTAGGAAAAGGAAAAGTGAGAATCTACAGCAGTTAGCTTATCTTTAATGGTGGGGAAAGTAATGGAAGTGTACTGAAGGAATCTTAAAAAGATTGGTTTTGTAAATTAAACATCTAATCAAACATGTCTGACTGGCTGACCAGGGTAGTGAATCATGAGGGCAGTAGATGAGATCTATCGGTATATCAGTAAAGACTTTGACGCTGTTCCACATCAAAAGCTGTTGATCTTGCAAATCTAGGAATTGAAGAAAGGTTTCAAACTGGGTGAGTAATTGGCTGAACAGCAAAGTTTGCAGAATGGTTGTCAGTGGGAAGGTCTGGGTCCAAAATGGTGGTCAGTGGGATGCACTCTGTGGCCAGAAGAATGCCACTGGGATAGTGCTGGGGCCAGAATGGTGGTTAGTGGGATGCATCCCGTGATCAGCAGAATGCCACTGAGATAGTGATGGGTTCATAATGGTGGGCAAAGCAGTTAGGAAAGGTAATGGTATATTGGAGAGATATCGAGAGAGATTTAAGTACTTCTATTTCACCCTAACCCATCAAATCCAAATTAGATCACAAACATCAGAACACAGAGCAATATCATAGTACTACGGAAGGGTACAATAATAAAATCATAAATAAAACAAAGAAAGCTGGGCAAAGGTTGGATCAACCGGAACTAAATGTTTCAGAATTGCTGGAAACTTCATTGTCTGATGTAACTGAGCGACAAACTTTGTTGGTCTCATTTGTATTTTCTCAAGATTTAGAACTTGTTAGGAAGATGGCTTTGAAGAATATACAAAATCTATTCTATGGAGGGAAAATCTGGGTATTCCCGGATGTTACTAAACTAACTCAAACTAGGAGAAACGACTTCTTAACACTTCGAGCAGAAACTTTGTCTTTAGGAGCCTCGTTCCACTTGAACTATCCATGCAAATGCAACGTAAAATACCTGGGGGTGAAATATGTTTTCTTTTTGCCTGAACATTTAAAACAATTTATTTCTCAGAAAAAATTATAATAATGCTTGTTGAACCTAAACCGTTATGCTCTGCTTCAAGATTTGGATATTGGGAATTGTGATTATGATTTTGGGGGGTTATAATAATCTGCTATTGCTTTATTGCATCTAGTGATTTGTTTTGTTAAAATACTTCTTCCTAAGTTAACGGCTCTTAGCCCCTAATTTTGGTGGTCTAAAACAAGTTTATAATAATTTCTTGGATTTGCTTAATTTGATATTTTTCCTAACTGTTTTTCCTACCCAAGTAGTAATGCTTGTAAAAATTGTGAAAAAATGAATAAATAAAAAATAAAAAAAATCATAAATAAAGCACACACAAAAACATAATAATATGAAGGAGCAAAATAAAATAATCTAACAATGCTCCTATAAAATAAATGTAAAATTACATCCCTCAAGTAAGTAATAACCCCTATAATACCAAGAATCTATTAAATACAACCATTTTTTGACAGAGGTTTGAAAAGCAAAATAATTGGTGCATCTTCTTATATCCAGTGGAAGATTATTCCACTCTAGAATAACTAGATATGAAAACAGAGTGAACATTGGCAGAAAATGTTAAAGGAAGTTCATCCACTGATTGTAAAGACTGAGATGGATTAGAAGACAATAAAGGTAGCCTGTAGCTAAACTGTTCATTATTGTGCATTATTGAAACTGTTCATTTTTGCAGGGACCCTTTTATTAAACCAATTAGGGCTAATCTGCATTTAACTTGGGAAAAAAGGCTTACCACGAAATTACAGTGCTTAGCAGGAATTTGGCTGTCAAAGTGTCCTAACTGCACATTATTGTTTGGGTCATTTTTTAGGAGGGGGTGTGTCACGGGTGGGGAAGCATTACCCAGCTAGTGGGTTCACATTAGAATGTGCTAACTGAATAATGCAATTAACGCCTCCTAAAACGAGGTGGTAAATGCCCTTGCATTAACTCAGGTGACATACGCTAGTGCGAACAAGTGAATGACCTAAAAGAACTGAAGAATGCCTTAAATACTGCTGCTTTAGAAATGGGCTGCCATCAGTTTCCAAAAGTCAAGTAGGCTTTATTCCAACAGATGTAACAATAATGCCTATGTCCGGGGTCATCAAAGCTCTTAGAAATGATTGCTGGACAGTGAAACAAGAACCACTGGTCATAAGTATTCAAAATGCAAGCTAATGCAACAGCAGTCTTCAAAAACACCGTACAGGACCAAACCATTGCAGTGCCATGTCGGGTCTTGTGCTCGGATTATGTTACTTTGCTTGGAATAGTCTACTTGACTTTTGGAAACTGTGTTTGCTCTTGTTGTCTTCTTTGTGAAGTGCCTGGTCCTTCTCTTTATTCATCTGTTAGAAATGGGCTTAGCACACAGGAATGCCCTGTTTTAGGATGCACTAAGCCCATTTCCTAATGTGTTTTAGTAAAATGGCCTCACAGTAAGGTAAGGATGATTCTCACATTTATGGGCATCCAGTAACCCTAACATGTTTATGTAAAATATAATCTTGCCTGCTGCTTTCTGCAATATTTGCAATCTAGTAAACAGCTACGTAGAAAGAGAGAGTCCTAAATATAGAACGTTACAGTAATCTAAACAAGGACGTATCAAAGAGTGCACCAACAATCGAAATGTCTCTTCATTCATACCCGATCTAAGTTGTCTTCACTGTTGTAATCTTCTAAAAACTTTCTGAATGATATCTGTGGAACCTCAGAGAATATCTAAAAATCACATCTAACATTTTTACTGATGCTTCCAAAGAGATGGCTGTCCCTAAAACCATCAGATCAACTTTGTTTAAAATTTAAATGATTATCCAACCATAATAATCTGGTCTTATCTGTATGCAGCTTTAGATGATGTTACAAATTCAGTTATTCACTGAAATAATTCCATCAGTTAGCAGAAACTAGGTTTGTGATAAATGATCAAGAACAGGAAATTAGCAGCAAAATATCATCAGCATAAAGAGTGAAAATTAATACCAAGATCTCTTAAACCAGGCAAAAAGTAACTTAAATACACATGAAATAAAGTTGGAGGTTGAGGGAAACCCTGTGATACACCAAAAGGAGCAGACTATACTCACAGAAATGAGGCCCTATTTTTAACTCTCTAGCAGGGGTGCTCAATGTCAGTCCTCAAGGTCCATAACCCAGTCGGGTTTCTAGAATATGTATATTAATAATAAATCCCTGCGAAAAAAAAGTGTTCAAAAATAGTCCAATATATTCAAACTATTCAAACAGCACAACAATGTAAAAGATTTTATTAAGGTTTTGAGTGTGTTTATGTAGTACTTTATAGGGTACATTAAGAAAGTTGAATTGCATACAGTGAATATGCTTGAGATCTATTTACATGTACTGTCTCCCTTGTATGCAAATAGATCTCATGCATATTCATTGGGAAAATCCTGAGGACCAACATTGACCACCCCTGCTCTATAGGATCTGAGAGTGAAACATTCTTTAAACCGTTAATGCAACACCAGAAATTCTTAACTTGTTCAGTCTTAAGAATTCATGATCCAGAATATCAAATGCTGCAGATGTAGGATAGCTTGCCCCACCCTTCCAGAGTAGCTGACATGGGGGCCTTTGACTACAGGGCATTATGCCCATAGCATGGGAAAATAGACTACTGCAAGACACGTTAAAACGTTTTGCGGAATTTTGTCTGTTTTTGCACGTTAAGTGCGTGCTTACAAAAATATATTTTTTAAAATAGTTGAGGGATGTGTCATGAGCAGAGAGTGGGTGTTGCTCTACTATCCATCTTAGAACGTGCTGATTACTGTGCGCTAACATGGTAGCACTTGGCCTGTCCTAAATTGGAGCTGCTAAGTGCTCCTGCATTACTTTTTCTGCAAGTCTCACACACTGATGGTAACATTAGCGCATGACCTGCAAATAAAATAATGAAAAAGCCCACAAGAGTGGCATGTTAAATCTGGGCTTAGCAGATAGGAAAGTTGCATTGTTGCAACACGTTAATCCCACATTTCAGCATACCATAGTAAAAGGACCCAACTTCTAATGCCTGATTGAACAGGATGTAAATGTAAAATAAAATCCAAATAATTAATCAATTGAGCACAAACTATAGCTTCAAGCAATTTCACTAAGAGAGAAATGCTTGCAATTGATCTATAACTATTATAAGCTAAATTATAATAAAGGATAAAATTATGGAACACGTGGAGGGGCATAATCGAACGGGGACAGCCATCTCTAAAGGCGCCCATCTCTAAGGACGTCCTGGCGAAGGGGCGGGGAAACCCGTATTATTGAAACAAGATGGGCGTCCATCTTTCGTTTCGATAATACGGTTGGGGACGCCCAAATCTCAACATTTAGGTCGACCTTAGAGATGGTCGACCTAAATGTTGAGATGGTCCACCTTAGAGATGGTCGTCCCCGGTTTTCAAAAGCAACCAAATCCAAGGCATTTGGTCGTGGGAGGAGCCAGCATTCGTAGTGCACTGGTCCCCCTCACATGCCAGGACACCAACCGAGCACCCTAGGGGGCACTGCAGTGAACTTCACAAACTGCTCCCAGGTGCATAGCTCCCTTACCTTGTGTGCTGAGCCCCCCAAACCCCACTCCCCACAACTGTACACCACTACCATAGCCCTTATGGGTGAACGGGGGCACCTACATGTTGGTAAAGTGGGTTTTGGGTGGGTTTTGAAGGGCTCACATTTACCAGCACAAGTGTAACAGGTAGAGGGGGATGGGCCTGGGTCCACCTGCCTGAAGTGCACTGCACCCACTAAAACTGCTCCAGGGACCTGCATACTGCTGTCATGGAGCTGGGTATGACATTTGAGGGGGTTGGTGACCACTGGGGGAGTAAGGGGAGGTGATCCCCGGTTCCCTCTGGTGGTCATCTGGTCTGTTTGGGCACCTTTTTGAGACTTGGTCATGAAAAAAAAAGGACCAAGTAAAGTCGACCAAATGCTCGTCAGGGACGCCCTTCTTTTTCCATTATCAGCCGAGGATACCATCTCTTAAGCACGCCCCAGTCCTGCCTTCGCTACGCCTCCAACACGCCCTCATGAACTTTGGTCGTCCCCGCGACAGACTGCAGTTGAGGATGCCCGAAATCGGCTTTCGATTATGCCAATTTTGCGACCCTGAGAGAAGGACGCCCATCTCCTGATTTGTGTCGGAAGATGGGCGCCCTTCTGTTTCGAAAATAAGCCTGATAGACAAACATGGTTTAATGGGATAGAGTCAGCATGGGTTCAGCTAAGGGAAGTTTTACCTCACCAATTTGCTTCATTTTTTTGAAGGCGTGAATAAACATGTGGATAAAGGTGAGACAGTTGATGTAGTGTATCTAGATTTTTCTCATGAGAAACTCCTGAGAAAACTTAAAGAGTTATGGAACAGGAGGCAATGTTCTTGTGTGGATTAGGAATTGGTTATTGAACAGAAAAGAAAGGGTATGATTAAATGGCCATTTTTCTCAATGGAGGAGAGTAAATAGTGGAATGCCGCAGGGATCTTTACTGGGACCGGTGCTATTTAACATATATATAAATGATCTGTAAATCAGAACAACAAGTGAGGTGATTAAATTTGCCAATGACACAAAACTATTCAAAAGTTGTCAAAACATATGTGGATTATGAAAAATTGTAGGAATACCTTAGGAAATTGGAAGACTGGGCATCCAAATGACAGATGAAATTTAATGTGGAGTAATTCAAAGTGATGCACATTGGGAAGAATAATCCAAACCATAGTTATCTGATGCTAGGGTCCACCTTAGGAGCCAACACTCAAGAAAAAGAAATCTAGGTGCCATTGTAGACAATATGTTGAAATGTTCTGCCCAGTATTTTTACTTTGACTTAAGTCCTTTGACCAACTTCTGACAGGTGCAGGAAATACATGAGTTGACCGAGAGGCCTTCTGGGGTGGGGAGGCCAGGACGACTACTTATCTGCTGCTGAAAAAAGCAGACAGCTTCTTACTATTGACTGGCTTACACTAAAGAGAGCCAGACACAGGAATGAAGTAGGGAACAGCCTGAGAATTCAGACAGACTTATACTGCTGAATTTCTCATGATGTTGCACCAGTTTTCTCATTCCCTTTTCACATCTGTTTGTTCCAGTGCCTCTCAACCATTTTTCACTTTCTCGAGCTATTTCACCACTCCCCTTTCTCAGCCCCTCCTTTTCCTTTCTTACCTTTTTGATGCTGCTTTTAACTCCTAACCCTTAATCAGTACCCATGTTTTATCATTCCCTCCATAGTAATTCCCTTATCTCTTATTTGTCCTGTTTTTCTGTCCTAATTAGATTGTAAGCTCTGTTGAGCAGGGACTGTCTCTTCATGTTCAAGTGTACAGTGCTGCGTACGTCTAGTAGCGCTATAGAAATGATAAGTAGTAGTAGTTGTCTTTGAGATTCTGGAATCTTGCTATTCTCTGGGATTCTAGAATCTTTTTTACTCTTTGGGATTCCGGAATCTTGCTACTCTTTGTCCTTATCCCTTATGTGTGCTGTTTGTCCTAATTAGATTGTAAGCTCTGTCCAGCAGGGACTGTCTCTTCATATTCAAGTGTACAGCACTGCATACGTCTAGTAGTGCTACAGAAATGATAAGCAGTAGTAGTAGTGCTTGGGATTCCAGAATCTTGCCACTCTTTGGGATTCCAGAATATTGCCACTCTTTGTCCTTATCCCTTATTTGTCCTGTTTGTCTGTCCTAATTAGATTGTAAGCTCTGTCGAGCAGGGACTGTCTCTTCATGTTCAAGTGTACAGTGCTGCGTACGTCTAGTAGCGCTATAGAAATGATAAGTAGTAGTAGTTGTCTTTGAGATTCTGGAATCTTGCTATTCTCTGGGATTCTAGAATCTTTTTTACTCTTTGGGATTCCGGAATCTTGCTACTCTTTGTCCTTATCCCTTATGTGTGCTGTTTGTCTGTCCTAATTAGATTGTAAGCTCTGTCGAGCAGGGACTGTCTCTTCATGTTCAAGTGTACAGTGCTGCGTACATCTTGTAGCGTTAGAGAAATGATAAGTAGTAGTAGTATATTTTGATACTTAAGTAAAAGTAAACATTCAGCAAAGAACATATTTAAAATGTAGTTAAGTGAATGTAAAAAAGTAATTGCCTAATATAACACTTTTTCAGTAAAAGTGCTGGAACTATAATAAATGCAACTATTTCTAACATTTTTATCCCAACAACTTTGTTGCCCTACAATTCAATCCACTTTGCTTTTAGTAAAACTACATTTTCGAAAATGATTGTCACTCATACAAGTGCGCTTGTGAGTCATGAATCCAGTACAGCTGAAGAGGTTTTCAACAACTGCACTAGCAGAAAGTGGACTGTTGCACCATGGAAGGGAAGGTGCTGGGATATAGGGTTTGGGGTGAGAGAAGAGTACTGCAGGGTGACATAGGGGCTGAGGGTGGAAGAAGGGAGAATGGGGCTGCTAGAGTGGCTGGGGATGGCAGTCTGCAGGTTGTATAGCGTTCATCCATCTATAGGGAAAGCTTTGTCTTTTTATACTCAAGTGGCTAATTCATCGTTACATGAGGGAGTTATGCCATCTGCATTGAAATTATCAGTCGATAAGCCTTTAATTAAAAATTCAAAATTATCAGTCTAATATTGATAGCTATTGTCCCATCCCTTCACCGCTCTTCTTTGCAAAAGTAATTGAGCATGCTATGTTTTGGCAATTAGACGATTTCCTTCAAGAACAGGAAATTTTAGATCAACATAAATTTGGCTTTAGAAAAGATCATGATACAGAGATATTGCTGATCTCTGATGGATGGTGTTTAAGACTGGTTTTGATAAAGGGACAAAGTTTTTGCTGGTTACTCTAGACATTTCAGCAGCTTTTGACACTATCAATCACAACATCATGCTGAATCAGCTACAATTGGCTGGTACTGTATTATGTTGGTTTAGTTCTTTTTTATCTGATAGGAAGTACTGTGTATTTAATTAATCAGAGAAATCAGAGTGACAGGTGTTCCTCAGGGCTCCTGTCTGCAGTACTTTTTAATCTTTTTCTTATACCATTATGTACAGTGGTGTGCTGGAGCCGGCTCGCACCAGCATGCAAGAGCCGGTTGTTAAGTTTTTAAAGATCTTGTGAGCCAGTTGTTCAGCAAGGCGAGCCGGCTCCGATAAACGAGGTAAGCATGGCAAGAGGGCACCACAAGCCATGCCTACCCCATTTACCTCACCTCCCACCACTGCCTTCGTTTGCCTGCGCCACCCAGCGATTCTCCTCTCTCTCCTGATTATCTCCGTCGAAACGGCCACGTCATTGAAAGCCCTGCCCATCTGTAGCTTTCCCTTCATGAGTTCGTTCCCTCAGAGTCCCGTCTTCTGATGTCATTTCCTCTTTCCGCGAGGGTGGGTCTCTGAGGGAACGAACTGGAAGGGAAGGCTAGAGATGGGCAAGGCTTTCAATAACGCGGCCGCTTCGACAGAGGTAATCAGGGGAGAGAGGAGAATCGCTGGGTATGGGTAGCTGGAGGGGGGGCAGGGGAGAGGAGGATTGCTGGGTATGGATGGATGGAGGGGGGCAGGGGAGAGGAGAGTTGCTGGATATGGGTGGATGGAGGGGAGGGCAGGGGAGAGGAGTTGTTGGATATGGGTGGATGGAGGGGAGGGCAGGGGGGAGAGGAGGGTTGCTGGACATGGAGGAGAGGGAAGGGAGAGAGAAGAAATGCTGGACATGGATGGAGGGGAGGGAAGAGTGAGGAAGGAGATGAGATGAGGGAAAAGGAAGAGAGGAGAAAAACTGCACATGGATGAAGAAAATAGGCAGAAGCTGGATCCACTGGACAGTCAAGTCTGCGGAGGATCCAGCTTTTACTTACGGATGTAGGGCAAGAAATGAAGAAGAAAGGTGGAAAGTAAAGAAATCAATGGAAAGGAAACCCTGGAAATGAAGTTAAGAGGACAGATAACAGCAGAATCAGATACTGGGCCAGCATGATCAGAAAAACAAACTCACCAGACAACAAAGGTAGAAAAAAATAATGTTTATTTTCATTATAGTGTTTAGAATATGTCCACTTGGAGAATCAGATGCTCAACATTAAAAGTTTATATTTACTTATTTATGGCATTTTATCCCACATTAAACATGAATTAGATTGGAACCTGGGATCATTTAATTTTTTTTTCCTGGAGTAATGTATTGCCCCCCCCCCCCCCCCAGGCTCTCTGCCCAGTTATAGCCAGCTCTGCAATTTGGGGGGGAATGCAGAGTTGGATGGGGGTGGTGGAGAGGTGGATGGGCGGGGGGTGCAGAGGTGGACGAAGAGCGCAGAGGTGGACGGGGTGGGGGGCGCAAAGGTGGACCGGGGAGAGAGCCTGTTGTTGAGATGCCTTGGTGTACAATATAAACTGTATGCTGATGACATTCTATCTGTATTGCCTATTGAAATTTCTTTTGAAGATACCTTCACAAAATTAAGATTGTGTCTTATGAAGATTATTCAGTGGATGGAAGGAAACCGCTTAAAAAACGTATTATCTCTAAAACTCAATTCCAGTACTTAATGAGATCAGGAATTTAGGATTTCAACTCCTCAGAGTTCCTGTTTCTAGTTAGTGGTTGCTCATTTGAGGCTCTCTCTGTATTCTGCAGGAGAGATAGAAGTGATGTGTAAATCTGTTTATTGAACTCGGAGAACAAACAAAAGCTATAACAACGTCCATCTGGGAGACATTTAGTTAAACAGGACAGCAAACAGAGATGAACAATATGCTCCGATTTAAGAATAACTGTAGTAAAACCCCATTTTTATTACCTAATCCAAAACGTCTTCCTTCCTCCCCAATACCAATAAACCAAACCTACCCTTCCCTCCTATTACTACACCAGGGCTGATTAACTTAACCTAGAACCTCTAATGACAGTTCAAAGATTTAATAAAAGACTTCTGGCTTTGGGGAATAAGTGTCCCTAAATGGGGACCAGGTAGCTGAAAAAGCGGCCTCTGCCCCTTTGATATGTCTGGAATCCGAAGACGTTCTAAGCAAAGGTCCTGAAGCATCAAAGCTGTCCATCGTTGTACGGTGGGTCTGGCGGTGGTGCACCAAGTCTGCAGAATTGCCTTGAGGAGAAAGAATACTAGACATCTTAGGAAACTAGTTTTTCCTCGGCAGGTTTTACAGTCCAAAGAATAGGCCCCAAATAGCAGGAGCGGAGTGTATACTATAGAAGTGTTCTAAAGTTTAGCAAAGAGCTGATAAAGAGCGAGCCAAAAAGTTTGAATAACCAGAAAGGTCCAAAACATATGCCACAGGTGTGCTCTTGTGCTTTTACAAAGCTCTAAAGGGATTATACCTGCCTTATATGCTCAATTAGGCACCACATACAAGCATAATGCAAATTTGTACAAAGTTTCTTTATGGATAATATACTCTGTGTATGCTTTGCTGTTGCAGACGTAAGCTGGCATCTGGACCCCAGTGAGTAAAAGATTGTATTCTGCCTTCCACTGACATGCTAACTTTGCATAATCAATATGAGGAGTCGAATCCAATAGTTCACTGTGATGAAATCTCAACGGGACCAGAAGCTGGGCTCCTAAAGTAAAGGTTTCCGCTATTAAGTCTTGAACATCCTCTGTGTGATCAGTCCAACATAGAGATCAGACATAATGTCTAGCTTGCATATAGGGGTAAATGTCCGATGGCTGTGTGTGAAAGTCTCTGCAACAACTCAAAAGACTTTGGCCTACCCTCAAGGTTGCCAATGTGTGAAAGGACCTTTGCCCTGACCTGGTGGGAAATCAGGGTTGCCACACAAAGCAAGATATGGAGTAATACCAGCTGAGAAGGCCAACTGCCTACAAAGCCACTTCCAGGTCTCTCGGGCTGCTTTGAAGATGGGATGCCTCTTGAATAATCCACCAGGTAAAGTGGACAGTTGATGTAAGATGCTAGCAAAATGAACTCCTGGGATCAGGGTCCATCTCTAGCCTAGTCTTAGAAAATTAATCAGTGTTCCTGAACCAGTCATTAATGTGATGAATGGAGCTTACCACAGACAGATATTTTAAATTAAGCAAGCCCATGCCCTCATGACATATAGGAGTCTGCAGGATCTCCATCAACAATCATGGCTTTTTACCCTGCCAGAGGAAATGTTGCAGAATCCTATATATCCTATGAACATCACAGCCCTTCAGAAAGAGAGGCAACAGCTGAAAAGAGTATATCCATTTTGGCTAAAATCATGTTAAATAGTCAAATTCGCACCCAAAGTGACAATGGAAATGCTCTCCAAAAACTTCAATCTTAACCTGGTCTCGTCTACCAAGGGCCAGATGTTTCTATCATGTAAAGATATGGAGATCAGCGGGAATGAGCAAACCCAAATATTTGAGGGCCTTGTTTTCCCACTGCAATGGAAAAGGTCCTCTCCAACATGTTCTTATCTCCTCACTTATTGGCAAAGCTTTGGATTTCTGAAGGTTGAGGGAGAACCCAGATAACCACTCATACCCATTGAGCAAGGCTATAAGCGCTGGTAGTGAGCTCTGAGGTCTGGTCAACACCACTAAAAGATAATCGGCAAAAGCCAGGCCCTTGATTTGAGTTTCCTGAATCTGCACCCCCCATTATCTGTGAATCACTGTTGAGCACTTGGAGGAGTTCCATGGATAATATGAACAACAGTGGAGACAGGGGACACCCCTGTCTCATGCCCTGGCAAATAGGAAAGGCAGGAGAATGCTCCCCATTTACCATGACCCGAGCACTAGGATCATTATACAGAGTTCTAATAGCCCAAGAAAACCAACCCTGAATCCCGAAACAATTCAGCACTTTGGAGAAATAGGGCCGCCTGACTCTGTCAAAGGCTTTTTCTGCATCTATATTTGTTATTAATGCCAGTAGGACATGTTGGCGACAATAAGTTATAGCCAAAAGGACTTTGCGGACATGGTGAACTGATTGCTGAGCTCTTACAAACCCCACTTGGGCGTCTGTTACCAAGGTTGGCACTTAAGCAGTTAGCTAATATTTTTGCGAAAAGTTTTACATTGACATTCAAACGTGAGATAGGCCTATATGAGTCGGCTCTATCTTTTGGCTTGGTTGGTTTGGGTATTGGAGTTATCAAGGCAGAATTCAAATACAGGGAGAAGGAACCCTCCCTGACCACTTGCATGAAATAAGAAATCAGAGGTCCAGGGAGTTTTAGCTGAAGACCTTTATAAAACCCCCCAGAGAAGCCGTCCGGGCCTGGGGCCGAATACATTTTGTGATTGAATGGCCTGCTGAAGCTCATTCACGTGAATGGGTCTATTAAGATTGTCCTCATTTACTGAGGGGAGGTTGGCTGCTTTCAGAAAATTTGTTTGAAATGCCTTCCTCTTCCTGCCCATAAAGGGAAGTGAAGTTGTCTTTAATATTCAAGCATGGTCTGCAGTTACACGACCTGAGGAATCTCGAAGGGTAGGAATGGTGTGTGACACCCCCCCCCCCCCTTGTTTCTACTAATCGTGCTAAGAGTTTCTCTGATTTATTACTGAATTTGTAAAAATGACACTTCCTATATAAAAGAGATTGGTTTGTGAATTCATGAATTACAGTGTTGAGACTAATTTGAGCAGTGATAGGCCTCCCTATTAAGTGAGGAATTGAATTTTGTCCCGGGCTTAGCACTCCACTCTCAGTCACCGCAAAGTAAACACCTCTCGAATGCCAGTTGAGGAGAAAATCCCTTTCATTGTAGTCCACATCCACAGAACATGAGCAAGTTTAGGTACACCCCCTCCCCCAGTCTCAAAACCCCAAAGAAACAGTCCCAGTAATTCAGGAGTCCTTTGTACCCCATAGGCAACAGATAGGCTTCTCCTCCTTCCCTCCGAAATAAACACTTTTACCTCCAGTGATTTCAGTAGCTTTAGTTCTCCAGTACCAGCTCAATTCTGCACTCCAATCTTTGAGGTTCCCTGCCAGAGTAGTGCCCCTCCCTCTGCACAGCACCAAACAACCCTGTGGCCTCCCACCCGCTGCTCTTCTCTCTAGACCAAAGTCTTTTATCTGGACCCCTCCACCTCCATGCGTTCCTCCCCACCGGGTATAACAGCAGGTAGATCGGTCTCACTTCCCATTCCATGTCCCTTCTCCCCTCCCTCTCCCTTTCCTCTACCCCTCTTCTTCCTTCTCACAGGTGGCAGGAATTTTATGTACTGATTCTTAAACCAGGGAAACTGATTCCCCTGGTTCATGCGCCCCCTCCTGGTAACTACTGCCTCTCCATTCTCCTCACTACTGCTGGTGCCAGCTCCTGGAATCCGATCCGGGTTTTGGGTCCCACCCCTTCCCCTGCTGGATTCTGGGTAGGGTAGTTCTGGCTCCCCCGGCTTCAAGAGGGGTTCCCGGGGTCCTGTCCTATTACAATATATACCTGCTTTGACCATGCCAACTGATGTTCCAGTTGCACAATACTTGTAGCTAGACGATTATTACATGCACTTACAAAAGCAATTATTTCTCCCCTCGTGACTGCCTTCGCTGTGTCCCAAAATAGGCAAGGCTGGTTTGCGTGCTGCCCGTTAGTCAACAAGAATTTTTTTGAATGTTTTATGGGAGAGGCAATACCCCCCACATTCCAGGTAGCTAGCCTACAGGAGACCAGTGACATTAGCTCTCAGATCACAAAGGGCTGCAGGATCAGGCCTAAAGGTAAAAGTGCCCAGGGCACCCAGCCTCACCCCAGGGTAATATTCACCATGATAAGTAAAAAACAAAACAAAAAAACAACAGTGATGACATCCGCTTCAAATTCTAATGCCCTGGTGTAGTTACCCCAGTTAACCAGATTACTTCTTTCACTAACCCCAGCACCTAACCCAAGCCCTCCCTGACTCTCCCATTACAAAATACCCAAGTGAAATAGACCATGTCCAATTGCAAAGTTACCAGATCTGTGCGAAGGGCCTGGTGGTTGTCTTCCACAGTGACTACATACGTTTCCAGCTCAGGTATGCGATTAGAGATGTCCAAGAAAAATGTCTGTAAATGAGACTTTGGGGGCGCGAGTTGGCTGAACTGAGGTTCTAGTGCTGCAGTCATGGCTGTTGTAAGCTCTGCCAATGCCGAGGGAGAGAACTGAGTTACCGCCGCACCCGGGCTGTCTGCCATCTTACCCTCAGGAACTTCTGGACGGTCTCTCTCTAATCTGGGATTTTTACTTGGCATTGGGGATTCTGAGCACCGTAGAAATTTGTCCATAAACTCCCGCCCTTTTCTCTGCTTCACGGCAATGTCCAAAAATAGTAGAGAAGCTAAGGCCTGGGGGGGGGGGGGGGGGGTCCACAGAGCGAGTAACAAACATGACCCTGCTCGCTCACTGCATTAAGTATATTCTGCTAGTAATGGAGGGAAGGAATATACTGGACCAAAGTGCAGAGATGCCAAGGGTGACCCATCCAGAAGAGTGACATGTAGCACCCCAATAAGTGAAACTGAAGGTCAGTGAATGAGGTTTTTCTCACCGTGCATGGTAGTGAAGGGACTAAGCTCAAGGAAGGGCTGCTTCACAAGTAAAGCCTTCATGTGTCTTCACAGATGACATGTTACATATTTTAAACTCAATTATTTCAACACATAACATTAAACCACATACAAACTTATGGAAACAATTCAACTGTATTTAAAGATCCCTTATCAGGCAGCATCTCATAATTGAAACCTGATCACACACATGTCTGCCATAAAGACAACCATCTCAACACACAACAGATTCTGCAACGTTTTCTAAAACCCTGTCTGTGTGTTGGCCTTACTGAGGTGACATCAAAACTTTAATCTAATTTTAGTTTATTATAACATCAAACCCTGCACTACAAAACACTATACATAAAGTTGTGCAAAAAAACACGTTCAGAACCTCACCATAACTGAACAGCGCTAACTTCCAAGACTCAAAAAGCAACAACCTTATGCATGAAAAGACAGCACTGTAAATATTACACCATGCCCTAAAAAAACCCACACCACCAAGAGAAAGAAATCTCTGTGCAAATATAACATATGTAAGAGGGTTTCCCTATAACCAGCCCCTCCAAATGATACACCGAGTACGATTTATAAAAGAAATTACTACTACCTCTATGTACATCCGCATGCTGCACAGGCATGTTTGAAAATATAAGTGAGATTGAATTAAAATGCTACCAACAATAAAGAACGACAACGTGGATGCAGCAGCTCATAAGTTTGCTTGATTTTGTTTTGGGTTTAACGGTGAAGACAGCTGTGCGGGAAGAGGAAACAGACTAACCTAATTAGCTTCAACTTTTTTTTTTTTTTACTTCATGCTGTCTCCTCATCCAAACACAGCATAATCTCCCTCCCTCTCTTCTGCGAGTCCTACCTCTCTCTGCTTCCATTCCCTCTCTGGCCATCCTTCAAACCTTACTCTTTCAGCAGCTCTAGCGGTCACACGCTGCCTGGCCGACCCACAGCCTGGTCTCTGCCGTGTACTGCCCCGCTGATGCAACTTCCTGCTTACGCGTTGTGATAAGTA
Organism: Microcaecilia unicolor; assembly: GCF_901765095.1. Taxonomy (NCBI): domain Eukaryota; kingdom Metazoa; phylum Chordata; class Amphibia; order Gymnophiona; family Siphonopidae; genus Microcaecilia; species Microcaecilia unicolor. The sequence continues at coordinate 1,083,346 of NC_044035.1, forward strand.
TGAGGCTGTCCTACCCTGGTTAGGCCCCTAGAGGGCGCTGTTCCCCTAAAATGTCCAGGGAGAAGGGCTGGGTGAGTCACTAAAGGGATTCAGTAAGGGGATGTATAGCAGGAGGTCACTAGGACCGAGGAGAATCCTGGAGGAGGAAACAGGTGCAGCAGGTTATGGGCTGGGTCCTGTTTAGCCATTAACCACTTAAGACCCCACCAGAGTGTGAGGGAGAGAGGAGAGCTAGGAGCTGAAGCAGAGAGCTGATGCAGAAAGATCCCCATGGAAAGTACTGGTGGAGCCCTATGGACTGGTGGTGAACTGTGTGTATAAAGAAAGGAAGCTGGCTGGGGTAAGAAGGCCCTTGAGCTTTAAGTATAAGAACTGTGTGTCCAAGTACAGAGAGAAGCAGGCTGCAAAGCCTGGGGATAGAAGTCCCCAAAGTATTGTGGAGCTAAAGGAAGTGTGCCCTAGGGGCTGAAATAAAGTTTTGTATGAGTAATATTCTGTTGGTGAGACCTGACTGTGTTTGCCTTTTGAGAAGCAGGTCACCCCGAGCCGAAAGGGGTATGAGACTAATTTGCATATAATCTGCATACTAAAATCCAGCTCACCCTGAGTGAAAGAGGGACCTGGGATCTAGAGGTTGGAGCCTCCTCGCACAAGAGGAGGTGGGGTATATCACAGTGTGGGTGGGATCGGGCAGAAAAAAAAGGCTCTGGGTTGGTTAGGCAGTGTGTTACCACTAGCGCTGCTGGAACAGTAATGTTTGACAGACGGTGGTGAGGAGGGGATGATGAACCTGAGGGAGGGTATGATGAGGTAGGTAGCTGAGGCTTGCTGGGGGCTCAGGGCGGGTGGGGAGCAGGAGAACCGCCCCCCCCCCCCAGATGTTTGTTTACTCACTGCCTGGCTCCATCAACAACCGTCTCACAAAATTCAGTAAAATTTAACAACCGGCTCGTGCGAGCCGGCTCCAGCACACCACTGACTCCCAGGAGCTGGAGATGGGAACTGGGGAGAATTCTATCTCATAGGGGTTCCGGGACATCAGAGTCTGGAACTCGTGTGCAGGAGACACAAAGCCTATGCGGGGTCGATTGCTGATTGGAAGGGATAGACAAGTAAAGGTGCTGTATCAAGTGTATATATTTCTGATCTGCATTCCTATAAATACTCTGCCAAAATCATGTCAAGATTATGTTGGACTGTTATCTACTGTCAGAACTGTTGATTTCAGAAGTTAATAAAAGTTCCAGTTATTTTTCATATAAATCACCGGACTGTGGAGTGATTTAATATTGGAAAATGGTTTGGAAGTCAATGACCCTCTGGGGTCATTCTAACTACCAGCTTGCATCCCATAGGAGAGTTGAGTTCCTGGGAGGGGAAGAGGGTCTCCGAACCCACTAACCACTTCTTTTTCTCAGGTGGAGGCACCACGCATCAACTGTGACATGAAAGGGTCTGAAGAAGTCTGCCCGTAGAGGAGGCTCCCCGCCCACTTGGACCCCAGACCCAAGGAAGCACCAGGATGGGGGCATTTCATAGAAACTGAACTGGAAACCTCAAGGTCAGACTCTGCACACATCAACAATAGAAATAGAAGCTGAAATGTAAAATACCAAAAATGTACATTTCCAAAAGCTGACATATTTCAGTTAATACATTCAGAATAAAATACTTTATTCTACCTTCGTTGTCTGAGCATTTGATTTTTCTATTTGCTATGGTCCCAGAGTCTCTTTTCTGCTTTTTTTTTCCTGTCCTTGCAGAGTCTCCTGTCTATTTGACATTTCTTCTCTCTCCGTGTCCACCATCCATGTTCACTCTGCGTCCCTGACCCTCCCTCCCGTTCAGCATCTACCCTCTCAATGCCCATATGCTCTCTTATATTTAGCATTTTTTCTCTGTGTCCCTCTCTTGACCTGTCCTGCATTTCCACCCTGAGTTTATATCCCTTCTCCTGTGAGCAGCAGCCCGCCCCCCCCCCCAATTGTGTCCAACATTGCCCCTTTGTGCCCTTATTCCCTCTCTGCACAGCATTCCTTTTCTGTGTCTCAGTCCCCATGCTCCCTCCATGCCCAAAGTCTCTTCTTTGTCTCCTGAATCAGGCTGATTTAATTGAAGCAGTGCTGCTACTGGTGATGAGGGGAAGGAGGGAGAAGGACAGAGGCTGGAACCAGGATGGAGGGGGAAAGGAAGGTGCTGGACCAAGGGAGAGCAATGCAGCCTACAGGCACCTGGATCAGCCCGGTGAGAGTTGGGGCTTGGCTAGGGTGGCTTAGCCTCCGCAAGCCTCTTATACTGGGCATCAATGGTATAAGCTGATATTGAGTGCCAGCACCGGCACTGAACATTGATGGCACCCACATAACTGCCAGCTCCTCCCCGACTTTGGCCCAGAAATGCCCCTCTCCTGCCTGGTTTCAAGATGGTTATTTAGTGCCAAAATCCAGCTACACTGGTTAAGTTGCTGCTGAATATTGGCAGCCAACCCACAAGCCTCTCCTGCCAACTTAAATCATTTTCAAATATTGACCCCTTGATTTTCTTTTCTACCAATTGGGAGCAAACAGATTCAAATTCATGCCGCCCAATAATCCTGAAAGAGATAAGGATCTTTCTGCTCTGATAATGCGAGTCCAGACACTTTGGTTATGTTTGCAGAAGCTCAGCCTTATGGGAAAGTTCAGTATCCTTTGCAGAACGTTCACATTTTTATTCAAATTAAGCTAAAGATGTCTTGAGTGCAATAAGCTGAATTTGTGTCTCCTCCGCCCCATCTTCCACATTGGAAGCTTGCTTCTGAAAATTCTGAGACTGATTGAGAAATCACAATTTGCTCTGATATTTCATTATTTCCATTGAGTGCTCCAACCACCACCACTATGGCACTAATGGCTGATTCATTGTGTGATCTGAATTCAAGAACGCTTGGGACAGGTACATACGATGTCTAAGGGAGCCAAAGGGAGAATAGATGGCTTTTCTCTGCCTTCATATTTCTCTGTTTCTATGACCATCTTAGGGTCAACAAGGCATGGCCTCTCCTCCTCCTTTGCAGTTTTTGCTTGCATTATTTTTCACCAGGTATTTTTTTCGGTTTAACCTTTTTTCCATAGAGGATTTATCTTCAATCGGAGTTAGCGCCCTTCAGCGCCTTCCGGATCAGAATACAGGAGATATTGCGAGTGCTATTAGCGTTTTTTTCGCCATCACAAACCCAGTGATTCAAGGCAATCGTGCCTTGTCATCTGCACGCTATTGCGGCAACATACCGACCCCTGAGGCAGGCGCCCTCGTTAGCGCCGAAACACGGCCCCGTGTCGGGTCATTGTTCAATAAAATACTCCTGTTGTCCTAGTTCTGAAGGCCCAGTGTTGCTTTTTTCTTTGGACTTGTTTACTTGTATACTGTAGTGCCCTCTCTGTCTGTATTGTACTCACCAGGTATTTGTCCAAACGCATAAATCAGAACAATAGCTTCACTAATTGAATATTTATTCGAGAAGAAGTCATGATTGGGTCAGATTAGCCTGGGAGACTCCTTACCAAAGCTAAAACACTTCTTCCTCCATCAAAAGCAGCACCAACCCTGCCCATAGCCCTTTCCTACCATCCCTTAGGTCCCCCCACCATGGCATCTAGTATTTCTCTCCTTACTTCCCTCTCAAAGAAAAAGCAAAATATAAATATTGTAAACCTCCTGGCCACTGGGTGCGTCGGAAACGCAGCCCTCTGCTGGCTGGAGTCTCACTTGCCAGTCTCCTTGGAGTTCCCTTGGCTCTCAAGCCACATGTATATTGTAATAGGTAAGGCCTACTGCTCAGCCACAGGCAGTTTCAACCCAAAGCCAACAACCAGTAGTACATCCCTGGTAACTCCAGCAAAAACAGCACAGAAACAAACAGTTCAAAACACAGTGGTTTCCTTTATAACCCCCCTCAGGGTATTCTTGAGCTAAGCCCTCTTGAGGCTCTTGGCTTTAGGACAGTTTGTAAAGACATGTGCTCTTCCTGCTCTCCACCCAGCCTCACTGGCCCTGTACTCCTGAGCAGGACTCCAGTTGGTTGTCTCCCAGTTACTGGCAAGCACCCACCTCTATATCCTGGGCTCCTTCCTTACTCAGGGTGACTGCTCTGACATGCCTTACTCCTGCTGGATATCCTCCCTGTTATGTCCACAGTGCCCCGGTCACTCCTCTGGTTCACGGACAGTGACCCACCGCACCTGGAACTATAACTCGGATTATCCGGCCTTCATCAATATGCAAATTAGGCAGTCCTCAAATGCAAATTCAATTTATTAGTACCTGGATTCAGTCTTGTGGGGAACAACTTCTTTCCAATTATTCATTTGTAAATACACTCACTGAGCCCCCTTTACTTTGGGAGACAGAGGTCTCAGTGTAAAACAGCCACCACCCCTGGATAGGACTTCTTCACTCTCCTTGACTTTATAGTCCTATCCTCCACCTCACGGCTGTTAGCTCATTTTAAATAAGTCACAAGTCCATCCACCACATGGCCTGGTAAGTACTTTCATTCTTAGGGTCTCCTTCTCACTCTCTGTTCCCTCTTCCAGGTACTTCTCCTCCAGCAGGCTTCCCAGGCACCAGGTTCTCTTCTCTTCCTCCTTAGCTCCTCAGGAGGTACTGTTTATATAGGGTTGCGACTAGCCCACCACACCTCTTCTGGGCCCCTCCTCCCACTTCTGGAAGAGTCCAGAGCCTTCTGGGTGCCCTTCTCTTAGCAGGGAACCTCTGCTGCAGATACTCCCTGGTCCCCATGCTCAGGCCTTAGCTGGAGCTCCCTCTGCTGGCCCCTTCAGGTCATTACCTGGATGTCCCAATTGGAGCGCCCCCTAGGGATCATACCATGGCATTTTCCCTATTTCTTGTAGGAGAGCACCCCCTAGCAGCATCCTCAGGGTAGGGCAACCACTGTGTTTATCACAATATACAAAAAATATATAAAATGGAGCTTTTGAGCAATGAAAAATAATAATCCAGCATTTTTCTCTTTCACTACCTCCCTCATCCCTTATTCAGTATGTCTTTCCTTCACTTCCCCCCCTCCACCACCACCACCTCCCATGGTGTCCAGGATGTCTCTCCTTCCTTCTCCTCTCCCCATGATCTGCTGCTGCAGAGACAGGACGTGCTGAGGGGAGAAAAGCTTCACTGGTATATCTTACCTGCTGGAAACTGTATTCAAATGTGGGGTTGAATATGTAATTTCATCGTCTTTGTTAAATTACTCTACTTAGTTAGCAAAATCAGTTTAGACAATAGTGTAGCCTTTTAAACCTCGGTTAGGGTTATATATAACTAGAGTTTTACAGTCTAGTTTAATATTTTAGGTTGCATTGTAGAGCTTGGCATAACATCAGTTTAGAGCATGGATCCCAGTTGAGGGAAGCCTCTGCTGAGCAGAAATGGTGTCCATCTTTGAAGAAGAGAAGTGTTTTTGGCAGCAGACTGTTAACCTGCCGAAGAGGACTTTAAACTAGAATCATCAGGGCAGGGTGATCAAAGTCTCCAAGTATGTACAAGCCACGGGTAAGTGAAGCATTAAATACCTCTACACAAATGGGGAAAAGGGTAACATCTGGAAAGCCTGAAGTATGGGAAATAAGGTTTTAGATCTTGAGGCTGTGATGGAAGAGGATGATTTGGATTTAGTAGCGATCACAGAGAACCATGACATACTGGACTATGATCTGTTCAGGAAAGACAGGAGGGGACTGGCATTATATGTTAAAGAGGGACACTGCTAATACCTGGATAGGACATTTTTCTTGTTCACCGCTGTATGCCAATGTGAAGACCTCAGCGGTATATCAAAATGTGCTAGATAAAATTATAATTATAAAATCCAGAGTAGGCAGACCAGATGTGAATACAATGATTCAATGATATTATCAGCAAATTCTAATACTAAACAACTCTGTAAACAGATATTATCTTTAGTATTACAACCTACACCATCTTCAATTCTCTCTGCAAAGGATCTGCAAATTATTTTCAGGAGAAAGTTTTATTACTAATGCAGCAGATATCTCTTTCTTCTCAGCCTTTGGCGTCAGTTGATTTAGAAACTTTGAGGGAATTAGCCATTCCAGTAGATCACTTTTAGACAGATTTTTCTTTGCCAAGTACGGAAGCTTTTATGTCATTATATAACAAGTTTTCCAAATCATGTCGTCAACTGAATATTTGTCCACAGTTTGTATTGTCAACTGCTCCTTCAGTGTTTAAGGTGTGGCTTTATACAGTAATAACAGACTACTTAAAAGGGATTAGAGCCTAAAATTATGGGAGATATTATACTCAAACCTATTTTTAAAAATCCTTCTTTGGATGCCATGTTACTAAGTAGTTATAGACCCATTGCTAATATTCCAGTGTTTGCAAAAATTATGGAATGCTTGGTAGTGAAGCAGTTAGAAAATGATTTGCTGTTACCTACACAATCTGGATTTAGTCGAGGTTTCAGCACAGAAACATTGCTGAATTCATTATTGGCACAGGCTAGAGCTCTGCTATCCCAAGGCTATCAAGTTATTGTATTGCAGCTTGACTTGGCATCTGCATTTGATTTAGTGAATCATGATGTTTTATTGGATATTTTGAGAGACCTGGGAATTACAGGAAATGGTGATTCAGTGGTTTAAGGGCTTCTTGGAAAATAGAATTTATAGGATTTGCAAAGAACAAATGATGTCATAATCATGGAGGTCTACAGTGGGGGGTTCCACACGGGTCTCTCCTGTCCCTCATTTTGTTTAGTATTTTGATGACAACATTGGGTACATTTTTGGATTTTTCAAAAAATACAATCTATTTATATGCAGATGACATAACAATTCCAATTCCATTAAAAAAGCAATTGAAGATACTATAGAACTATGGGCCGTAATTTATAAACTTCAATTGAATATAGCTAAAACCAAAATGGTATGCTTAACTCCCCCAACTAAGGTTCAAACTCTTTTCTGGAAACTTCGTTAAGGATGTTGGAAATTTATTTAGATTCCAATTTGACTATGGAATATCAGATTTTACAACTGGTTAAGTGGCTTTTAGGTTGAGACAGCTCCAACGTATTAAGTGATGAATACATCAGAATTTCAGGTAGTAGTTCAGGCATCGGTGCTTTCTCAACTAGATTATTATAATGCTCTTTACATTGGGTGTTCTCATTTATGTTTGAGTCGTTTGCAGATTTTGTAGAATGCGAGTGCAAAACTGATTTATGAACGACATAAGTTTGATCATGCCTCTCCTTTGTTGTGATCTTTGCATTGGCTTCTTATTGAGGCATGATGCAAATTTAAGCTCTGTATCTTTATCCACAAACTATTTTATGGCTTTATTCCAGATTATTTAATTATTTACGTTAGGAACACCAATCCGCTCATTAAGATCAAAGGATTGTTGTTTTTTTACAATTTCCATCTATAAAAAATAAGAGGTATAAATCTTATCATAGTTCCTGTCTTGTTTACTGTTCAGTATTGGAATTCTCTTCCTTTGGGGAAGAGTGATGTCCTTTTAGTTTAGATTTTGAAACTTGTTGAAAGCTCATTTTTTGACCAATTTATTGATATGGTATGGTTCAGGTTAATAAGAAATTTGCACAATTGTTGTACTTTTCATAGTGATGGTCTCGTTTTTTAATTTACATTGTAATCCGCATTGATCTTTTGTGGGTAGATGGTGGAATATAAATTTTGTATTGTAAAATAAGGTAATATTAAAGCCACACTATTGCAGGACCTAAAGGTTAAGAGAGAGGTACTGGGTCAATCTGGAAAGAGGGAATGGCAAATGTATTTACATTAGTGTGATATACAGGCCTTTTTCCACAGACAGTAACATAGTAATACAATAGTGACAGCCAGGTGTGTGCTGGTAAATTTTTAACAAAGGGCTCTCTCTCCGGGCATAGCCGGCCCTGAAATTTTTTTTTTGGGGGGGGGAATGCATACCTCTCTCTCCCCTCCCTTGTGCGGGCACGTTAGGCATACCTTTGCCGAGCCCTACCAGCCAATAAATGGACTGCCACCGTTCTCTGCTGCTTGTTTCTGGCTCTGAGCAGCATAATGGAACCTTCTTGTGCTTGCATGAAAAGTCCCAGCCTGATGCTCAGAGTCAGAAACAAGGAGCAGGGAGCAGCAGCAGTCTGTTTACTTGGCTAGTGGGGCCAGCATCACTGCCAGCAAAGTAAAAGAGAATTCAGGATGGGGCCCAAGCCCACATTTTGGGAGTCAGTTGTTAAAGTAGCCATGGGGAGGCCTACTTTAACAACCGGCTCCCAAAATTCTTAAAAACTTAACGGCTCTCGCGAGCCCACTCCAGCACACAGCACATACATATCTGAATGGTCCATCCAGTTTGCCCAATAGTCACATTCATTCTCAGTTCTAGATCAAATCAACAATGAACGTGATATTATATTCTTGATCATGGTCTTTCTTTGTTGTTTCTGGGACATAGACCGTAGAAGTCCGCCCAGTTCTGTCATTATGTTCCAACTACTGGAGTTGCTGTCAAATCCTATGCAAATCCGTCTTGTCATTTGTGGGACACTGACCTAAAAAGTCTGCCCAGCACTGTCCTAACATTCCAAATTACTGGAGTTTCTGTCAAAGCTCTCTCCAGCCCATCCTAAACTGGATTGCTATATGTGGGACTCAGACCGTACAAACCATCCCAGCACCAGCCTTAGTTGATACAGCCAGAATTGCCATCTAAGCACCACTTGACATACAAACACATATGCAACCCTTTAGGGTTTTTTTTATATACCATTCATTTTGTAATTAGAAATCCTCTGTGTTCATCCCACGCCATTTTGAATTCTGCCACAGCTTTTTTCTCCACCACCTCCCTTGGGAGGACATTCCAGGTATCAAGCACCCTCTCCGTGAAAAAGAATTTCCTAAGTCTACCACCCCTCAACCTCCATTCACGTCCTCTTGTTTTATTTATTTATTTATTGCATTTGTATCCCACATTTTCCCACCTCTTTGCAGGCTCAATGTGGCTTACATTGTTCCGCAATGGTGATCACCAATTCTGGAAGAAAGAAATACATAGTTAAAAAGGAGATGACAGAGTGGGTTAGGTATTCAGATAAAGAAAATACATTTTCATAATATGAAATAAAAGGAATTGGATTAAACTTCAATCGTGATTGATTAGCTTAAACAATCAGGAATAAAGAGTTGCTTTTGTATAGTCCTGGTATAACTTAATTACTGGTATTTAGGGTGGATCTTTGTGGTATGCCTTATTGAATAGGTTGGTTTTCAGTAATTTCCGGAAATTATATATGTTGTGCATTGTTTTTATGGGTTTTGGTAATTCATTCCATATTTGCGTGCTTATGTAGGAGAAATTGAATGCATATGTTAATTTATATATTAGTCCTTTGCAGCTGGAGTAGTGAAGACTCAGGAACATACTATGAAGATGAGGCTACTGTGACGATGAAGCTCCCACCTCAGGATCCCAGGTCCCTCTTTCACTCAGGGTGAGCTGGTTCTCGAAAGGCAGAGTTTATGCAAATTAGTCTATTGCCCCTTTCTGCTCAGGGTGACCTGCTTCTCGAAAGGCAAACATAGTCAGGTCTCACCACAGGATATTTCTCATACAAATCTTTTATTCCCGCCTCCTGGGGCACACTTTTACCAGCTTAAACAGTTCTTCCAGCTTAAACATTTCCTCCTACTCAGTTCAATCTTCCAACTTAAACACCTGGACACACAGTCCTTCCTTATAACATGAACACCCCAGTCCTTCCTTGTAACCCGGACACCCAGTCTGTCCTTGTAACACACAGTTCTTATACCTGGCGCTCTAGGGCCTTCTTACCCCAGCCTGCTTCCTTGCTTTGCACCCAGTTCACCACCAGTCCAAAGGGCTCAGCCAGTACTTCACATGGGGACCTCCTGCTTCAGCTACCAGCTCTCTTCTTCTGCTGCTAGCTCTCCTCTCCCCCTCACCACCCAGGTGGGGTATTAAGTGTTTAATGGCCAAACAGGATCCAGCCCATAACCTGCTGCACCTGTTTCCACCTCCAGGACTCTCCCCGGTCCTAGCGACCTCCAGCTATACCTCCCCTTACTGGCTCCCTTCAGCGACTCACCCAGCCCTTCTCCCTGGACATTTTAGGGGAACAGCGCCCTCTAGGGGCCTAACCAGGGTAGGACAGCCTCTCCCTTCTCACAGTACGTGATAATCTAGTAGAATTCCTGATTGGTAGGTCTATAAGGCCTGACATATACACCGGAGCTTCACCGTGTATGATCTTATGAACAAAGGTGCAGACCTTGAACGCAATGCGTTCTCTTAGTGGAAGCCAATGTAGTTTTTCTCTTAGGGATTTGGCGTTTTCATATTTCGTTTTTCCAAATATGAGTCTGGCTGCTGTGTTTTGTGCAGTTTTAATACCTTTCAAGTATTTAAATGTCTGTATCATATCTTCCCTGTCCCTCCTCTCCTCTAGGGTAGGCCGATTTAATTTAGGACATTCAAAATATAGCTGTGAAAGGGGAAGTACTACTAATAGGTGATTTTAATATGCAGATGTTGATTGGGGTATCTCTACTGGGGGGGGGGGGGTCTTTTAGATTTAGAGAAATCCTGGATTCTCTATAGAAGAAACTATTCCAGCAGTTGGCAATGGAACCCACGCGAGATGGGACCATATTGGACTTGATGTTTACAATCCGTTCAGAATGCTGCCGCGCGTCTTATTATCCGCCAGAACCGATATGCTCATATCACCCCTCTCCTCAAGTCACTTCACTGGCTTCCGATCAGATACTGCATACAATTCAAGATTCTCCTCCTTACCTACAAATGCACCCGGTCAGCGGCTCCCCACTACCTCTCTACCCTCATCTCCCCCTATGTTCCCGCCCGTAACCTCCGCTCACAGGACAAATCCCTCCTTTCAGTTCCCTTCTCCACCACTGCCAACTCCAGGCTCCGCTCATTCTGCCTTGCCTCACCCTATGCTTGGAACAATCTTCCTCAACCCATACACCAAGCCCCCTCCCTACCCATCTTCAAATCTCTGCTTAAAACTCACCTCTTCAAGGCTGCTTTCGGCACCTAACCTTTCGTGATATATAGTATGCCCTATCAGACAGACTCTACACTTGTCCGTTGACTGCACACTTATCTTTAGATTGTTTAGATTATCTCTTGATTGTACACCTGTCTTCTAGATTGTAAGCTTAGATCGTACACCTGTCTTTTAGATTGTAAGCTCTTTGAGCAGGGACTGTCCTTCCATGTTAAATTGTACAGCGCTGCGTAACCCTAGTAGCGCTTTAGAAATGTTATATAGTAGTAGTAGTATGTTATAATAGGTGATCATCTGTCATCTGGTTAGAGCACCAGTCTTCACATCCAGATGGTGCGAATTAAAATTAAAATAGGTGTGGAGAAGGTTCATTCAAAAGTGAAAGTTCAAGACTTAAAAACAATAACCTAACTTTATCCCGATGGGGGATTACCTCAAGGAATTACTGTCTGGATGGGAACATCTAGTAGAAGTTGGAAAACAGTGGGGAAAACTGAAAAGAGCTGCTGTAAGGACAACAAACCTTTTTGTAAGAAAAGTAAATAAAAGGAAAAGGAGGCCGCTCTGGTTCTCAGTAGCAGCTGAAAAGATAAGGAAAAAAGGTTAGAGTTTATAAACTGCAACAGATCGCAGACAGAAGAAGACAAGCGACAATATCTGGAAAAGCTAAGAGAAGCTGGTAGAGTAGTCAGGAAAGTAAAGATGCAAATGGAAGAAAAAAAATAGCCAATATGGTAAAATGGAGGGACAAGATATTTTTTTTAGATATGTTAGTGATAGGAGGAAGTGCAAAAATGGTATTGTGAGCCTCAAAGGTGACGGGGAGGAATATGTAGAAGCTGATAACAATATTACTTAACAAATATTTCTGTTCACAGGACTGCAGGAGACAAATACAAATAAGAATGGAGGGGTTGTAGTCCCTGCATGATTTTCAGAGGACTGTGTTTGTGAGGAGCTGACTAAACCAACTGTGGACAAAGTGATGGGACCGGATGGTATACATCTGAGGGTACTGAAGGAACTTGGGGAAGTTCTAGCAGCTCCGCTGGCTGACCTTTTCAATGCTTTAGAGTCGGGAGTGGTCCCAGAAAACTGGAGAAGAGCAGATGTGATTCTTCTCCACAAAAGCAGATGTAAGGAAGAGGTTGGGAACTACAGGCTGGTAATCTGACTTCTGTGATAAGTAAACGGAAATGCGTTTAAAACAGAGAATAGTCAAGTTTTTAGAATCTAATGGATTGCAGGACCTGAAGCAACATGGTTTCACTAGGAGCAGGTCTTATCAGACAAATCTATCTCCAAGTCACTAAAGAGTTGGATCAAGGAACAGTGCTAGATTGGATGCATTTACATTTTAGCAAAGCCAATGACATGGTTTTATTTATTTACCGCCTTTTTGATGGAATTCACTCATGACAGTGTACAGCAAGAATAGATCAAACATGAGCAATAGACAATAACAGCAGTAAAAAAATATCTGAAAACAATACAAAGTATGACATGGTATTGTGAAGATGAAGCGCCCACCTCAGGATCCCAGGTCCTTCTTTCACTCAGGGTGAGCTGGTTCTCAGTATGCAGATTTTATGCAAATTAGTCTACTACCCCTTTCTACTCGGGGTGACCTGGTTCTCAAAAAGGCAAACACAGTCAGGTCTCATCAACAGGATTTTTCTCATACCAATCTTTATTCCAGCCTCTGGGGCACACTTCTTTTAGCTTAAAACACTTTCACAAGCTTAAACAGTTCTTCTAGCTTAACCATTTCTTCCTACTCAGTGCAATCTTCCAGCTTAAACATTTCTTCTTGCACAGTTCAATACCCAACAGATTTCTTCCCCCTGAGCCCTCCCACACAGGCATCTGGGCTCAGTACTAACTCAGTCCTGGACACACAGTCCTTCCTTGTAGCACACAGTTCTTATACTTGATATTCTAGGGCCTTCTTACCCCAACCGTATTAACTCAGTCCTTCTTTGTAACACACAGTTCACCACCAGGCCATAGGGCTCAACCAGTACCTTCCATGGGGATCTTTCTGCATCAGCCCCCAGCCCTCTGCGTCAACTGTTAGCTCTCCTTCTTTCCCTCACAACTCAGGTGGGGTATTAAGTGGTTAGTGGCCAAACAGGACCCAGCCCATAACCTGCTGCACCTGCTTCCACCCCCAGGACTCTCCCCGGTCCTAGCGACCTCCAGCTATACATCCCCTTACTGGCTCCCTTTAGTGACTCACCCAGCCCTTCTCCCTGGACAGTTTAGGGGAACAGCGCCCTCTAGGGGCCTAACTAGGGTAGGATAGCCTCTTCCTTATCACAGTATACTAGTTGCAATGTCAACACAATACGTAATAGAACATTATAATTGGAAGTGAAGGCAAAGGGTAAGGCAAAGTTGTAACATATAGATGGGTAAGAAAGTAGGAAGAATTAGAAAGTAATGGTTCCGCATTGACGACTAATAAATAAACTGAGTGCCCTCAGTATGGGCCCTAAAGTGACTGACTGGGTTAGGAACAGGTTGAGTGGATGGTGACAGAGGGAAGTGGTAAATGCAGCTCATTCTGATGTAAACGATGCCTGCCAGTGGTGTGCCACAAGCAGTGTTGTGCTGGAGCTGGTTCCCACTGGCTTGCAAGAGCTGGTTGTTCATTTTTCTCCTCCCCCCCCCCCCCCCCGAGCAGCAGGGTCCCAGCACATACCTAAAGGCAACCACCCCTGGTGATCTAATGGATTCTTCGGGGCAGGAAAGATCCTCAGTCTTTCTTGCCCGCTGCTGGCACTGACCCTCCGCTGCTGCATCGCTCTTTAAAAATGGCTGCCGAGACTTCCAGTGGTGGCCTCGTGAGACTTGTAGTCTTGTGAGGCCACCCTTGTAAGTCTCTGCAGCCATTTTAGAGACAATGCGGCAGCAGAGGGTCAGCGCCATAGGCGTAGTTTGACTGTTTCATTTGGGGGGGGCAAAGGATGGGCGGAGCATATTAGCATATTCATTTGCATATATATATATGCAAATGAATATGCTAATATGGAGGAAGGAATTGAAATTTACAGGCAAAATATCACAGATGCACATTTCAAAATGCTAGATCGTGGCTAATTTTCAAAATTTACACACCAGTCCCATTTAAGTCCAACAACTATCCCAGTTAAATTGGATCCAGCAATTAATTCATTTAGAGCAAAATCTTCATTTTAAACTGTTTTTTTCTTACTCATTTCAAAAAGCTGACATATTTCAATTAATAAATTCTGAATAAAATACTTTTATCTACCTTTGTTGTCTGATCATTTAGTTTTTCTATTCGCTTTGGTCCCAGTGTCTTCTGTTTTATGCAGTGTCTTCTTTCCAGTAGGCTTCCCTCTGCTCCCCACCCTCCCAGTCCCATCCATCTCTTGCTCCTTCCCTCTGCTCCCCACCCCTCCCAGTCCCATCCATCTCTTGCTCCTTCCCTCTGCTCCCCACCCCTCCCAGTCCCATCCATCTCTTGCTCCTTCCCTCTGCTCCCCACCCCTCCCAGTCCCATCCATCTCTTGCTCCTTCCCTCTGCTCCCCACCCCTCCCAGTCCCAACCATCTCTTGCTTCTTCCCTCTGCTCCCCACCTCTCCCAGTCCCATCCATCTTCTGTTCCTTCCTGCTCACCATCCCTCCATCCCATCCATCTTCTGCTCCTTCCCTCTGCTGTGCCTGACCTCTCCCAATCCCATCCATCTCCTGGTCCATCCCTCTGCTCCCCACCCCTCGCAGTCCCATCCATCTCTTGCTCCTTCCCTCTGCTCACCATCCCTCCGTCCCATCCATCTTCTGCTCCTTCCCTCTGCTGTGCCTGACCTCTCCCAATCCCATCCATCTCCTGGTCCATCCCTCTGCTCCCCACCCCTCCCAGTCCCAACCATCTCTTGCTCCTTCCCTCTGCTCCCCACCCCTCCCAGTCCAATCCATCTCCTGGTCCTTCCCTCTGCTCCCAATGTTCCCAGTCCCATCCATCTGTTGCTCCTTCCCTCTGCTCCCCACCCCTCCCAGTCCCAACCATCTCTTTCTCCTTCCCTCTGCTCCCCACCCCTCCCAGTACCATCCATCTCCTGCTCCTTCTCTCTGCTATGCCTGACCTTTCCCAGTCCCATACATCTTCTGTTCCTTTCCTCTGCTCACCATCACTCCCAGTCCCATCCATCTTCCTTCTGCTGCCCCCCCCCCACCACGAGGTTCAAGATCGTGACTCCGTCTACCCCCCTCTCTTCCTCCCTCCCTCCGGCGCAGGCAGCAGTCTTTTTCAGCGTTCCTGGCAGTGGTAGTGATGTACACGCTGCCTTCGGTCTGCCCCGGAAGCCTTCTCTAAGTTCCTGTTCCCACCTATGCGGGAACAGGAACTTGAAGAGAAGGCTTCGGGGCAGAGCCGAAGTCAGAGTGTACATTGCTACCGCTGCCAGGAACGCTGAAAAAGACTGCTGCCTGCGCTGGAGGGAGGGAGGAAGAGAGGGGGATAGACAGACACGCTCCTCTCTGTCCGCTTGGCTTCCCTGCCCTCTCTGTCTGCGTCCCGCCTTCCTCTGACGTCATTTCCTTTCGGGCAGGATGCAGACAGAGAGGGCAGGGAAGCCAAGCGGATGGAGAGGAGCGCGTGCCTGCTTTTTTTTTTAACTACTGGCGCGACGGCGCCTCGTCGTCGTTTGGGGGGGCATTGCCCCCCTCGCCCCCCCCCAGTCTACGCCCATGGTCAGCGCCGGCAGCAGGAAGGAAAGACTGGGGATCTTTCCTGCCCCAAAGAATCCACTAGACCACCAGGGTGGCTGCCTTTAGGTATGTGCTGGGACCCTGCAGCTCGGGGGACTGGGGAAGAGGCCCAGAATAGGTAGGGTGGGGACCGTAGGGAGGATACTGTAAAAAAAAAAAAGCTGTATTTTCAAACATGCCGTCTTGTGCATACGGATGTACATAGAGAAAGTATAATAAGGGAATAAATTTTCATAGGTAGAGTAGTAATTTGTTATAAATTGGAGACTAGTACTATGGCTTGCGTAAGGGAGGGGGGGAGAGGGAGGCTATCCAAGGAAACTTGTGTATGCATTTGAGAATCATCAATACACATACTTGTTGAAAGTTTAAAACACAAAGGGAGGGAGGGGGCGGGTTCGCTGGGGGAGAGGAGGAACATTGTTAAACAGGTTGATGACGGAATCTATCATTTCATTTCAATTTTGATTGTTTTGATAATGGCACCTTGTTTATGCCAGATGCTGAATGTATTTCCTTTGTTTGTCATCAATAAAAATGTTGAAAATTAAATTGTAATCTGTGTGTCATTTGGAGGGGCTGGTTATAGGGACACCCTAATCCTGTTATATTGGTGCAGAGATTTTTTTCTCTCCTGTTAAAGGGCTTCTAAAACAGACATCATATTATGGGAATCAGGTGCTCAACATTCAGAGTTTCTATCTATTTATTTAGTTATTTATGGCATTTTATCCCACATTAAACATGAATTAGATTGGAACCTGGGAGCATTGAACATTTTTTTTCTTGGAGAGAGTAATGCATTGCCCCCTCAGGCTCTCTCCCTGGGTATAGCCAGCTCTGCAATTGGGGGGTGGGGGCGCAGAAGTGGACGCACATCACTGGCCACAAGGTTCAGTTCTTGGGATGATTCTCTTTAACATTTTTGTAAGTGATATTGCTGAAGAGCTGTCTGGTAAAATTTGCCTCTTTGTGGATGATACCAAAATCTGCAATAGTGTAGACACCCTGGATGGTGTGGTAACATGAGGAAGGACTTAGAAAAGCTAGAGGAATGGTCTAGGATTTAGCAGCTATAATTTAATGTTAAAAAATGCAGGGTCATGTATTTGGGCTGCAAAAATCCAAAGGAATGGTACAGTTTAGGGGGTGAAGAACTTTTGTGCACGATAGAGGAGTGGAACTTGGGAGTGATCATGTGATGATCTTAAGGTGAGCAAACAGGTAGTTAAGTAATCAAGCCACTGAAGATGTCCACCAATCCTGATAATGGTCCCATACTCTCTGAAAAGGAGTCATCCAACCATTTTTTTTTAAATTGTTACATTTGTACCCTGCGCTTTCCCACTCATGGCAGGCTCAATGCGGCAGGCAATGGAGGGTTAAGTGACTTGCCCAGAGTCACAAGGAGCTGCCTGTGCCGGGAATCAAACTCAGTTCCTCAGTTCCCCAGGACCAAAGTCCACCACCCTAACCACTAGGCCACTCTTCCACTTGATTGCCATCAGTTTAGCCATCTGTTAGATGTAATTTATCTAGTGGAAGACCATGTCCATTGTAGGAGTACAAATTTGAGCCTGCCATGAGTGGGAAAGTGCGGGGTACAAATGTAACAAAAAAAAAAAAATTATTTCCACACTGCCACTAAAACAATTTTGCAGGAGGAAAAGGAGCTAGTAGCAATTTTATGGTAGTCGGGCTTCACCCCAACTGGCTTAACATGCAGTAAGCAGCATTCTGCTTTGGCAGGGTAAACAGCTGGAAGAATCTGGCTTAGAACCAGTAAAACTGCCGTTCAAAAAGATTGTACCACAGGGCAAGTCCACTAGATATCTCCAATTATTATTATTATTAGCATTTGTATAGCGCTACCAGACGCACACAGAGCTGAACACCTGACACAAAGAGACAGTCCCTTGCTCAAAAGAGCTTACAATCTAAATAATACAGACAGGCAAGATAGTTACGGGTGAGGAACGTACTGGGTGAGAAGGAAGGAAGGAGCAAGGGGAGGCAAATGAGTAGAGGCTAGGAGCCAAAAACAGCAGTGAAAACAGGGCCGTGCTGATGCGGTAAGCGGGGTAAGCGCCGCAGGGGGGCGCTATCCTCTGTGGGGCGCCGCCGCTGCATGCTTACCCTGCCCTCCCGCTCCCATGTAGGAACTGCCCGCTCTCTTCTCCCCCCCAAGATCCCGTTCCTTTTTTTTTTCTTTTAAATTTACCTTCCTCCGGCAGCGCAGCGTCATTGAAGGAGGCGGCGCTCCCAGTCCCGACGTCTCTAGCTTTCCCTTGTTCGCTGCTCACTGCCCCGCCTTCTTCTGACGTCATGTCCTACATGGGAGCGGGAGGGCAGGGGAGAGAGGGGAATCGCAGAGACCCTTGGCACGGCCCTGAGTGAAAAGGTGGGTTTTCAGCATGGATTTGAAAACAGGTAAGAGATGGAGCTAGACGTATAGGTTCAGGAAGTCGATTCCAGGCATAAGGTGCCGCGAGAGAAAAGGAACAAAGTCTGGAGTTAGCAGTAGGGGAGAAGGGGGACAACAATTCCTCCAGCATTGACCCATCCTGGAATGGAACATCTTAAGCAAACATTGTGGGTATAGTACCATCTATTTTTTTTTAATTTTATTTGTTGCATTTGTATCCCACATTTTCCCCACTATTTGCAGGCTCAATGTGGCTTACATAGTACCGTTAGGCGTTTGCCCAGTTGGTTGATAACAAATACAAGGTTGTATAGGAAATCACTCAAGACTCACCTATTCAAAAAAGCCTATCCCAACAATCCAACATAAAATCTCAGCACCCAGCAACATATCTTAACCAATGATCGTACTGGACAATATATAATCTCTACCTCCATCAACCCCTTG
Source organism: Microcaecilia unicolor (assembly GCF_901765095.1). Taxonomy (NCBI): domain Eukaryota; kingdom Metazoa; phylum Chordata; class Amphibia; order Gymnophiona; family Siphonopidae; genus Microcaecilia; species Microcaecilia unicolor. Next base: position 1,102,045 of record NC_044035.1, read on the forward strand.
TTACCTGATCACCACATACTTTGTATCTGTTATCAACCGAATTGGCAACAGCCTCTACGGTACCATGTAAGCCACATTGAGGCTGCAAATAGGTGGGAAAATGTGGGGTACAAATGTAACAAATAAATAGAAAATATGTTGTCCAGTGCGATCATTAGGCATGCTGTGCTTTGGGTGAAGAGGTTTACGTAGGATCGTTGGGGTAGGCCTTTTTATATAGTATTTTATAACTATTCTCCACTAAGCAGCTGGCCATCGAATCCTTTAACAGATATTTAAATGTTATGTCCCACTGTCGAACTTCCAGAGAAATCCCAAGACCACGCTCCCATTTATGATGGTAATAATCAGGTTAGTAGCTAAAAGTAACACCTTATAAAGGCGAGTTATACAACCCCAATGGCAACCCCCTCTCAAGGCCTGCTCCACATGAGTTTCAGCCATCCCAAGTTCCCCTTTAGCTTTCCGGAGTATAAAATCTGTCAATGAACTTACAGAACAATTGTTAGTAATATCTAATTAGTCTTTAAAATCAAACATGGTACCAGCAGATTGGAGGGTAACTGATGTAACGCCGATTTTTAATAAGGTTTCCAGAGGTGATCTGGGAAATCATAGACTAGTGAGCCTGAAGTCGGTACTGGGCAAAATGGTAGAGACCATTATAAAGAACAAAATTACAGAGCATATTCTAAAGCATTGATTAATGAGACAAAGCAACATGGATACTACTGATCCTAGGGCATGCAGTGGCTTCCCTCATGTCTATCTCAATAGCAGACTAAATCAAATAAATAAATACAGGGAATAGAGAATTAAACATTTCTGATTTCTTGTCTTTTGAAATGGTGATACTAGCATCAGTTGTTCTTTCGGTCTTTCAGACTAGACCAAACATAGCAGTCTTAGCCAGCAGTTCAGAGGTGAAACCCTGTAAGATTTGAAAAACTAAACAAGCAGTTTTGAACCTGAGTCCTTCTGCTATGAAAAGCCAGTGCAGTTTGTTAAGATGAGTTGAAACACTAGTATATCTATTCAATCTGTATATTAGTCTTGCAGCTGTATTCTGTATGATTTGCAGTTTCTTTCTGATATTAATATCAAGAAATAGAACGTTACAGTAATCCAAGTGAGGTAGGACTAACATTTGGACTAATAGTGCAAAAGCTTTTTGGGCGAAGAATGATCTGACTAGACGTAGCTGTCTCATTTTGAATATAGTGTTTTCTTTCATAACTGGTTAATATGGGAAGAGAAGGTGAGTGAAGAATCAAGCAAGTACTCTGCTTTCAGACTCGACTGTAAAGCTTTGACCATTGGACAAAGATATTGATGATGGGACCTTAACTCCCTGATTTTGGGAGGACCTTGGTTTTTTTGTGCATTCAATTTCAGTTTATTGGTCAGGGCCCAGGTGCTAACAGCAGTTATGCCATTCGCTAGAGACTGAGTTGAATCTTTGTTTGATGCTGTCACTGGTAAGAGAAGCAGGATGTCATCCGCATAGGATAATAGTCATTCATTAAGACCCAGGTATATTGAGGCAAGGGATGACATAAAGAGATTGAACAGGATAGGAGAGAGCAGGGGCATAGCCAGACTTCGGCGGGAGGGGGGGTCCAGAGCCCGAGATGAGGGGGCACATTTTAGCCCCCCCCAGGGCGCCGCCGACCCCCCCCCCACCATTGCCAACCCCCCCCGTCGCCACCAACTTTGACCCCCTGCCAACAACCCTCTCGACCCCCCTCCCGCTGCCAACCCTCCCCCGCCGTCGCCTACCTTTGCTGGCAGGGGACCCCAACCCCCGCCAGCCGAGGTCCTCTTCTTCCTTCGTTCTGTTTCTGAGTCCGACGTCCTGCAAGTACAATGTGCAGGACGTCAGACTCAGAAACAGAACGAAGAAGAGTACCTCGGCGGGCGGGGGTTGGGGTCCCCCTCCAGCAAAGGTAGCAGACGTCGATGGCGGGTTGGCGGCGGGAGGGGGGTTGAGAGGGTCATCGGCAGGGGGGTCCAGGGCCAAATCTGCGGGGGCCCAGGCCCCCGTGGCCCCACGTAGCTACGCCCCTGGGCGAGAGGTGAGATCCCTGCGGGACCCCACAGTTAGGAGACCAGTAGTTGGAAATTTGGTTGTTTTGCTTGACAGAATAGCTTCTATTTGAATTTCACTGAACCATTTCAGCACAGTCCCTGTTATTCCTATCTGATCCCTCCCCCTCCCATGCTGCCCAGCACCTCACTCTTTTCCTCCCTCCCCCTACTTCTTTCCTCATGGGTTTCCAGCATGTCTCTTCTCCCTTACTCTAGCGTCTCTCTCCCTTCTTCCCTCTTCTCCCCATGGTATGTAGCATATGTCTCCCCTTCCTCCCTATCCCCCCTCCCACATGGTGTTAAGCATTTGTCTCCTTCCTTTCCTTCCTCCTTTGGTCTCCAGCATCTCTCCTTCTCCCTCCCCCCCCCCCCTGATTTCATCATTTCTTTCCTTTCCTACTGCCCTTCCAGAGCACTGACTGCATTACATGTGTATTCACCTAGGCTGACTCTGTATTTAATTTCACTGAATATAGTGCTCGCTTGATCACTGCCACTGCTAAATACTGCAGCCCCCCTTAATTATTTATTTATTCATCCCTCTGGAACTGCCTTCCCACCCCTATCAGGATAAAACGGTCCTACCCCAAATTCAAGTCCATCCTAAGAACTTCTTTCTTCCCTTGCTTTCCCCTTGGGACTCCCTTCCTTTACTCTTTTCTCCCTTTCCCCTGTTGTTAATAATAATAATGTCGCTCTTTTCATTTTTTCTCTTTTTAATTTGTAAACCAGTTTGATTGTCTAATTGGTATATCAAGTGCCATTAAATATTAAAATGTATATTCTATGTTATCTAATTTTCTAGTGGATTAACATCAAACATATGGGTCAAAAATTTACACACAAAACACCTCCTACAGACTACACCTAAATTCCATGTTCAAAAAATACCTCACATTGTTACACACGCACAAAAACAGAAAACTGTTCACCAAATGCAGAATAAATGACCAACAAGGCAGCCGTCTGCCCACAGCCTGTTAAGTGATCTCACTGAGGGGGAGACGTATTCAAGATGACGTCGTCGGGGTAAGACGTGGGGTCTTACTTCAGAGGATTTTTCAATTTTGTACATTTTATTTCTTAACATTATGCCTAAAAGGAAGGGGAAAACGAGGGGTGGTAGCTCCTTACCCTCTATGGACCCTTCCAGACGGCAACCTCCGATCACGGACTTCACAGTCCCTGTCACTTCATCGGGCGTCCTGCAGACTGAGGCGGAGAGGAGCCTTGATCAGGGGAATGAACTATCACTCAGCCCACGGAGTCCTCGTTTGCCTCGAGTAACGACGCGGAAGGAAGTCCCGCCCTGCAGTTGGAAGCTGTGGAATCGGGGAAGGAGCACTCCCCGCCAAGAACCGAGTCAAACATTCACTCCCAGGAGCAGTAGTAGCCCGGTTAACATCCAGGAAGAAGCCCGGCCCGTTCAGGAAATGGCGGACCAACGGTTGGAGCCTGTGTTGCAACTACAGCCCTTGGAGAAACCAACAATGGTGACGTTGGAATCCTTGTGGGGGGCGATGGAATCCCTGCATAAAATATGTCTTTCCTTTGTTTCTAGTTTGCAAATTAATACTTTAAAGACAGAGACTCTTCAGTCTGAATTAGTATCTCAAGCAAATAATTTGAAACAATGTGAACTTTCTATCTCACAATTGAAAGAACAAGAATGTAAACTGCTTCAAAATGCAGACCTGATGCACAGGAAGATTGAGAACTTAGAGAATGGGTCTAGAAATCTAAATTTGAGGTTTTTGAACTTTCACTTTGTTAAATTTACCCCTTTGAGAGATTTGCTCCATAAGCTCTTGAAGGATGTCTTTAAATATTCTGAGACAAATTTTCCTCCTATACAAAAACTTTACTTAATGCCTGTTCGAGATATTAAAGGCAAAGATAAAACTAAGGAGAATACTATTGTGGAAAACTTGGATGTGTCGGCTCTGCTAGAGCAGTCACAAGAAGAGGTAGAATTTAGATCTCCCTTATTAGTATCCTAATCTTTCTTACAGACAAAGAAGCGATCTTGAGGCAATATTTAAGACACATTTCTTCTGTTGTTTTTTTGGGAAAAAGAATTCAAATTTTCCCAGATGTGTCAAGGATTACACAAGAGCGCCGAAAAAAGTTTTTGATGATGAGGCAAGAGACTATACAACTGGGAGCCAAGTTTCAGCTTCGATTTCCCTGTAAATGTGTAGTGCATTATGAAAACAAGACATATCACTTTTTTGATGCTTTGCAATTGCGATCCTTCTTAAATGCAAGGTTACCGAAACCACCATAGGACCCAATGGAAGGACTTTAATTATTAGTAGTGACAACTCCAACGTCTTTCTTGACTCTAATATATATATATTACCTGTAGAATATCCTTATCCTCTTGTAAGATTTATTTAAGTCTCCCCTCTAGTTGAGGACTATAATAATGATAATTTTTTGATGAGAAATTTCTCATATTATGTTTCCTTATTAAGTAAAATTGCTTATTGTTTCTTGACAAAGCTCTGCTTTGGTATGTAATTGTAAAATCTATAAATAAATAATTTAAAAAAAAGTGATCTCACTGAGGACAACAATGGCCCATGAGGAAATGATTCTGTTGAAATTCTTCATGAGGAAAATTTAGGTGGTATGAGAATTGTTACCTTAACCCTCTGCCTGACGGTTACAGGCTGTCTGGAAGTTCATAAGATATGTTTACCTGGGTAACTTTATCTGAGGTGCTACCGAATATGTAAGATAAACAGACCACTCTTGCTGTAGTAGTGAATACTGAACTAGGATTCTGTGATTTTCCAGAAAATGAATTATTTTCCTAACACCAGATACTGCCTCTAGAGGGCACCCTGTACCCACTGATCAAATGCAACTCGCCTCCGAAGATGTGGCATTGTAAGGACATCTTCTGGTTTGGAGCAGGGGCACCAGCCCTCCCTAAGTGGGATTTCTCTCACAGAGAGCTCAGAGTGTGCAGGGGTGAACCTTTGTGCTGAAAGGAAGTGAGCTGCACCTCTGTGAGACTCAGGTAAAATCCAAAGAAATCAAAAGAGAGAGAGCAATACTTGCCACAGTGAGGCTGAGGAGTAGCCTAGTGGCTAGAGCAGCAGGGAAGTCAGGGGTCATGAATGCTCCTTGTGACCTGTAGTAACTGACTGCATCCTCCGTGGCCTCAGGTACTGATTCAGGATCCAATTTACTGAAACTTTTCCCATAGACACAGAATGGGAAAAACACCTCGGGTAATTCCATTGCTAAATAAGTAGAGAAATTTAACAGAAAATGGCAAAGTCATAGTGCAGGCAATAATAAATAGTGTTTTAAAGTCTAGTTTAATATTTTAGCTTGGTGTAAAATTAGTTTAGAGCACTTTGATCCTAGGGAACTGAGTTTGATTCCCACTGCAGCTCCTTGTGACTCTGGGCAAATCACTTAACCCTCCATTGCCTCTGGTACAAAATAAGTACCTGAATATATGTAAACCGCTTTGAATGTAGTTGCAAAAACCTCAGAAAGGCGGTATATAAGTCCCATTTCCCTTTCCCCTTTCCCTTATGCCATCACAATATCAGAAGTGAGCCAAGTATTGGGCAATCAAGCCATTGTGACATCACTGATGAGGTTGGCTCTTATTGGTGGAATGAGTGGAGGAGTAGCCTAGTGGTTAGTGCAGTGGACTTTGATCCTGGGGAACTGGGTTCAATTCCCACTGCAGCTCCTTGTGACTCTGGGCAAGTCACTTAACCCTCCATTGCCCCTGGTACAAAATAAGTACCTGAATATATGTAAACCGCTTTGAATGTAGTTGCAAAAACCTCAGAAAGGCAGTATATCAAGTCCCATTTCCCTTCCCCTTCCCTTAATGAAGTCACATCTTAGCACACTCTGAGAAAGGGAAATACCTATTGTACCTGAAAACAAGCTGGCATGAGCTAAATCCACATGAATCCATGTAATAACATCAGTACCATCAGAATATGCCGGAGTTAGGTTGGAGGCAGTGATAGAGACCCTAGCGGATCCCAAGCACAGGTATGAAGCCTCTTTACTGCATTTTAGATACTAAATTAGGAACAAGACAGCTATGTCAAAGTTCTCAAAAGATGCCTCATTTATGCTTCTTCTATAAAGATTAGTGAGGTACAGACTTCTACGGTTTGTGCCCTGAAAAGGACAGGTACAAATTCAAGGTAAGGTATACACATATGAGTTTGTCATGGGCAGACTGGATGGACCAGGCAGGTCTTTTTCTGCCGTCATCTACTATGTTACTCACGTTACTATATTAGTTTTATATACAAATAAAAACAAACAAGAGAAAAAAAAACTCCACAAACCCCAGGTCACAATGTAGAAACTAGACCCATTCAACTCGACAGAAAGCGGCTGCATTTCTTGAAGTATAAATAACAGCCACTTCCTCATACTTTCACATCAGACACACAATGTTCCACCCCACACACTCATACTCAACTCTTCCACTCAGCCGCTATAGACTGAAGAGCGATACCCATAAGCATATCAAACTACTTATTCCTACTCTCCTGAGAAAATGTGACACCACCACCACTGCCACAATAACAATCCTTTAATCGTTCAATTTCCAACTCATGCAAAATTCACTTCCAAACTGGGTTCCAGAACTGTTTCAAATTGGAACACAGCAGACTTGCAAGATCAACAAGCATCAGACCCACCCTCAGATCATTTGGATACCTTTAGAGCCATCCAGAGCGCTCTGTGAGCCAGAAAAAGACAGACTGTGAGCCCAGAAATTGTCCTATAATGAACCGGAAAAATTCCTCCTCAAATCATTCTCCTAAATCCCTTCCAACTTACTGCACCTAACTGCACTCCTAAGCTTAACAAAACCTATATATGGTAGACACCCTCTTAACATACCCACAAGCTTTAAACACCAATTCCTCATCCCCACTTCCTGCAAAATGCAACTGCAACACTGCAATGTTTCATCTGTAACCACTAAAAATAGTGTCTTGCATCCAATTTATACCCATTCCTGACCTCACCAAGAGCTTTAAAAATCCCATTCCAAACAAGCTGATGCTCATACAAAATGCCCGTACTCTGCCACTCTTGCCAACTACATGCTCTACCTGTATCTTAAATTTGCGATTATACCAAATCAGTGGCGTAGCCACAGGTGGGCTTGGGTGGGCCAGGGCCCACCCATTTATGACTCAGGCCCACCCAACAGTAGCACATGTTTAGTGGTAACTGGTGGGAATCCCAAGCTCCGCCAGCTGAAGATTTCCCCCTGATGGTAACAAAAACGCTACTCTCCACGACACCGGCACCTGCGCATGCTCAGTTTTCAGTGCATTCCTGCTGCCAAGATGGAAAGAAGCGTTTTCCCACCAGCTGAGATTTTGTTTTTTTTTTGGGGGGGGGGGGGGGGAGAACACTTGGTGCCCACCCAATTCTTGCCTAGGCCCACCCAAAATCTGTTGTCTGGCTACGCCCCTGTCCAAATTCTGACCCTGGCTATGACAGATTCAAACACTGTGCAATATGCTATAAAACTTTCGGCACCCCTGTCAACAACCAATCAGAAGGGACAACACTGATTTATACCATAAACAAACTACCTAAACGGAATGGAACCACCTTGGCCCTCTCCAATTGCAGCCACCTGAGATCCTCATGTCCACCAGCCACCCAGCTATCTATATGCCTAATGATCGAATCACCAACTACAACAGCTGTCCTAACCCTTCCCTCCTGGGCAGAAGTTCTTGGAGATATATCCTCAGTGCGAGAGGATAGTACATCCCCTGGTGGGTAGGTCCTGGCTACAGGAGTACTTCCTGCTTCACCAGGGTGATGCTCTCCTTCTAGTAGCATAAGGGCTACCAGACTGGAGGTGGGACTTCTCTACAACATCCCTGTAGGTCTCCTCTATGTACCTCTCTGTCTCCCTCAGCTCTACCAAGTCTGCTACTCAAGCTTCAAGAGAACGGACCCATTCTCCGAGAGCTAGGAGCTCTTTGCATCGGGCACACACATATAACCGCTCACCAACTGGGAGATAATCATACACGTGACACTCAATGCAAAAGACTGGATAGCACCCCTCTCGCTGCTGGACTGCTGACTCCATCTTAGTATTTTTGAGTTATTCAATAATTTAAAACTTGCTAAGGCATTAAGGATATTAGCCTAATACAAAAAAATGTCTTTAGTTTATATGGTATATTGTGTGATTTATTTAGTGTTTTCTTCTTAGGAAGTACTGAAATGTAATTAAAAATCTGTAACAGCACTCCTCGCTTGTTATCCTAATTACAATAACTGACTATAAATGAAGAGTTGTATTAGGGTGGGCAGGTGTTGGGGAGGGTGCGTGGGACGAAGACTAAACTAGGTCCTGCAATTCCTGCTAGAGGCTATCTATTAATGCTGTGGTAGAAAGTTCAAGTTTTAAAACTAGGGTAAAAGGGTATGGAGATTAGTTGCCTCCTGAAGGGAACTATTTCTTCCTTCTGCCATGGGCCCTCCCCTTTCAACAGCCCGTCCCCCTCCCCAGCTATCTGTGTCAGGGCTATCGTTGAGGTAGGGCTCCACTTAGTGGTCTCTACAAAATAACACAAGGGCCTCCACCATTAGAATGCCCTCTAGTGGTCACCACCCATCTAAGCAGGCTTCTTCTACTGCTGAATGCCCTCTAGTGGCTCCCTTCAGGTCATTACAGCAGTGTTCCACCATAAGATCTCCCTCTGGTGGCTAGGTCCTGTCGAGGCATGTCCTATATTGATCACAATATCCATCTGAATAACAGGCTATGGACTTTTCCTGCAGAAACTTGCCAAACCTTTTTTAAACCCAGATACACTAACTGCCATTAGCACATCCTCTAGCAATGAGTTCCAGAGCTCAACTTTTCTTTGAGTGAAAAAATATTTCCTCCTATTTGTTTTACAAGTATTTTCATGCAATTTCATTGAGTGTCCCCTGGTCTTTGTATTTTTTGAATAAGAGAAAAAACAATTTACCTCCTCCCATTCTACTCCACTCAGCCATTTCTTTTCCAAGCCGAAGAGCCCCAACCTCTTTAGCCTTTCCTCATACGGGAGCAGTTCCATCCCTTCTATCATTTTGGTCGCTCTTTGAACCTTTTTTAATTCCGCTATATAAGTATATAAGTACATAAGTATTGCAATACTGGGAAAGACCAGAGATGGGAATAACTAGTGAGGTAATTAAATTCGCCGATGACACAAAATTATTCAGGGTCGTCAAGTCGCAGGAGGAATGTGAACGATTACAGGAGGACCTTGCGAGACTGGGAGAATGGGCGTGCAAGTGGCAGATGAAGTTCAATGTTGACAAGTGCAAAGTGATGCATGTGGGTAAGAGGAACCCGAATTATAGCTACGTCTTGCAAGGTTCCGCGTTAGGAGTTACGGATCAAGAAAGGGATCTGGGTGTCGTCGTCGATGATACGCTGAAACCTTCTGCTCAGTGTGCTGCTGCGGCTAGGAAAGCGAATAGAATGTTGGGTGTTATTAGGAAGGGTATGGAGTCCAGGTGTGCGGATGTTATAATGCCGTTGTATCGCTCCATGGTGCGACCGCACCTGGAGTATTGTGTTCAGTACTGGTCTCCGTATCTCAAAAAAGATATAGTAGAATTGGAAAAGGTACAGCGAAGGGCGACGAAAATGATAGTGGGGATGGGATGACTTTCCTACGAAGAGGTCACAAATACCCGGCAAGATCCCAAAAATATACAAAACATTTTATACTGCTTATCCCAGAAATAGTGGATTTTCCCCATTTAATAACGGTCTATGGACTTTTCCTTTAGGAAGCCGTCCAAACCTTTTTAAAACTCTGCTAAGCTAACTACCTTTACCACATTCTCTGGCAACGAATTCCAGAGTTTAATTACACGTTGAGTGAAGAAAAATTTTCTCCGATTTGTTTTAAATTTACTACATTGTAGCTTCATCGCATGCCCCCTAGTCCTGGTATTTTTGGAAAGCGTGAACAGACGCTTCACATCTACCCGTTCAACTCCACTCATTATTTATAGACCTCTATCATATCTCCCCTCAGCTGCCTTTTCTCCAAGCTGAGATACAGCGACCAGGATGAATGCAATATTCGAGGTGAGGTCACATCATGGAGTGATACAGAGGCATCACTTTCCACTTGTCCACATTAAAGGTCATCTGCTATTTGGATGCCCAGCCTACATAAGTACATAAGTACATAAGTAGTGCCATACTGGGAAAGACCAAAGGTCCATCTAGCCCAGCATCCTGTCACCGACAGTGGCCAATCCAGGTCAAGGGCACCTGGCACGCTCCCCAAACGTAAAAACATTCCAGACAAGTTATACCTAAAAATGCGGAATTTTTCCAAGTCCATTTAATAGCGGTCTATGGACTTGTCCTTTAGGAATCTATCTAACCCCTTTTTAAACTCCGTCAAGCTAACCGCCCGTACCACGTTCTCCGGCAACGAATTCCAGAGTCTAATTACACGTTGGGTGAAGAAACATTTTCTCCGATTCGTTTTAAATTTACCACACTGTAGCTTCAACTCATGCCCTCTAGTCCTAGTATTTTTGGATAGCGTGAACAGTCGCTTCACATCCACCCGATCCATTCCACTCATTATTTTATACACTTCTATCATATCTCCCCTCAGCCGTCTCTTCTCCAAGCTGAAAAGCCCTAGCCTTCTCAGCCTCTCTTCGTAGGAAAGTCATCCCATCCCCACTATCATTTTCGTCGCCCTTCGCTGTACCTTTTCCAATTCTACTATATCTTTTTTGAGATACGGAGACCAGTACTGAACACAATACTCCAGGTGCGGTCGCACCATGGAGCGATACAACGGCATTATAACATCCGCACACCTGGACTCCATACCCTTCCTAATAACACCCAACATTCTATTCGCTTTCCTAGCCGCAGCAGCACACTGAGCAGAAGGTTTCAGCGTATCATCGACGACGACACCCAGATCCCTTTCTTGATCCGTAACTCCTAACGCGGAACCTTGCAAGACGTAGCTATAATTCGGGTTCCTCTTACCCACATGCATCACTTTGCACTTGTCAACATTGAACTTCATCTGCCACTTGCACGCCCATTCTCCCAGTCTCGCAAGGTCCTCCTGTAATCGTTCACATTCCTCCTGCGACTTGACGACCCTGAATAATTTTGTGTCATCGGCGAATTTAATTACCTCACTAGTTATTCCCATCTCTAGGTCATTTATAAATACATTAAAAAGCAACGGACCCAGCACAGACCCCTGCGGGACCCCACTAACTACCCTCCTCCACTGAGAATACTGGCCACGCAATCCTACTCTCTGCTTCCTATCTTTCAACCAGTTCTTAATCCATAATAATACCCTACCTCCGATTCCATGACTCTGCAATTTCTTCAGCCTGTTCCTTAACTTTGGTTTGCAGGGAACTCGGATCTTCCACAGTTTTATGCAGTTTAGTCAGTACTGAATGTTCAAACTCACAAATTACCTGCAAACTTTACCCAGCGTATTCTCTCTGCAGCCTTCTTTCTCCTCCAAGATGACAAACTCTCAGCTCACAGAGTAGAAACTTTGATTCCTGGAGCAACACTTGGCATCGGTGCGGGCCTGCTTACGTTGGATACTGCTACTGCAACTTCCAGTACAGCACCAGACTGATTCACTGAAGACGGCCCTACACAGGGCCTGGGAGGTATCTTGCATGGTTTGGAATATAGCAAAATCTCACAATTGCCATGAGCAGCATCTCCTCCATTCTGCTGCCAGTCCCGAACTTGGTGAAAACCAGCTTCTGCTGCCAAAGCCACAAACTTCTCTATGGCAGCCTGAACCAGAACAAGATAGGGTTACCATATGTTCAGATTTACCTGGACATGTCGTCTTTTTGAGGACATACCCGGGCAACCAGACAGGTTTTGCCAATCTGCCCATTTGTCCAGAAATCCAGACAAACGGGCAGATTGCTAGCCTCCCCTCCCCTTACTTACTACTGCCCTGGTGGTCTAGTGACGTCTTTCGCCTTTGGGGCAGGAAAGAGCCCCCTCTTTCCTGCCCGAGCGCTGCCCTGCATGCATCCTTCGTGTTCCTGATCTCAGCACCGATTCAAAATGTCCGCCGAGAGTTAAAGTGACCTCGCGAGACTTCAACTCTCGGCGACCATTTTGAATCAGCGCCAAAATCAGGAACAGGAAGGATGCAAGCAGGGCAGCGCTCCGGGTAGGAAAGAGGGCGCCCTTTTCTGCCCCAAAGAGGTCACTAGACCACCAGGGCAGTAGTAAGGTAAGGGGAGGGGGGTGACGGGGAAGGGGAGTGACAGGGGGGAGGGGAAAATGTGACAGGGGCGGAGCGAGGGTGTGAAAGGGGGCGTGGTGGGGTGTGTGGTGGGGGCGGGGCATGTGTCCTCCTTTTGGGGGGACAAAATATGGTAACCCTAGAACAAGAGCTTGAGCAAGGTTGCCCCTGGCTATCTAAAGACATGTCTTGCCTTTTCGCTTCCCCATTAGCCCAGGTATTATGGAGCTCTCAGCACAGTGTCTGATCTCTCTGATGTTATCTTGCATTCTCTCTTTAATCCCAACAACTTTTTATTTATTTATTGCATTTGTACCCCACATTATCCCACCTTTTTGCAGGCTCAATGTGGCTTGCAGGGTGTTAATATGAAAAGTTCATTACATAATCTTAGATACAGTCGGTAATAATCTGGAGGTAGAAGAGGAATAAATTAGAAGGTGTTAGGTGAGGTCGTGTGAGGGGTGTTTTAAAGCATGTGGGTGGTGTAAGGAGTGATTTGTTTCATTAAGGATTATTTATTTTAGTGTAAACACTACGAAATCAATGTTAGTCATGCTGATGGATCAATTGAACAATTCTCTTTACTGCTAGGTATTGTGAGGAGCCACAGAGAGGGGGCCGGAGAGTCTGTAGGGAAAAGGGCCGGGGAAAGAAAACTTGTCCAGCAGCCCCAGGAGACTACAGTTCCCAGAGGCCCCAGTGTAGATTGCCCTCCCCTTTTACAGAGAACAGTCCTTCCCCTTCCTCTGAGAGGCAGGAGGACTACAGTTCCCAGCAGGCCCCGGATAGAGCATCTGACCCTGCCTGGAGGCGTGTTCAGCACTACAATTCCCAGGCTCCTCAGAGAGGGGAGGGTGATTGGTCCGGGAGTTTTAATCAGGAGGATATCATGCAGCTGGGGGAGAGGCAGAGGGAGAAACCCATGGACTGGCAGCCCTTAGAGGGAGGACAGGAATTTCCTCAGGAGACAGCGTTGGACCAGGAACCTATGGATGTCTCAGCTCTAGCCAAGGTGAAAGGGCAACAACTGAAAGGGCTCATAGCAGCCTTGCTTTCTGGCTTGGTGCAGGAGGGGAGAAGGTTTCTGGGAAGGGAGAAAAGAATCTGATAGAAAGCTCAGCGCGGACCCATGTGGGAGGATATCAGGAGATAGTGCTGGTAAAGATAGGGGAGGGGGTCCCTTCAGCCTCTACTAATTCTCAGGGGGAGGGGTGAAGGAATAAAAGGCTGAAGCTGAGTGCAAGCAAACTGTTCTGTCTGCAAATGGACTTTGATTGGAACAGCAGAACTGTTATGCCTCTAAATGGATTGGAATTGGAAGCAGTAAAATGGTTCTGGCTACAAGTGGACTCTAATTGAAGCTGAAAGCCACAGCTCTGCTCCGTACATACCATAAACTGATGGCCAGGGTCTCTGATTAGTGTTGGAGCTGAGCTGCTGGGGGACGCCTGTGCGAATTTGGGTTTGTTATGAACTTTGGGGTTTTGCTGTGAACTGTGCTTTGAAGAGTGAGGAGTGGACTGATGTTTAACCGTTTGCTTTCTCCTCCCCTAGACTAAATGGACTGATTAAGGAGGAAGAAACCAAGGACAAAGCAGTACATTGCACTTGGGGCGGCAACTGCACTAGGCGTATGCCTACATGACTGTGGAGAAGGAGTTCTGTGCCCTCCAGAGAGCCCAGTCTATTGGGGGGGGGGGGGGGGGGTGAGCTTTAAGGGAGGAGTGAGTACCCTTAATTCAAGTGAGAAGCCGAAATTCACCCAAGTAACGTGGAGTGAAGCTTATCTACATATCCCAAGGCCCGACTAACCACTCTCCTACCTGTACAAGGGGCGTGGATCTGCCCACTCATGACCACAGTATACAGAGTTCCAACAAGTATGGTTTGGTTTCTTGAGACCAAACCCAATTGTCATGCTCTCCAAATACAGAGAAGTTGAAATCATTATCTGTTGTTTTTAAAAAATATTTTTGTCTAATGGCAAACTCTGTATAAATGTCTTTGAGAGCTGATGTAAGAACATTAAAACATGTGTGAACTCTTCAATCTTCTTAAGGCCAGACAAGCAGACTGCTTCTCTGAAGACTATCAATCCAGTGGACTGTCACCCCAGTGAAAGATTTTCCATGGGATGACCAGCAGTCTATTGTGGTAGAGACATGTGTCTATTGACCAAGAACTGTATCCAGGTTCAGCTTAATCTCTGTTTCAACTTCACCTGACTCATCACAGTTCTGTTTAACTGGAAACAAGTTTAAAAAAATGCAATTTCACTGTTCTCACAGGCAGCAAAATGTAAGGTAAGATGATTCACTTCCGTTCACATGACAAGGTTTGAGTTAGGAAAGCCTAGTTCAAGTTTTGCTGCTTCGTCATTTACATCTTGCTTCCTCTTTTGATTTTTTTTTTACTGTTAATTGCAAGCATCAGGTATAAGTAAAAGTAGTAAAAGTTGGTGAAATAATTACTTTTGTAAAAGTAACAAATATTTCCTGTACATCTTTACGACTAAAAGTGACAAACTTAAGTACAGTAACTTTTCTAGGGGAGATTGTTCTAACCCCTGTTCCAAAAAAAAAAAAAACAGGTAGTGAGTCACGTAGCTTTGTTTCTGTTTCTAGCAAAAGTGCAGGAAGCATTAGTAGCTATTCAATTGTTACAATTGTTACAATATCTGGAAGCCCAGGCCAAATATATTCCGTGTATTAAAAAAGGAGGACGGAAGACCAAACGACAGCTGGCATGGTTAAAAAGTGAGGTGAAGGAAGCTATTAGAGCTACAAGAAAATCCTTCAGAAAATGGAAGAAGGAACCGACTGAAAATAATAAGAAACAGTATAAGGAATGTCAAGTCAAATGCAAAGCACCGATAAAGAAGGCTAAGAGGGACTTAAAAAAAAAAGATTGCGTTGGAGGAAAAAACACATAATCAAATTTTTTTAGGCATCCTAAAAGCAGGAAGACGGCAAAAGAATCAGTTGGACCGCTAGATGACCGAGGAGTAAAAGGAGCAATCAGGGAAGACAAAGCTATAGCAGAGAGATTAAATGAATTCTTTGCTTCAGTCTTCACAGAGGAAGATTTGGGTGGGATACCAGTGCCGGAAATGGTATTCGAAGCTGACGAGTCGGAGAAACTTAATGAATTCTCTGTAAACCTGGAGGATGTAATGGGGAAGCTCTACAAACTTAATAGTAGTAAATCTCCTGGACTGGATGGTATCCATCACAGAGTACTGCTAGAACTGAAAAATGAACTTGCGGAGCTATTGTTAGTAATATGTAATTTATCCTTAAAATCAAGCATGGTACCGGAAGATTGGAGGGTGGCCAATGTAACGCTAATTTTTTAAAAAAGATTCCAGAGGAGATCCGGGAAATTATAGACCGATGAGTCTGATGACGGTGCCAGGCACAATGGTAGAGACTATTATAAAGAACAAAATTACAGAGCATATTCAAAAGAATGGATTAATGAGACAAAGTCAACATGGATTTAGTGAAGGGAAATCTTGCCTCACCAATCTACCACATTTCTTTGAATGGGGTGAACAAACATGTGGATAAAGGTGAGCCGGTTGATATTGTGTATCTGGATTTTCAGAAGGCGTTTGACAAAGTACCTCAAAGACTCCAGAAGAAATTGGAGAGTCATAGGATAGGAGGCAGTTTCCTATTGTGGATTAAAAACTGGTTAAAAGAGAGAAAACAGAGAGTAGGGTTAAATGGTCAGTATTCTCAATGGAGAAGGCTAGTTAGTGGGGCTCCCGAAGAGTCTGTGCTGGGACTACTGTTTTTTTTAACATACTTATAAATGATCTAGAGATGGGAGTAACCAGTGAGGTAATTAAATTTGCTGATGACACAAAGTTATTCAAAATCGTTAAATCGTGGGAGGATTGTGAAAAATTACAAGAGGACCTTACAAGACTGGGAGACTGGGCATCTAAATGGCAGATGATGTTTAATGTGAGCAAGTGCAAAGTGAAGCATGTGGGAAAGAGGAACCCAAATTATAGCTACGTCATGCAAGGTTCCACGTTAGGAGTCACGGACCAAGAAAGGGATCTAGGTGTTGTCATTGATGATACGTTGAAACCTTCTGCTCAGTGTGCTGCTGTGGCTAAGAAAGCAAATAGAATGTTAGGTATTATTAGGAAAGGAATGGAAAACAAAAATGAGGATGTTATAATGCACCTCGAATATTGTGTTCAATTCTGGTCGCCGCATCTCAAAAACAATATAGTGGAATTAGAAAAGGTGCGGAGAAGGGCGACGAAAATGATAAAGGGGATGGGACGACTTCCCTGTGAGGAAAGGCTAAAGCGTATAGGGCTCTTCAGCTTGGAGAAAAGACAGCTGAGGGGAGATATGATAGAGGTCTATAAAATAATGAGTGGAGTTGAATGGGTAGATGTGAATCACCTGTTTACGCTTTCCGAAAATACTAGGACTAGGGGGCATGTGAGGAAGCTACAATGTAGTAAATTTAAAATGAATCGGGTTATGCCTTAACCTCTGCATTGGTCACTTGATCATTTAGGACACCTTTTGGTCATTTAGTTCTGATTGAAACAGGTCTTGCCAAAAACATCTATTAATTTTGGCCCTGGATGCTTTCATTTTGTTCTATTATTGCAGAAAAATATCTATCTTTTGAGGCTGCCCATGTCCCGCCCAAAACATGCCCTCATCAGGCCTCCTTGAAATTTGGATGAACTGTAGAGTAAAACATCTAAAATTGGGATGCTGAAAATCATAACGTGGGTGTTTTTGAGAGAAAAACTTCCTCCTGCCATCTTATGAAGAGTTTTGGATATTTTTTATGTTTTGAAAATGAGCTCCCAGAACATGTACAAATGCACACACACAAATTTACACACTGTTGTGTGGCAGGTGTATATGCATGCATGCACTCTGTACACAGAGGAGGAGTAGCCTAGTGGTTAGTGCAGTGGACTTTGATCCTGGGCAAGTAGGTTCAATTCCCACTGCAGCTCCTTGGGACTCTGGGGAAGTCACTTAACCCTCCTACCTGTAAACCACTTTGAACGTAGTTGCAAAAACCACACAAAGGCAGTATATCAAGTCTCTTTCCCTTTCATTTTACAAAGATTCTTTTACATATAGAAAAATCATGTTCTTATCTACATGCTCTGAAGACAGAGCTGTGATGAGCCTACGTATCTTACAAAATATGCACCTCTGTGTACAGAGTGCATGCATATTTTGTAAGATACGTAGGCTCATCACAGCTCTGTCTTCAGAGCATGTAGATAAGAACATGATTTTTCTATATGTAAAAGAATCTTTGTAAAATGAAAGGGAAAGAGACTTGATATACTGCCTTTGTGTGGTTTTTGCAACTACGTTCAAAGTGGTTTACAGGTAGGAGGGTTAAGTGACTTCCCCAGAGTCCCAAGGAGCTGCAGTGGGAATTGAACCTACTTGCCCAGGATCAAAGTCCACTGCACTAACCACTAGGCTACTCCTCCACTAGCAACATTCCATGTAGAATCTCAAATAGTAGCAACATTCCATGTAGAATCTCAAATAGGGAAAGGGAAAGGGGACTTGATATATAGCCTTTCTGTGGCTTTTGTGACTACATTCAAAGCAGTTTACATAGTATATACAGATACTTATCTGTACCTGGGGCATGGAGGGTTAAGTGACTTGCCCAGAATCATAAGGAGCTGCAGTGGGATTTGAGCCCAGTTTCCCAGGATCAACGTCCGCTGCAGTAACCCCTAGGCTACTCCTCCACCAGGGCCGTGCCTAGGGTCTCCGGCGCCCCCCTGCAGTTGGCCTCTCCGGCGCCCCCCCCCCCCCGAAAACGAGCGCTACACTACCCGCGCTCTTCTCCCCAGATCCTTTTTTTTTTTGTTTAAATTTACCTCTCCGGCGCGTGGCAGCGTTAGTAAGAAGGAGGCGGCGCTCCCCCGCCCCGACGTGTCTTGACTTCGCTGTGTCCCGCCTTCTTCTGACGTCAGAAATGACGTCAGAAGAAGGCGGAACCGAGCGAAGGAAAGACACGTCGGGGCGGCCGGGGGAGCGCCGCCTCCTTCTCACTTACGCTGCCGCGCGCCGGAGAGGTAAATTTAAACAAAAACAAAAAAAAGGATCTGGGGAGAAGAGAGCGAGGTAAGCATGGTGCGGCGGGGCGCCCCCCAGAGGATGGCGCCCTCCTGCCATGCTTACCTCGCTTACCGCATCGGCACGGCCCTGTCCTCCACTAGCAACATTCCATCTTGAATCTCAAATAGTAGCAACAGAATCTCAAATAGTAGCAACATTCCATGTAGAATCTCAAACAGAGAAAGGAAAATGGGACTTGATATACTGCCTTTCTGTGTTTTTGAATTAAATCCAGTTCCCCCAGGATCATTGTCCACTGCATTAACCACTAGGCTACTCCTCCACACCACAGGTCAGCTTCAAAAGGTTCATGTAATCTGTCCAACTTCATTCCTTGTGCAGTGCGATAACGAATACTTAAAAAAAAATGATATATCCAATTATGACACAAGTATTCACTTGACAAGAAAAAGATAATAAATCACAAAGAAAATGAACTAAAGAAAAACAAATATTACATAAGAAAAAACAAATCTCTCACAATTAAAATCCACAATAGTTGAGGTGTGGAAGCTCCTATGGAGATAAAGAAACAAATAAGGTAAAAGCTGACTGATTATATATTATAGCTAAGAACTACACAGGACCATCATCAGTAGAGAACTAGGCCCAACCGAGGGAGTGGGGACTTGAGTTTTCTCACTCAGACAGGAAGCAAAAAAGGCACCTGTCACAGCTTTATATTTAATTAATTTTCATATTTAAGTTATTACTAATTAATATTAGCTAATCTTTTGATAACTTACTGTTAGAACTTATTGGTAAAGCAGGTTATAAATGTCAAATTAAATTAAATTAATTACACATTTACAAGGACATTTTTAAAGAAATTGAGCTTCAAATTTATAGTTCATTAACATTTACTATACCATCCAAACTAATTCGTAGATCTGAGCCGTTTACAAAACTAAAAACAAAGTTGGAAAAGAACTACAGTATGAGATAGGAAAGAACTATGTCGTGCATGCAGAAAGATTGAAATCAAACAAAATAGCCAAGAGGAGGGAAAAGAGGAAAGGAAGTGAAAGGCAGAGGGGGAAAAGGGGGGCAGAGAAGAAGACAGTGAGAGTGAAGCAATGGGTCAAGGAATGTTACAAGCTTGGTGGAAAATCCAGGTTTGTATCGCAGACAAAGTTTTTGAATGATAAATCGGCATGAATAGCAAGAGGAAGAGAATTCCAATGGAAAGGGGCAGTGAAAAGAAAGCACAGTGTCGAGTGAATTCTAAGCAGGCAGATTTCGAGTTTGGAAGGACTAAGCGGTGATTGTTAATTGAACAGAGTAGCCAAACAGGAGAGGAAGGGATGGTCAGTTTTGCCAGATAATCCAGAAGGCCCAATCCGTGAGCCTTAAAACTGAGTAATTTAAATATTATTCCTTTCTGAAATTTCTGAAACATTGTCTCATTTATGTGTGCGACATGCCAGGCTTATAGCAGTATTTTATATGGACTTGAGCATCTTTATCTTTGCATGGGAACATCCCAAATAGATTATGTTACAGTAATCGAGCCTAGTGACCAACAATGAGAGAAGAAGGGAATGAGAAGTGTTGTGATCGAAGTAACGGTGGACTGATCGCAGTTGCCGAAGGATAAGAAAACTAGTTTTATTTATTTATTTATTTATTGTATTTGTATCCCACATTTTCCCACCTCTTTGCAGGCTCAATGTGGCTTACAATACATGATGAATGATGGAAATGTATAGGAGAATATACATTTAGTATAACATAAGGATCTTGGGTACTATGATAGTGATGAAACTGTTGGAATGTATTGTATTTAACATGCATTGCCTGTCAGAAATGTTTTTTTTTCTCTGTGATTACTCTGTGACCTCTGATGTAAATTACCTAGAGAGGTCACACCCATGCAACTTCCTGTGGGGGTTCATGGTGTGAGCATCCATTACCATCTAAGCACATGGAAAGAGCTGATAATCCAAATGTATAGTATTACGTATATATAAGCCTGTCTGAATATAATCTAACTACAAACTGTGAGTAAACAGATGTTTTGTTACTTCAACTTTAAAGTGACTCAGCAGTGAATGAGAGAGAGATGAAGAAAAGAAATTAACATTTCTAAAGCTGAAGCTGTGTATATAAAAATCTGCTAATTATTTACTACAAATAATCCAACAAAAGGGTTATGGGCCCAGGGCCAGGAATTGAAAAAGGAAGAAGAGAAATTTTTTCTCTTAAGTTTTAAATAGAAAGATTCAGTCTGTCTCTCTCTCCCCCCACACAGCAGACAGAAGGCTAAGAAAATGGCTGAGGGAGGAAATTCACCATTTTTCTACTCTCTAAAGGTGCCTAAATTAACTGAATTTAATTATCAGCAGTGGGAACTAAGATTCAGATGTCTCCTTCAAGCAAAGAAATTAAATATATGCTTAGACCAAAACAGAACAGCTGAAAATATGGCTGAATGGGACAATGCAAACTATTATGTGAAGTGCATGTTTTTGGAAGCTCTCTCAGAGAAACAAGCCATATTAGTGGAGGCAAAAGATACAGCAAATGAAATTTTATATAAACTGAGAACTATGTATGCAACTACATATGCAAAACAGCAACCAATTTGGTTAGCAGAGTTGAATGAAACCAAATTAAGGGATAAAAGTAAATGTAATGATCACATTATGCATCTTATGTCTTCATTTCAAAAGCTAGAACTTTCTGGAATTCCCATGTGTGATGCATTGAAAAGAGC
This sequence comes from Microcaecilia unicolor, assembly GCF_901765095.1. Lineage (NCBI taxonomy): Eukaryota > Metazoa > Chordata > Amphibia > Gymnophiona > Siphonopidae > Microcaecilia > Microcaecilia unicolor. The sequence continues at coordinate 1,123,311 of NC_044035.1, forward strand.
ATTTCTTTTTACCTCACTATCAAAGAAGTTTGATGTTTTTAGGTCTGTAAATGAAGCCATTGAAGGGCAATCTTTGAACAGGCAGCATCAAAACTGAGGCAGGAATGCATAATTAATGATTCTGAGGAGAAGTGTTCTCAAAGTCAGTCAGAGAGAAATGAAACAAATTTCTTGGCAAAGAACAGAGGAAGGCGGAGCTATGGGAAAACTCCACCCAAGGGCAAGCTGATTTGCTACTCATGTGGAAAGGAGGGACATGTATCTAAATGGTGTAAGGAAACACAAAACACTCCCTCTAGCTCACCTAAGCCAATGGAACAAAAGAATTTTCCAACCAGGAAATGTATGAAGGACAATAATAAACATAAGAGCTTTCTAATGGTAGAAAAATCTTTGACTATGGTAAATAATAATTCAAATGAAAGTACTTGGATTTTGGATTCGGGGAGCACATGCCATTTAACCAATTGTAAGGATTTCTTTCAGGAAATGTGTCCAGAAGAAAGTATTCTTAAAACTGCAAACGCAGGGACTACTCAGATCCAAGCAAAAGGCATTGGATTCTTAAAATGCAAAGTGTCAAATGAAGTTAAAGAAATTCCTGTAAGTGATGTCTTGTATATTCCCCAAGCAGTTTGCAATATGCTTAGTGTATCTACATTAGATAAGAAGGGATTTGCGATTCATTTTGAAAACAGTAAGTGCACAATCTCTAAAAATGATGAAGTGTATGCTGAAGCTTTTATGCATAATGATATTTATAAACTGAGCATTTCAGGTGAAGCCTCACATCTGGCGCAAGTAAGGAAGAATGATGGTAAATGTAGTCTGGAAATCTGGCATCGCCGCCTGGGACATCGTGATTTTAAGGTGATCCAGGATCTTCACAGTGGGCAACTAGCCACTGGCATTCAGATACGTGCAGATACTGGTAAAATGGAGAAATGCATAGACTGTGTTACTCAAAAAGGTGTGAGACCCTCATTTCCTGCATACACAGGAAATAGGAGTAATAAAGTGCTGGACTTAATACACAGTGACTTATGTGGACCGTTTAATATCCCATCATTGGGAAATAACAGATTTGTGCTAATATTCTTGGATGATTTCTCTAGATATTGTGTGGCCTATTTGCTGAAAGAAAAAAGTCAAGTCACAGACATGCTGAAGAAATACGTAGCCATGGTGAGCAATAAATTTGAAAGAAAACCAAAGGTTCTTCAGACCGACAATGGTGGTGAGTTCACTTCACAAAGCATGCGCACATTTCTAGAACAAGAAGGCATTCAGCATATCACAACAGTAGCTTATACACCAGAGCAAAATTCTGTTGCAGAGAGAAAATTTAGGTCACTTGTGGAAATGACCAGATGTATGCTGTCAGATAGCAATCTCCCTAAAAGACTATGGGGGGAAGCCATTCTCACAGCAGTGTACCTACAAAACAGAATGCCAACTAAAGGCGCTGAGCGCACACCACATGAGACATGGCATGGTAGGAAGCCAAACCTGTCACACATAAGAACATTTGGAAGTACAGCATATGCTCATGTACCAAAGCAAAGAAGGCATAAGCTGGATTCCACAACAGAAAGGGGCATTTTAGTTGGCTATGCTCCAGGACACAAAGGATATAGAATTTTGAATCTGAAAACTGGCATTGTTGGCATAAGACATGTTACATATTTTGATGAAAACAAAAGGGTTGATAAAGGCTGGATTATCCCAGATGAGCCTTATCATCCAGAATATGAAACTAGAACCATAATAGACATGCCAGTGTATATAAATGCCATACCAAGGCAGATGTCTGAAAGCAACTCATCTGTATCTAACGAGGAACAGGCAGAGGAAGCAGACACAGAAAGGATCATTGAAGGAGACAGTACAGTTGGAGAAGGGGAATCAATTGGAGAAGTACTCTCAGATTTAGAGGATGCGGAAAGGTCAGACCAACCTGTTGTCAGACGCTCATCCAGGGAAAACAAAGGTGTTCCACCCCCAAGACTGTCTTACCTAACAAAGTCAGCAGAAGCTCAAGAGCCCTTATCATGGGATGAGATTGAGAAAATGCCAGCAGAAGAAGCTGCTGAATGGCATAAAGCAGCACAAGAAGAAATTGATGCATTGCATAAAAATAAGACTTGGATTCTTACAAAATTACCTCCTGGCAAGAAAGCTATAGGATGCAAATGGGTATTCAAGTTAAAAAGGAATGCACAAGGAAAAGTGGAAAGGTATAAAGCCAGATTAGTCGCAAAGGGATATCTTCAAAAATATGGAGAAGATTTTGATGAAGTGTTTGCACCTGTAGTGAAACACACGACAATTAGAACACTTCTGAGCATTGCAGTCTCAAAAGGCATGCAAGTCAACCACATTGATGTGAAAACAGCATTTCTTCATGGAGATATAACTGAAGACTTGTACATGGAACAGCCAACAGGTTTCATAAATACAAAACAAAGACAGCTAGTGTGTAAATTAAACAAAGGTCTTTATGGATTAAAGCAAAGTGCAAAATGTTGGAATGACAAATTGCATGAAATATTGACAAATTTAGGATTTAAGCAAGGTGAAGCAGATAAATGCTTGTACACTAGGTGCAGAAATGGACAATATGCATACATTTTAGCTTTTGTTGATGATCTGCTCATTGCAAGCGAAAGTGAGCAAGAGTACAAGGACATTGTAAAATATTTAAACCTGAATGTTGAGATAAAAGAACTTGGTAATGTGTCATACTATCTTGGTATAGAAATTGAGAAACAAAATGATGGTTCTTATCTTCTAAGCCAGAAGCAGAAAATAAATGAGCTTATTGAAAGTTTAGGTATGCAAGATGCCCAAGTTGTAAGCACTCCCATGATCACTGATTTTCTGAAGGATGAAACAGTAAGAGAACCTTTACCAGATAACATCCAATATAGATCAGCCATAGGTAAGCTTTTATATCTGACTACCACATACAGGGCTGATATAGCAAATGCAGTAGGAATTTTGAGCAGAAGGGTCAGCTCACCTACCAAATCAGATTGGACTGCAGTTAAAAGGATGGTAAGGTATTTAAAAGGTACCATTGATTGTAAATTGAAGATTTCAGCCAATAGTAATCCAAAACTAATATGTTACTGTGATTCAGATTGGGCAGGGGATCATTCTGATTATAAATCCACAAGTGGATATGTGTTTATGTATGGAAATGTACAAATTTCTTGGGCCAGTCATAAACAAAGTATTGTGAGTCTGTCTTCTACAGAAGCTGAATATGTGGCCGTATCAGAAGCATGCAGAGAACTGATGTGGATTGAAAAACTTTTGCTGGATTTTGGAATAGCTGAACAGAGACCAATCCAGATAATGGAAGATAATCAGAGCTGCATCCGACTGTCACAGAATGACAAGGTTCAGTCACGCACCAAGCACATCGCAACGAAATACCACAACGTGCGAGAGTTGGCGAAAGAAGGGGTCATCAGTCTACACTATTGTCACACCAGTGAGATGACAGCTGACATCATGACCAAACCGTTATCCAGAGAACGTTTTGAGAATCTGCGTATAAAGCTTGGACTTTGTGTGAATTAATAATTGCATGACAGTTATGCATGAGAAGGGGTTTGTTGGAATGTATTGTATTTAACATGCATTGCCTGTCAGAAATGTTTTTTTTTCTCTGTGATTACTCTGTGACCTCTGATGTAAATTACCTAGAGAGGTCACACCCATGCAACTTCCTGTGGGGGTTAGACACAGCACATGGAGCTCATGATCTCTCCTAACCTGAGAGAATTCATGGTGTGAGCATCCATTACCATCTAAGCACATGGAAAGAGCTGATAATCCAAATGTATAGTATTATGTATATATAAGCCTGTCTGAATATAATCTAACTACAAACTGTGAGTAAACAGATGTTTTGTTACTTCAACTTTAAAGTGACTCAGCAGTGAATTATTCTGGGGTGTATGAGAGAGAGATGAAGAAAAGAAATTAACATTTCTAAAGCTGAAGCTGTGTATATAAAAATCTGCTAATTATTTACTACAAATAATCCAACAGAAACATGTTTTGCATAAGTGAGATGTGAGTCTGAAATGACTGGCTGGATAGAAGTGCCAAAGAGATTTAGGGTAGTAGAGGGGATAGAAGGAGCCCCATAAACCAGCATGCAACAGTTTTCTGCTTATTTAGGACTAATTTATGTTCTGAAAGCCAGTTTGCGATTAGATCTAGATAGTTTTGAAGTGAACCAATATTGGGGTTGAACAGGCTGGTAGGAAAGAGTAACAGAATATCGTCAGTGTAGAAATGAAATGAGACACCAGTTGACTTGATAAGTGTGGGAAGTAGGCTTAGGAATAGATTAACGAGAAGAGATGAGAGAACTGAACCCTGTAGGATCCCCAGGGCATCAACAAACAGGGAAGGGCAGAGGATGTAGCGGTAATGACCTGATAGGAACGGATAGAAAGGAAGAAAGTGAACCATGCTAGAACAGACGCGGAAATACCAAGGGACAGAAGACATGATAACAACAGCATGTGATTAAGTCAAAAGCTGCAGAAAGATCAAGTGACACAGCAAGCTCAACATTGTAAGGTGGGAATACATTTCATACAGTTAGAACAGTTGCAGCTAATGAACCCTAGGGTGTAACGAAAAAAAAAGAACTTAATTTTTTATCTGAATAGTTCTACAAACATCTGGAAAAATCTAGAGCTTAACAATGTAGAATATAATTTCTCTCAATGAACAAAAACATTCTACAAAATGATAGCGGGATCCACTTCCACAGCAAAGGTGGTACCAAGTTGAGTTCTTCCTACTTCATCCATATCATCAGAGTTATTCAAACTATCAGTGTTGTTCTCAGTTAATTATCCCTTGCAGTTGGCTGGCACCTTTGATGAAAACTCAGGGAGACTGAGCTCCAAACACTGATTCTCTGATTATGATCCTGTTAGCTGAGCCATCCGGGTCAAATGGAGATGCTTCTCAACAGTGTGTACTTTGTGTTTCAGGGATAAACCCTGGTGGGTCTTCATGAAGTTTGCAAGTTTCCGCTTTGTATTTGTGCTTGATATACCCTAGAAGGAATATCATCTAGACAGTTTACAATGTATCTAAACAGAACAATTTGATAGAAGTTACAATATTACAAGTTTGGACAAGTTCCTGGAGGAAATATCTGTAGTCTGTTATTGGGATAGACATGGGGGAAGTCACTGCTTCTCTGGGACTGGTAACATGGAATGTTGCCACAATTTGGGTTTCTGCCAGGTACTTGTGACCTGGCTTGGCCACTGTTTGGAAAACAGGATACTGGACTAGATGGACCATTGGTCTGACCCAGTATGGCTGTTCTTATGTACAATAAGCTGAAGGAACGCAAAGATTGGGTAGCTGCATGTTTCAGGTCCAGCCCACAGTAGCCATTTCTCGCTGCCAATATCTTCACATCTGATTTCAGAAATGAGATAGAATGATATGATCCTCAGAAGCTTAGCCGAGATTGGGTGGCGGAGCCGGTGGTGGGAGGCGGGGCTGGTGGTTGGGAGGCGGGGATAGTGCTGGGCAGACTTCTACGGTCTGTGCCCTGAAGATGACAGATACAAATCAAGGTCAGGTATACACAAAAAGTAGCACATATGAGTTATCTTGTTGGGCAGACTGGATGGACCATGCAGGTCTTTTTCTGCCGTCATCAACTATGTTACATAAGCCCCATTTTGCATGGGATCTCAAAGTGGGAAATAAATGCCCAGGGTATGACTTTCGCATTTCCCCAGTATTTTAAAAAAGGCTCTGCTGAACAGAGAGATTTTTAAAAATACATGTGTGTTTGTTGGTATGCACACCTGGAGTGATTTTTCAAAAGTATACGTAGAAAAGACCAGAAGTGTCTGGCAGCATCTGCAACTGAAACACTAGGAAAAATGGAGGCACTGCTGAAGGAAAGGATATTACAATTCCTAGACTCCAATGGCTTACAAGATCCGAGGCAACGTGGTTTAACCAAAGGAAAATGATGTCAAACAAATCTGATTTCTTTGACAGGGAGACCAGAGAACTGGATCGAGGACATGTGCGAGATGTGATCTGAGCTTCAGCAAAGCCTTTGACACGGTTTCTCCTAGGAAGCTTGTGAACAAATTAAACGGGCTGAAGTTAGGACCCATACTGGTGAACTAGATTAGAAACTGGTTGACCACCAGACATCAGAGTGTGGTTGTGAATGGAATTCACTCGGAGGAAATAAAAGAGAGTGCACAAGGATCAGTATTGGGGCAGATTCTATTCAACATATTTGTGAGTGACATTGCCAAAAGGGAAGCTTGCCTCTTTGTGGGTGTCATGAATTGATGCGTTTGCCCCTAGATTCTATATGTGGCACTCAAAATTTGGTCCATGGAGCATAGAAACCCTAAAGAGTTGTATTTGCTAGAAGGTGAGAGGCTGATAAGCCCAGATGAGAGAGGGACCTTGGAGTAACAGTGTCGGAGGATCTTAATGCAGGAGAACTATGTAACGAGGTGGTGGCTGTAGCCAGAAGTATACTAGGCTGCATAGAGAGAGGCATATTCAGTAGAAGACAGGAGGTGTTGTGCAAGTCATTTGAGAGGCCGTATCTCACTAAGGACATCAAAGACATGAAGTGTTTCAGAGGAAGGCAACAAAAATATCAGGCTTGTGCCAAAATGCATGTTTGGGGCCGGCCAAATGTCTACAAATGCACTCAGTCTGCTGCCCCTCACTATCTTTCTACCCTCATCTCCCCTTACGTTCCCGCCCGTAACCTCCGTTCACAGGATAAATCCCTCCTCTCAGTACCCTTCTCCACCACCGCCAACTCCAGGCTCCGCTCATTCTGCATCGCCTCACCCTATGCTTGGAACAACCTTCCTGAACCCTTACACCAAGCCCCCTCCCTGCCCGTCTTCAAGTCTTTGCTTAAAGCCCACCTCTTCAATGCTGCGTTCGGCACCTAACCCTTACCGTTCAGTGAATCCAGACTGCCCCAATTTGACTGCCCCTATCGGACCGACCGTTCACTTGTCTATTAGATTGTAAGCTCTTTGAGCAGGGACTGCCTCTCTTTGTTAAATTGTACAGTGCTGCGTAACCCTAGTAGCGCTCTAGAAATGTTAAGTAGTAGTAGTAGATGGCCAGGTTTGAGATGGCCGGCCTCGGTTTTTGCCGATAATGGAAACCGAGGCCGGCCATCTCAAACCCGGCCAAATCAAAGACATTTGGTCATGGGAGGAGCCAGCATTTGTAGTGCACTGGTCCCCCTGACATGCCAGGACACCAACCGATCACCCTAGGAGGCACTTCTAAAAAAAAAAAAATTAAAATAGCTCCCAGGTGCATAGCTCCCTTACCTTGGATGCTGAGCCCCCCAAATCCCCCCCAAACCCACTCCCCACAACTATATACCACTACCATAGCCCTAAGGGGTGAAGGGGGGCACCTACATGTGTGTACAGTGGGTTTCGGGTGGGTTTTGGTGGGCTCCCATTTTCCACCACAAGTGTAACAGGTAGGGGGGGATGGGCCTGAGTCCGCCTGCCTGAAGTCCACTGCACCCACTAAAACTGCTCCAGGGACCTGTATACTGCTGCGATGGACCTGAGTATGACATTTGAGGCTGGCATAGAGGCTGGCAAAAAAAGTTTTTAAAGTTGTTTTTTTGAGAGTGGGAAGGCGTTAGTGACCACTGGGAGAGTCAGGGGAGGTGATCCCCGATTCCCTCCGGTGGTCATCTGGTCAGTTCGGGCACTTTTTTGGGACTTGGACCTGAAAAAAAGGGACCAAATAAAGTGGACCAAATTGTCGCCAGGGACGCCCTTCTTTTTTCCATTATCGAGCGAAGCCGGCCATCTCAAAGCACGCCCCTGTCCCGCCCCCCCATCCCGCCTTCGTTACCCTACCAAAACGCCCCCTTGAAGTTTGGCTGGCTCCGCAACGGAAAGCAGTTGGCGCCGGCCAAAATCGGCTTTCGATTATACCGATTTGGCCGGCTTTAGGAGATCGCCGGCCATCTCCCGATTTATGTCGGAAGATAGCTGGCGATCTCCTTCGAAAATAAGCTGGATGGTCTTTATCCGCTTCATTTTCTCTGTTTCTCACTTGTTCCTTTAGTTCACTTGTTCTGTTCTTTAATACGGTTAGTTATCCCAGGTATTTCTATGGGAAAATCACCTTTGAAAATAGCTGTAGGCCCGTGAAAATTCACCTGGGATTCTTGCATCTGTTTCCTCTTCCTTTCTCCAGTCATTCAGAATTTGCTCGTGGAAAATGAGCTGCTAGAAGCCTCCCTGCAGCCATGGCCAGCCAGCAAAAATTTTGAAAAGGAAACTCTGTGAGTAGTTTCCCTTCCAAAATCCATTTGTATCATGTACCTGTGATCCCGCAAAGCTGAAAATAGCACTCTGACTGTAGTTTCAAATCATTCCTTCTGCTGCAGCTGAGCTTTGGTGTTAAATTATTAAATCTTAATTGTGGGAGATGTATTTTATCTTGATGAGTATGTTCTGCTACCCCAGGCGGTGTTAGTAATTAAATGTCTGCCCTGTGACCTGTCAGCCTTTTATTCAAGGCCTCTAACTCCCTCTGTAAGGTGATGCAGAAACTGCACAAAGATATGTCTAATGGGCAGAGCAGGCCCAAAGCATGAAATTTAGGGAATGAGTATCCTCGGTTCTGTTGCTGCAGACCAATATCGAGATGGGAATCAATCAGCAAAAATCGCATGTTTTGGGGGATGGGGGGGGGGGGGTAAATGCTATTTTTTAGCTTCATTTTGTGATTGATTTGGGTTGAAATAGAAAAGCATGCAAATATCTCTCATGAATATTCATTGTGCATATCCCAAAAACCTGACTCCAGGTTTGGGAACCACTGGCTTAGAAAATACATTATTTAAGCGGTTCAAATCTTTGGTTTAAAATTATAATGGGTAAGAAGCAGGACACAAAAGGGAGGCCTAGGATGCGATAGAAATAAAATATATCAATTAAAAACTCTTTAAAATTCTATCATATTAACAAGTAGCTGCATTTAAATCTTCAAACGCTTCTTAAAACCCTTAGGAAGTATTGATACGTTCATTACAATGCTTGCAACCTCCTAATTGCTAAAACATATCAATTCCTACAAATCTAATGTAATCACCTGGCTCTATACCCTACACATGTGTAACCTCCCGCCCGATCTGCATCGGAGCATATATTTGTCCGTGGACACCACTATTGAGTGTCCTTCTGATATTACTAATCTTCACTTAAATATCCAGCAGAAGTATCACAGTCGCTGTCATCCCTTCAACTGTAAATCAATATCTGAAATTGGGGACAAGACAAGCGCTAATTGCTCTTCCAAATGCCACTGATACATTGCAGTACTTGCTGATTCAATCATACACCACACTGAAAATAGGAATCATCGTAAAAGATGTATATTACTCCATGCCCAAACCCTACACGGTCCATGTTTCGCTATTCAAGCGTCATCAGGGGTTGGATTCAAAACATGTCTCCAACTACTTCATGGCCACACGGTGGTCAGAGACTCCAACACATGCTCTCCCACACATTGCCGGGGCTTCAGAAATGCCGATGCATGCATTTAAAATTATTTAAAGGAAGAAATAGCTGCTGAATGGGGAAGTGCAGAATCTGTTATAGTTATATTAGGATTGAGTTTAAGGAGTTTTGTAAGGAAAGGCTTTTACCAAAAGATGTGCTTTCAGGATGGCTTTGAACTTTAGAAATGATAGTTCAAGACACAGTTCAAATTCCAAAAAGATGTTCCGGGTGGATGGAAGTGGATTTTAAGGTGACTTGGAATTTCCATACAGTTTTGTTGTGATGAGCTGACAGTTCAAATAGGTGAACACGGAATAAAAGAGATCTCTAGAGGAATAAGGGAAGACGACTTGTTTAATGTACGAATATCAAAGTTTATCTGGATCCTGCTTCTGTCAATCGGTCAGGGTGGTCCAGGGGGCAGGACAGAGTCAGAATTACCCAGTTACTGACATAAAGCTAGGACAGCAATATGGCTCCTAATTATTCGGTTACCAGTCTGAATATCGCCATTACCCAGATAAGTGCTGACGATCGCTTTCTACCTGGATATTTAGTGCTGGTTTCTGAGTATTAAAACCCTGCAGTGACTGTGTGAGCTGAATATTGACCAGTATGACTTTTACAAATATCTTTACATAGAGACAGAGAAAAACAAAGGCAGATAAAGCCTTCATCTAATTCCAGAAATTGCAGGTGATTAAGTACATAAGTACTACTTAACATTTCTAAAGTACATAATTAATGCCACATAAGTACATAAGTAATGCCACACTGGGAAAAGACCAAGAGTCCATCGAGCCCAGCATCCTGTCCACAACAACGGCCAATCCAGGCCAAGGGCATCTGGCAAGCTTCCCAAACGTACAAACAATCTATACATGTTATTCCTGGAATTGTGAATTTTTCCCAAGTCCATTTAGTAGCGGTTTATGGACTTGTCCTTTAGGAAACTGTCTAACCCCTTTTTATACTCTGCAAAGCTAACCGCCTTCACCACGTTCTCCGGCAACGAATTCCAAAGTTTATGCATTGGGTGAAGAAAAGTTTCTCCGATTTGTTTTAAATTTACTACACTGTAGTTTCATCGCATGCCCCCTAGTCCTAGTATTTTTGGAAAGCGTGAACAGACGCTTCACATCCACCTGTTCCACTCCACTCATTATTTTATATACCTCTATCATGTCTCCCCTCAGCCGTCTCTTCGCCAAGCTGAAAAGCCCTAGCCTCCTTAGTCTTTCTTCATAGGGAAGTCGTCCCATCCCGCTATCATTTTAGTTGCCCTTCGCTGCACCTTTTCCAATTCCACTATATCTTTCTTGAGATGCGGCGACCAGAATTGAACACAATACTCAAGGTGCGGTCGCACCATGGAGTGATACAACGGCATTATAACATCCTCATTTTTGTTTTCCATTCCTTTCCTAATAATACCCAACATTCTATTCGCTTTCCTAGCCGCAGCAGCACACTGAGCAAAAGGTTTCAGTGTATTATCGACGACGACACTCCTGTCAGAGTCCTCACACTATGTAGACAATGTTAAATTGAAATGATAATGAATTTTAAATTCTTATGCATTATCATGAACCATATATATGAAACTCCACAAGTGCATTAGGTAATGTTATAGATACAGTTTCCCCAGACATTGAAATAAACAGAGCATATGAAGAAAAAGTGCCTTAAAGTGGTTAGAAAAAATTGTAGACGACCCTACTCTTGTTGTGTCTTGCGAAGAGTCTTATGCTCTATAAAATTAAGATAAATTGAACTCACAACATCGTGATCAAACAATAGCGGAATCTGCTGCTCTATAAAATTAAAATAAACTGGAGTCGCTACATCGTGATTAAACAGTAGCGGAGTCTACAGCTTGATCCTATCTTGATGCCTATCTCCGTTCCTTTCCTCATAGTGAGCATCGTTTACCACTACCCATGGTCACTTTCCACTCAACCAGTTCCTAACCCAGTCAGTCACTTTATGGCCCAAACTGAAGGCACTCGGTTTATTTATATGTTGTCTATGCAGAACTGTATTAAAGGCTTTGTTAAAATCTAAGCACACCATATCTAGAGCTCTCCCTCAATCCAACTTTCTGGTCACCCAGTCAAACAAATTAATCAGGTTTGTCTGGAAAGATCATGTTGTCTCAGGTCCTGCAATCCACTGGATTTTAGAAGCCTCACTGTTCTGTTTTTGACGTATTTACATTAATTTACGTATGGCAGAGGTCAGACTTATCAGCCTGTTGTTCCCAACCTATTCCTTACTTCCACCTTTGTGGGGAGGGACCACATCTGCTCTTCTCCAGTCCTCTGGGACCACTCTCGACTCTAGAGAAGCATTGAAAAGTCAGCCAGCAGAGTCGCTAGAACTTCCCTAAGTTCCTTCAGGACCCTCGGATGTACACCATCTGACCCCATCACTTTGTCCACCTTTAGTTTAGTCAGCCCCTCACAACACAGTCCTCTGAAAATCATTCAGGGACTACAACCCCTCCATTCCTATTTGTGTTTGTCTACTGCGGTCCTGCTTCCGTCCCTTCAGCTATGAGTACAGACCAGAAATATTTGTTAAGCAATTCTGCCTTATCCTTATTGGCTTCTCTATATTCCTTTGTGTATCTCAATCCTCCTATCACTAACATATCTAAAAATTGTCTAGTCCCTCCCCTCCCCCACACACACATTTTACCATATTGGCTATTTTTTTTTTCTTCCATTTGCATCTTGGCTTTCCTGACTACTCTACCAGCTTGTCTTAGCTTTTTCAGATATTGTTGCCTGTCTTCCTCTTTCTGCGATCTCTTGTACTTTACAAAGTCTAACCCCTTTTTCTTACCTTTTCAGCTATTACTTTTGAGAACCACAGCAGTCTTCTCTTTCTCTTTCTCTTGCTTTTGTTTACTTTCCATAAAATAACTCTTTTCGAGTGTGCCCCACTGCTGTTCTACTTGTCCAGGTTGTTCCCATCCCCCTTTCTTAATAAAGTAGAATCTTCATTTTTGAATAAATTCTCTCTTAATATTGCACCACATCATCTGGTGATCACTGGATACAGGATGATCACATATTCTAATATCAGGAACACTGTCCCAATTTGTAAGCACTAAGGGGACAATTCTAGAACGTGGTGTGACAAAGAAGTGTGCGTTGTGCCAATTCTATAACAGCATTAAGAATAGCTGCTTTGGCGGTCCAAAATGTAGGCCTGACAACTTACAGTGGTAAATGCAGTTCATTCTGATGAAAAGGATATTGCCAGTGATAGTAACATAGTAACATAGTAGATGACGGCAGAAAAAGACCTGTACAGTCCATCCAGTCTGCCCAACAAGAAAACTCATATGTGCTACTTTTTGTGTATACCCTACTTTGATTTGTACCTGTGCTCTTCAGGGCACAGACCGTATAAGTCTGCCCAGCACTATCTCCGCCTTCCAACCACCAGCCCCGCCTCCCACCACCGGCTCTGGCACAGACCATATAAGTCTGCCCAGCACTATCCCTGCCTCCCAACCACCGGCTCTGGCACAGACCGTATAAGTCTGCCCAGCACTATCCCTGCCTCCCAACCACCGGCTCTGGCACAGACCATGTAAGTCTGCCCAGCACTATCCCCGCCTCCCAACACCAGCCCCGCCTCCCAACCACCGGCTCTGGCACAGACCGTATAAGTCTGCCCAGCACTATCCTCACCTCCCAACCACCGGCTCTGGCACAGACCGTACAAGTCTGTCCAGCACTATCCCCGCCTCCCAACCACCAGTCCCACTTCCCACCACCGGCTCTGGCACAGACCGTATAAGTCTGCCCAGCACTATCCCCGCCTCCCAACCACCAGCCCCACCTCCCAACCACCGGCTCTGGCACAGACCGTATAAGTCTGCCCAGCACTATCCCTGCCTCCCAACCACCGGCTCTGGCAAAGACCATATAAGTCTGCCCAGCACTATCCCCACCTCCCACCACCAGCTCTGGCACAGACCGTATAAATCTGCCCAGCCCTATCCCCGCCTCCCAACCACCAGCCCCGTCTCCCACCACCGGCTCTGGCACAGACCGTATAAGTCTGCCCAGCACTATCCCTGCCTCCCAACCACCATCCCCGCCTCCCACCACCGGTTCTGGCACAGACCGTATAAGTTTGCCCAGCACTATCCCCACCTCCCAACCACCAGTCCCGCCTCCCACCACCGGCTCTGGCACAGATCGTATAAGTCTGCCCAGCACTATCCCTGCCTCCCAACCACCAGTCCCGCCTCCCACCACCGGCTCTGGCACAGACCGTATAAGTCTGCCCAGAACTATCCCTGCCTCCCAACCACCAGTCCCGCCTCCCATCACCAGCTCTGGCACAGACCGTGTAAGTCTGCCCAGCACTATCCCCACCTCCCAACCACCAGTCCCGCCTCCCACCACCGGCTCTGGCACAGACCATATAAGTCTGCCCAGCACTATCCCCGCCTCCCAACCACCAGGTTTGTTTTTGAGCCGGTTCTTTTTCACATTTTTGTAAGTGATATTGCTGATGGGCTGTCTGCATCTTTGTGGATGATACCAAAATCTGAAATAGGGTAGACAACCCTGATGATGTGGATAACATGAGGAAGGACCAACAGAGCATGAAGAATGGTCTGGAATTAGGCAGCTCAGATTTGATGCTAAAAAATGCAGGGTCATTCATTTGAGCTGCAAAAACCTGAAAGAACAGTACAGTTTAGGGGTTGAAGATCATTTGTGCACGAAAGAGGATTGGGACTTGGGTGTTATCATATGTGATGATCTTAAGGCGGCCAAACAGGTAGAAAAGGCGACATTGAAAGCTAGAAAGATGCTTGGGTGCATAGGGAGAGGAATGGCCAGTAGGAAAAAGGAGGTGATGAGATCTCGTTTAGAATATTGTGTACAATTCTGGAGTCTGTACCTTCAAAAAGATATAAACAGGATAGAGTTGGTCCAGAGGGCAGCTACTAAAATGGTCAGTGGCCTTTGTCATAAGCATATGGGGACAGATTTAAAGATCTCAATATGTATAATGTAACCCTGTGGGTAAAAAGATATTATTTACCTGGGTCTGGGAGAGGGGGGTTCCTAGGTTTTCTTCCAGCAATTGGTGACTAGCAGAATAGTCCATTTGGGGTCTGCATGGTTCCTGGTCCAAAGTTGCGTTGGTTGCAACTTTTCTAATTGTGCCCGGCCACAAAGTGATATTTCCTGGCAAGAGCAAGAAAATGATTGGATTTGGCCTTTGTGGGGGGCTCTGAGCATGCTGGTGTCCACATTAGGAGTCAGCACTCAAGAAAAAGGTCTAGGTGTCATTGTAGACAATACGCTGAAATCTTCTGCCCAGTGAGCAGCGGCAGCCAAAAAAGCAAACAGGATGCTAGGAATTATTAAGAGAGGGATACTAAATAAGACCAAGAATAATACAATGCCTCTGTGTTGTTCCATAGTGCAACCTCACCTTGAGTATTGCGTTCAATTCTGGTCGCCATATCTCAAAAAAGATATAGCAGAGAGTGACCAAAATGATAAAAGGGATGGAACTCCTCCAAAATGAGGAAAGGCTTAAAGCAGTTAGGGCTCTTCAAATGGGGGTGGGGGCAGATATGATTGAGGTATATAAAATCCTGAGTGGTGTAGAACAGATAGAAGTGAATCTATTTTTCAGTTTTTCAAATGTACAAAGACGAGGGGACACTCAATGAAATTACATGGAAATATATTTTTTTTACTCAAAGAATAGTTAAGCTCTGGAATTAACTGCTGGAGGACATGGTACCAGTGTTTAGCTTATCTGGGTTTAAAAAAGGTTTGGACAAGTTCCTGGAGGAAAAGTGGAAGCCACTGTATTGGTAGCATGGAATGTTGCTGCTAATTGGGTTTCTGCCAGGTACTTGTGACTTGGATTGGCCACTGTTGGGAGCAGGATATTGGGTTAGATGGACCATTGGTCTGACCCAGTATGGCTATTCTTATGTTCTTATGCATGGCATTTCACACATGTGCGGTATTACTCCCAAGCCAGCACTAGGCCCGAAGTGAAGCCAGGACACCCTGGCAAGGCGCTGCGGTAAATCGTGGCATTTTTCCACAGCCATGGAGGGTCAACTAGGACCTAGACCACTGGTGGAGGTCAAGTGAACACACTTCAGGGGACCAGGTAAGGGGTCTGGTGGCCCAAGATTTTATTTATTTTGGTTTTAAAAAGTATTTTTGGTCCCATTGGGCTGGCGTTTAAGGGGTTAATTTATGGAGGAATCTAGTGGTAGTTGGGTTCATGAGAACCTCTTGAGGTGGGCTAGTGCTTTGAAGTTCTTGGCAAAGTGATGTGGTAGCCGTGTTAGTCCACTTTTAAAGGCAATATAAATAAAATAAAACATAGAAAAGAAAATAAGATGATACCTTTTTTATTGGACTCACTTAATACATTTTTTGATTGGATTTTGAAGGTAATTTCTTGGCAGAAATTATTTTTGTGGCAAAATGAGAAGTTTGGTTTGGGCCAGTTCTGAGCATTAAAATGAGTTTTTGGGAGTGGGTGTTGCTTGGGGGTGTTGCATGTGAGTGATCCCAGGGACCAGTCATAGCTAGGCCTCTCCCAAGATTCCTGTATTTCAGGGGTTATGGCTGTAGAGAGGGGCGAGCTGCTTCCCTTATGATACGTACCCCTGATCGCCATTCAGAGTGAGCAGCCCAATGAGGGGAGACAGACCGAGGAGGCGGGGAGAAGGTGGGGGTGCTATATACCCAGAGTACCTGAATGTAACTCACCTTGAGCTACTACTGGAAAAAGCTGTGAGCAAAATAAAACAGATAAAATATTTTACTTTTTATAATTTTCTCAGAGAAAGTGAGAAAGAGAGAGAGAGAGAGAGAGAGAGAGCGACATGGGGTTTATTGCAAATGCAAATGCATGGAAAGCAGTTCATTAATATCAATCCCTGGAATGAGGTGCACCTTGCTTTCCCTCCAAGAACACTAGCAGGTGACTGTGTGTGACAATGCTCTGAGGGCTGCCCCTTCATGATACTAAAAGGACAGGAAGCCCTAAGTAACAAGCTCCCCTGCACTCAAAGCCCCCCCACCAACAAGTATGACAAAGGCAGACCTTGAGTCAGTGGGAGTCACCTCTTCCCCTGGGTGACCCTGACTCTTCAATTATGCATAAAAGGATACTACATGTGTGAATGTGTGTATATGTGCATGTTTGTGTACACATGCTTTGTGTGTAGGTGTGTACGCATGTGTGTGCATGTTTATATGTATTTCTATATATGTATAAGTGGGTTTTCATATGCATGTTTATGTGAATTTCTGTGTGTGTTTGTATGTGTTTTCATATGCATGTGTGCGTCTTTGTGTGTACATGCTTTATGTGTAGGTGTGTATGCATACGTGTACATATTTATGTGTGTTTTGTGTGTGTGTGTGGCTTTGCATGTGCATATGTGTGTGTGTTGCTGAAAGCAGCACATTTCTTCAGGGGGGGGTATATGTAAATGTGCAGATTGGTTTGGGCGGCTGTACCACGGTGAAGAGGAGCCGGATGACTATGGGCTGTGGGGGATTTGAGTTTGCAGAGCGGGGTGGGGAGAGGGGGGTTGTAACATCGAGCTTACTTACTGGTCCTTTCTCAATAATGGTTGTGGCGCTGCAACACGTGTTCCCACAGTATCACTAAACCGTGAAAGCCCAGTTCAGGAAATCCCAGGGACATGAACTACTGATACACTGGTGCATTAATAAATGTATGCCTTAGAGGAATTACAGTTATATTTGCGTCATCTTTATTTTTGAAAGCCTTTGGATAGTTTTAAGACTCAGTCGAGATGTGCTGTCAAATGGAGTTGTGGATTTTCACTTTCTGTGGTGCTTTCCGAGGTATTCAGAAATGCAGTTTCAGGTGGTGTTTTCATGGTTTGGATGATAAACATGCCACGAACATGTCTGTGCTTTTCTCCATCACATAACACAGCTTTGAGAACCAGCTGAGCTGGTGCAGATATCTCATGTCAACTTACCCCAACATGTGCACAAAAAAGTTCCCCAAACTGAGACAGAGAGGAGCAGGCAGGGCAGTGGTTTAATTATCCCATACAGGAAATTAGTGGGTGAGGGTGAAGGTGGGCTGCCAGGAGGGACAGACATGAAGAGATGACAGCTCTGAAACCAGATTATCTGCCCAATACAATCAGATTTGACTGTCAACCTGATTCAGAATTAATATATTTATCAAATTAATTACTGAAAGTTCTCCCTGCCACTCGCCAGAATACACTGCCTAAATTCATGTCCCCCTTGGCCTGTTCTACTGCTAATAACGGTGCTGTCAGTTTAATGAGGCCGCTGAGAGGCTGCTGCTTTCCTGCATGACAGATAAATTGCCCTCTCTTAAAAGCTGCAGGAGCGGGAATCCCCCAGAAGAAAAGAAAGGCAGCTGTGTTTCTGAGAGTCACAATCCTGGCCTTGTCTGTGGAAACTCTGCCGAAATTCAGAGCACATGAAAGATTGCTCCCTGGGAATCCACAAAAGCTCCCGTTTAATCCAAAGCTTTATCTCGCCCTCTATCTTTATCCTTTTCTCTTTAATTACCTCTTCGCTGGCTACAGCTCCATCCAGGAGTGCAGCCTGTGGCAGACAGAAAAGCAAAGGGTTGAGTAGGGTGAAAAAGAAGGGGGCTACAGGTCCCCTGCAAGAAAAGGTGGGGCGGGGGCACAGGTACATGCAGACCTCTGGAAGAGGCAGAAAGAAAGGCTCCAATCACACTAAAAGCTTAGGAAGAGGTGACGAGGGCCACAAGTACACCAGAACCTCAGGAGGAGGAGGAGATGAGGGTCACAAGTACACCAGAACTTCAGAAGAAGGAGGGGATGAGGGTCACAGGTACACCAGAACCTCAGGAGGAGGAGGGGATGAGGGTCACAAATACACCAGAACCTCAGGAGAAGGAGGAGATGAGGGTCACAGGTACACCAGAACTTCAGGAGGAGGATGGGATGAGGGTCACAGATACACCAGAACCTCAGGAGGAGGAGGAGGGGATGAGGTCACAAATACACCAGAACCTCAGGAGAAGGAGGGGATGAGGGTCACAGGTACACCAGAACCTCAGGAGGAGGAGGGGATGAGGGTCACAGGTACACCAGAACCTCAGGAGGAGGAGGAGGGGATGAGGGTCACAAATACACCAGAACTTCAGAAGGAGGAGGGGACGAGGGTCACAGGTACACCAGAACCTCAGGAGGAGGAGGGGACGAGGGTCACAGATACACCATAACATAAGTACATAAGTACATAAGTAATGCCATACTGGGAAAAGACCAAGGGTCCATCGAGCCCAGCATCCTGTCCACGACAGCGGCCAATCCAGGCCAAGGGCACCTGGCAAGCTTCCCAAACGTACAAACATTCTATATATGTTATTCCTGGAATTTTGGAGGGTCACAGATACATCAGAACCTGAGGAGGAGGAGGAGGGGATGAGGACCACAAGTATACCATAAGTATATAAGTATTGCCATACTGGGACAGACCAAAAGTCCATCAAGCCCAGCATCCTCTTTTCAACTGTGGCCAATCCAGGTCTCAAATACCTGGCAAGATCCCCAAAAAGAACAAAACATTTTATACTGCTTATCCCAGAAATATTTTCCCCAAGTCCAATTTAATAATGGTCTATGGACTTTTCCTTTAGGAAGCCGTCCAAACCTTTTTAAAACTCCGCTAAGCTAAACGCCTTTACCACATTTTCTGGCAACGAATTCCAGAATTGAATTACATGTTGAGTGAAGAAAAATTTTCTCTGATTCATTTTAAATTTACTACTTTGTAGCTTCGTCGCATGCCCTCTAGTCCTAGTATTTTTGGAAAGCATAAACAGACGCTTCACATCTACCCTTTCCACTCCACTCATTATTTTATAGACCTCTATCATATCTCCCCTCAGCTGTCTTTTCTCCAAGCTGAAGAGCCCCAGCCACTTTAGCCTTTCCTCATAGGGAAGTCATCCCATCCCCTTTATCATTTTTGTCGCCCTTCTCTGTACCTTTTCTAATTCCACTATATCTTTTTTGAGATACGGTGACCAGAATTGAACATAATATTTGAGGTGCTGTCGCAGCATGGTGCGATACAAAGGCATTATAACATCCTCATTTTTGTTTTCCATTCTTTCCTAATAATATCTAACATTCTATTTGCTTTCTTAGCTGCCGCAGAACACTGAACAGACGGTTTCAACGTATCATCAATGATGACACCTAGATCCCTTTCTTGGTTGGTGACTCCTAATGTGGAACCTTGCATAACGTAGCTATAATTCGGGTTCCTCTTTCCCACATGCATCACTTTGCACTTGCTCACATTAAACGACATCTGCCATTTAGTCACCCAGTCTCATAAGATCCTCTTGTAATTTTTCACAATCCTCTTGCAATTTAACTACTTTGAATAACTTTGTGTCGTCAGCAAATTTAATTACCTCACTAGTTACTCCCATCTCTAGGTAATTTATAAATATGTTAAAAAGCAGCGGTTCCAGCACAGACCCCTGGGGAACCCCACTAACTACCCTTCTCCATTGAGAATACTGACCATTTAATTCTACTCTCTGTTTTCTATCTTTTAACCAGTTTTTAATCCACAATAGGACAGTACCTCCTATCCCATGACTCTCCAATTTCCTCTGGAGTCTTTTATGAGGTACTTTTTCAAACACCTTCTGAAAATCCAGATACACAATATCAGCCGGCTCACCTTTATCCACATGTTTGTTCACCCCTTCAAAGAAATGTAGTAGATTGGTTAGGCAAGATTTCCCTTCACTAAATCCATGTTGACTTTGTCTCATTAATCCATGCTTTTGAATATGCTCTGTAATTTTGTTCTTTATAATAGTCTCTACCATTTTGCCCAGCACCAATGTCAGACTCACCGGTCTATAATTTCCCGGATCTCCTCTGGAACCTTTTAAAAAAATCGGCGTTACATTGGTCACCCTGCAGTCTTCCGGTATCATGCTCGATTTTAAGGATAAATTACAAATTACTAACAATAGCTCCGCAAGTTCATTTTTCAACTCTGTCAGTACTCTGGGATGAATACCATCCGGTTGAGAAGATTTCCTACTCTTCAATTGGTCAAATTGCCCCATTACATCCTCTAGGTCTTTAGAGATTTCATTCAGTTTCTCCGACTCGTCAGCTCTGAATACTATTTCTGGCACTGGCATCTCTCCCAAATCTTCTTCAGTGAAGACTGAAGCAAAGAATTCATTTAATCTCTCCACTATGGCTTTGTCTTCCCTGATCGACCCTTTTACCCCCTTGGTCATCTAGCGGTCCAACTGATTCTTTTGCCAGGTTCCTGCTTTTAATATACCTAAAAAAACGTTTACTATGTGTTTTGGCCTCCAACGCAATCTTTTTTTCGAAGTCCCTCTTAGCTTTCCTTATCAACGCTTTGAATTTGACTTGACATTCCTTATGCTGTTTCTTATTATTTTCAGTCGGTTCCTTCTTCCATTTTCTGAAGGATTTTCTTTTAGCTCTAACAGCTTCCTTTACCTCACTTTTTAACCATGCCGGCTGTCATTTGGTCTTCCGTCCTCCTATTAAATACGTGGAATATATTTGGCCTGGGCTTCCAGGATTGTGTTTTAGAACAGCATCCACACGCCTGATGTAAATTTTTGACCTTCAAAGCCGCTCCTCTAAGTTTTTTTTTTCACCGTTCTTCTCATTTTATCAGTCTGCTTTTTTAAAGTTAAACGCTAACGTATTTGATTTCCTGTGTATACTTACTTCAAAGCTAATATCAAACCCGATCATATTATGATCACTGTTATCAAGCGGCCCCAGCACCATTACCTCCCGCACCAGATCATGCGCTCCACTAAGGACTAGGTCTAGAATTTTTCCTTCTCTCGTCGGCTCCTGTACCAGCTGCTTCATAAAACAGTCCTTG
Source organism: Microcaecilia unicolor (assembly GCF_901765095.1). Classification (NCBI taxonomy): domain Eukaryota; kingdom Metazoa; phylum Chordata; class Amphibia; order Gymnophiona; family Siphonopidae; genus Microcaecilia; species Microcaecilia unicolor. The sequence continues at coordinate 1,144,876 of NC_044035.1, forward strand.
ATTTTGTCAAGGAATTTTACCTCCCTAGCTTGCCCCGATGTTACATTTTCCCAGTCAATACGTATCAGGGTAATTGAAAT